>NC_036242.1:20027453-20072550 GCF_002742605.1 Olea europaea var. sylvestris | reverse complement strand
TGGCAAGAACATAGTTGTTCATTTTTTTTTTAAATATATATTTTTAGAGTTTACAAAATAGATTTTGTAACTCTGGGCTTTGATAGTAACAACCCCAAATATAGATACCTTGATTTGGAAATCTTATCATTTAGCCATTGTTTAAGCCACATTATTTTCATAAAAATGTATTTTTGAATAGTACATTGATGAAAAATGTGTGGTGAAAAAATAAGGAAAGATTTTAATTTTTCGTGTAATATTATTTTATTAAAAAATGTATGATTGAAATGATGTCAAATCAATGTTTAAGAATGCTTTTTTTTTTTTTTTATTAAGAATGTGATCAAACAAGACCTTATTTTTCTCTTAAAATCATAAATGTGGAAAGAATGTTTAATTTTTCTTTAAGTTTATAAACATCAATAACTTATTTATTTTAAAATAATTTGTGTTTGATAAATATAGAACAATTAAATTGAATGTTAAGTTTAATTGCGCAAAAAAAGAAAAAAGAAAAAAAGAATTTAACATTTAAATACGATAATACTGAATCCGTGTCACACAAATTGTCATTTCAAATAATCTCGACTTCATCTGAAAATGAAGAGGGATAACGTGAAATGAGCTAACTCTCAATAAACAAATTTCTTGCATATAGTGTATACTTATAATATACATATGAATTACATTAAAATAAAAAAGAATAATGTTATTTACAGTCGCTTATTATCGTAATCACCCTATATGGCAAACATGTGGCGGTTAGTGATTTGATATATTAATGTGGTAGTTTTTATTACTTTATGCAACAAATTACTAACAGTATGTTACGTAAAGTGACTGCAGTAGTGAGCGATTGTAAATAACATTATTTATAACAAAAATCATTTCTTAATGTGTTCAATTTTATTTCATTTCTTTAAAAACCTCAATATTGACATCGTGAGCTCACATGGTGCATCTCTTGGCCAATTTTAATGCAGTGGGCCATGTTATTTGGTACCCAATCAAATCTATCACTAGTGTCGTAAAACGGTTAACATTAACATTGAATATTGGTCAGGTACGACAGCCCCCCATGCCCCATTTCCCACACACACCTTCATGACATAGACATATTGCTCAATTGGCACCAAAATTCAATTTAAGTCATTCTCAAAAGAAATGTCAAAAGTTCAAATCCTAGAGATGCTATTGAAATTCGTAAGGGGTATGGTGGGCTTAAGTTCTCTCATAGTGAACGGCACGTAAGTTAACCGTTTGGAATAATAGTTTAGATCCTTCAAAAAAATGCACATTTTTTGTAATGTCTCAACCTCCATGCCCAAGCTATTAATTTACTTACTGTCCACTTTAGGAGAGCCTAAATCCATCCACTCTTCACTAATTTCTATTAAGTTCCCAAAATTCGAACATATGACTTCCTTTTAAGAGAGATTTAAGTTGAATCCTAATATCAATTAGACAAGTACAGAGGCCAGGTCCTTACCTTGTCCAATTTCACAATTATTGTATTTTCCAAGGGCTAGTTTCTTTTCTTCTTGATTAGGTGATTATAAGTTAATGAGTGAGACACAAATCCAAACATGCGTCACCCCACATCGTTTCTTATGATACCTCCACCAACTATCGTTGAGATTACTTAAAGCACCCTACTGTGTTGAATTTAAACCATCCAATCCGGGTGCGGTTGACAATCTAATTTCAAACATACTTGTCAATGCGTTTTTCTTTTCCTTTTTAAGTTCAAGAAACGGCAAGAAAGCCTTAACAATTCTTCTGGTCATTTTTAAGATGACATGAAGTATTCAAGCTGTTTTTGGTTGTTCTAACGAGCTACAGCTGATGTAATGGCTCGAGATGCCCGTGTCATACTGTTCTCGACGGCTTGCTCCCCTGTTCCGGTCATTTAACATATAAGGAAGGAAAGCTTGGAGTTAAAAAGAGGAATTGCCAACAGCTTCAAAAGGAAAACACAATTCAAAAGTAGACAACTTTTAAGCAAATAAATTGTTCCTTGCTTACTTGACAACAATGTTAACACAGCTGAAACATACACACCAGTATGCATTAGCATCATTTAACAAGTGTTCAGAATTAGGAACCCTAAGTCTATATCACCGAAAGCAAAAAAACCGCAAAAGGAAATTACACACATAAGAATTACACAAAATTTATATCTTTTTGTCCCAATGTGAGACTACAACTTCTTTCGTCGTTGCAATAATTTACTATGATGAAAATAGTTCCTAATTCTATATCACCGAAAGCAACAAAACCGTAGAAAGAAACTAGACACATAAGAATACACAAAGTTTATATCTTTTTGTCCCAATGTGAGACTACAACTTCTTTCGTCGTTGCAATAATTTACTATGATGAAAATAGTTCCTAATTCTATATCACCGAAAGCAACAAAACCGTAGAAAGAAACTAGACACATAAGAATACACAAAGTTTATATCTTTTTGTCCCAATGTGATACTACAACTTCTTTCGTCGTTGCAATAATTTATTATAATGAAAATAAGTTTATAGAAAAGAAAAATTGCAAACTCTATTTTGTCTAACCTATGTCTTTCTTTTCATGATTATGTTATATAAATCCTAATGATGACCCCCTATTCTTTAGAAAAATTAGGGGAAAAATGATCTTACAAGTGTGACTAAACTATCAGCCGCCTTTCCAAACCCACCAGCAACCTCATCGCAATGGTCGATTTGCGTACGGGCTCAGAGTAATGACACATATAGGCTACACAACTTAACAAGAAGAAGTGTAAGAACTAATGCGACGATACCAGTAGCCATAAATTGCATCCTCTTTGACTTTCCTATTGATAATTGATCTTCAACAATATAAAGACATAGTGCAGAAATGAACTTAATACTGTCATCAACGGAACAAATACCCAATTAAGACAGTATCACATGTAGACCATAAAACAATAGACAATTCTTCTAGAGATATAATTTTTCCATTTCGCAATTTTACTATGTCAAAAATGGGTCTCAAACAGAGGCTAGAAATTTGGAGCGTAATTTTTTTGCCTGAAAGTTGATATGTGATAACACTTTGACTATATTTCATTTCTTTGACTTCTTTCCTCATCCTATTGACCCCTAACACACTTGAACCTTCATTCTATCACCCATCTCATCTATGGATTATTTGCAACTTGGTCCCTGAATTTTCACTTGTTTCCATTTTGGTCCTTTTTCACTCTTTTCTTCCAACTTTCACAGTTTCCATCCAATTGCAACCAAAATCAAAATATCAAGATACTAAGTACATTTAGTTATCAATTAATCACAAAAGTACAAATATTAATAGATGAAAAACACGACATTTCATGTCTAATTTTTGCAATTTCTAAGACTCACTGAAATGTACTTTACTAGCACCTACTCCTGATCTTTTGAAATTTTCTATCTTCTGTTGATTATCAAGAACACCTTATTCTTGTATTCTTCCAGTGCTTTTGGTAAGAGCTCCCTCAATTTTCTGTAATCTCTGAAAACTATTAAGAAAGTACCTTCCTCATTCTGTTTAGAAAGTAGGTCTTTTGGTTTATGTGATTTTGATATTTTTCCCAACTTGTGGTTTGTTGATCTCAAGTAGTAGAATAGTTGTTCTCTCCCCAAAGGATGTTATGGAGGTAGAATATAATGATCAACCACTGTTTTCACGAAGTAGGGCACAGGTATATATAGTAGAGAGGTCTTAGATAGTATGAGCCAGATAAAACTTTGAGAAAAATGAACTAGGATTTCTTGGTAAACACCGTCGCTCGAATGCCAGGCGAGTGACAAGCGGGGGACAATAATTTTGTTTTAGATGCTTGAGCATTAGATTAGCGATAGGCTATTGC
Source organism: Olea europaea var. sylvestris (assembly GCF_002742605.1). Lineage (NCBI taxonomy): Eukaryota > Viridiplantae > Streptophyta > Magnoliopsida > Lamiales > Oleaceae > Olea > Olea europaea. The sequence goes on along the minus strand of NC_036242.1, from coordinate 20,068,696 downwards.
AATTCCGACGACTCTTTCTTCATGTTCCATACTTGAATTCAAAGACTCCTAGTTCATCTATATAACATCCCAACAGATTCATTGAGTTCTACAACTCCTTTGTAATAATCATGTTGTCTAAAAAATTGCCAATACAATTAAAACCTAACATATTTTAACTAATATTATAAGAAAGGAGCTCATTCACCCATACCTATTGTTGCCTTGAAAAGATTTGGAGATAAAATTCTTGAAGCAAGTCAAAGGTAAATTATAAGAGACGTCTCGTCATATTTGAATAATTAATACCTCTTGTGCACATAATTGACGAATAATAGTGTTAAGTGAAAATAATTTTTAAAAATTATGCATTCATAATCCCAAAATATCAGTGCAAACATGAAACACACACACACACACACATATATATATGAATTTGACTGTTACTTTCCTCTACAAGTATGGTATTTACCCTATTAAAAGCTCAAATTTCTGATCACTTTGAAGGAATCATCGAGTGTACTCGGTGAAAATGAGTCGATGAGCTTGTCCATAGCCTTGTTCGAAAGCAACAAGTTGTCCAACAATTAGGAGTGTGAGTTCTAAACAATCTTGATGTGGCGTGGAGCAATAAATAATAAAAAAATGAAAAGAACGATCTACAAGCACGTCGATTTACGAAGAATACCGTGAAATATATGTTGATTATTCATAAAAATACAATATTTGATTTCATCAACAAATCATTGATTCGTGCCCAAATGCAAAAATTTCAACAATTAATATTTTATTTCAAGTAAAAAATAATTAAGTGTTTTAAAGACTTGCAACCATTATTTAAATCAATGACTAAAATCTAGGTAATGACTAAAATAAAAATATAATGAAGAAAATTAAATATTCTAATATATAATTAAAGACTAAACGTCCTCTAATAACTTATTAATTAAAAAATAAAGAAGCTCGATCCTCTTAATAATGCTAGAAGGAGAAGAAAAAGGATATAGAATCTTCATCACTAGGGAGCTTGCAAGACTTGTCAAGTGGAACCTCAGTTGTCACAGCCTTAATAATGCTAGAAGGAGAAGAAAAAGGATATAGAACTTGATTGATGTTTTGTCAATTATTAACAATATGTCAAAAAATGCTTAGCGTGTTCTTACTGAGCTTGACACAAAGCCAAACAATACATACGGATATTCGGAAAAATTCTTATGTCATTATGCCCCATTTGGTCTTCATTATTTTACATTATAATTTTTCTCTATCTTATTTTCAACCACCCAATTTTTCAGAAAATAATATCCCACGTAAAGAAAAAAAAAATTCTTTCTTTTTTAACAACACATTTTTCAAAAAATACTATTTCAAAAATTATAATATCAAATAATCGGGGCAAATGGGGGCTGTATCAGCTACCGCTATGATTATATTAAAATATAAAATATGTTCTCGTTGTTATTCCAATGAGAAATATCACTGTACGTTGCTGCATCGTGGCAATGATAGCTTGTTTTTCTTTACTGCTATCAATAGCTTTCAATACGATAAATTGTGAAGTTTAATCATTATTTTTTGGTAGATTTAGTAAGTATATCGACCTCCACAATGAAGTGATCGTTGGGGTTGGAAGGGAACAGGGAGATGGAAAAGAAATTGGACAATTAAAAATTTACAGATCTTAAAATAATGAAAGTTCATATGTATAAGAAATTGTTGGTTTTAGAGAAAAACTTCGGGAGATATATATGAAATCTTTTGTCGATATTATTCAATAAACTCTCTCAAACTTACAATAGGTGAAGGATTATAGTTTTTCTAATAATATCTCTAGCCCTTATTAAAGCACGCTTTTTTCCCTTTATCCATGTCCTGCTCAATGTCAAGTAAGCACCTAAGATTATACTTTAGAGCAGATAAAAATGTTCTAAATTCAAATCGTACATCACATACTAATAGCGGTTTCTCAATATCACTAAGCAATATAATTTTAATTACAAGAGTATAACATTAATAACCAGACAAATGATGTGTTTGAGACCATTTGAAAGCATACATGCTTATCTTGATTTTATGAGTGTACCATTTGCTACAACTTTAAGGTTGCAAACCCAAGTACACGTTGTTGGAAGTAGTAAACTTAGAAGTTCGAGGTCGAATCACATGGAATTGGAAGGAAAAAAACTATTATATGAGTGGTAAATGGTTGGTGGAAATACGATGGAGAAGAACACTAGAGCGTTGGGAATTCACTTTGAATAAATAAGTAGAAATTATTCTTAATCTTTTATTTAACTCATATGAAATATGAAAGATAAAACATTGATCGCAAATATACTAAAATATAGTCTTGCTAATTGTTTGAGAGTATGCCAAAATAAGTTTTTGGAATGTAGAGATTATTTAAGCATTTATGTGCCAAAATTTGTCAACAATAAATCAAAGTCATTAACAAACCAAAACCATTTGTAGAACATATACTTTAACCAAGTAAAAAGATGAACATTGAAGATCAAAGATATTCTACGAATTCACCAAAGTTTCACCCCTAGCTCTAGCTAATGGTTTAGAAATACATAATAAAATGTTACAAAGAAAATGAAGGAAACTAGAATATGATGGAGAGGAATTGATGATCTCAAAATCTTGGTCAAGGTCCCCTTTTATAGGGAAAGGAACATCCAAAATGCAAGTGGACAATGCAACTTGTTTCTGTCCAGTTTCAAGACAGCTGGAACATGTAACTTGATACAAATTTTCAGATACTTTGTGTAGCGAATTTGGACTTATGATCAACAGGTAAATTGTTTCCACTTGAGTTATCTTTCCATTGGTTGAAATATTAAGTTCATTGGATCTCTATAACTCCAGATATAGCCAAAAGAATGAGTACTGCTTCACAGGTAGAAAAGCTGTATCCGACAGGTAACAAGTTAGACTTTGCATGGTAATTTTGGCTGCCTTATGATATGAATTTGACTTCTTGGTAAACATGAAAATTGTAGATACATATCTTATCTTTCCAACCCAACTTGAATCACCTTGTTTTGATAACTACAGCTCATGCTATGACCATTTTACCGAGACAACTGTATCTTTACCGGAGACAGCTCATCACTCTTGACTTTTCAACATTTTTTCTTCACTTGCTCCACTTGTTCTACCTTTGAAATACATGTGAAATACATCAAATAAATACTTTTCAAAAGTATAATACTCATTCCGACATGTATTTAAATATATATTTCAATTAATTGTACTTTTAACTATATATTTATGGAAATTGAATTTATGGCAAGAGAATTGAAATTAGTGACTAAAATTAGTGAATTTAAACAAACTGAATGTAAAATGTCTTGTAAATGATATATCTTTGAAGCACTTTAGACACTAATCACCATTCGAACACACACTTGCAATGATAATTTTAAATGGGATCAAATGAAGGCTCTAAATTCAAACACAATGATCAAAATGGGACATATCGAAGAAGGCATTATCATCCCCACCCTATTGGGGATTTTTCGAGAAGCAAGAAAGGAATAGGACTGGAGAGGTGGTTGGAACAGGGATTAAAAAAAATCTTCATTTACCATACCTTTTAGTTAATTATTTTTTAATATTTTAATGATTTTTAAATATAATTCAAATTAAAAAAAAAAAAAAAAAAAAATTGATTCGTGATGGGGACCATGATCCTTGTGTCCCTTTCCCCATTTGGGTCGGATAATGCCGAGGAAGGTGGGCAGGATAAAATTTTTTGTCATTCCTATTTAAACCCTACCTTGCAAATGCATCACAGAATTTTCAAATTGCTTAATGGAAGCTTTTCTTTATTCCTCCTTATTTATTTATTTATTTTTATTTTTATTTTTTTGGGTATCATTAAACAAAATTTCTTTATTTCATGGCTCCAATATTAGTAATTTACAGAAAATGTGCATTAATATGGTATTTTTTACACCATCTGAAAAGCATTCTTATCTCATTTTATGAGTGCATCATTCAAATATAGACCTTGAAAGATACTCTACCCTACTTATACATACTTATCTCGAGTATGCCATTTGAATGTATACTTGAAAAGATACTCCATTTAATGAGTGTAACATTTGAATACACATCTAAAAGTACTTTTAAATGGGATCAAAATTTTCAAATTGCTCAATGCAAAGCCCAATGCCCAAAACAATATCCAGCTAATAGATCTTAATTGACAAATTAACCTAAAACTCTTTTAAGACTAGAAACTCTTGAATACAAGTTTCATTAAAATGGGTGATTATATTAATTATTTTTTACTTACCTAAATGTTAATTTACATCAATGAACTACATACATGCAGCCAAAAAAAAAAAAAAAAACTATATTATTCTTTTCACTTAAAAAAGATAATAAAATACAAAATAACACAAATTTAAGCCTTCATATAATATGTACAGATCTAGATAAAACGACAGAATTTTCAACAAGAATAATAATCCTTTTTTGTCCCATTTCAGAAACTCCATGGTCCTGTCATCACCTAGATAAATAACAATCCATCAAAAGATTAAAATTCAATAAATTTATGCAAGAAAAGATAAAGAAATGGAAATGACGAACGATTCAAAGATGCTTCACAAACGAATGAGTGGACCATGACATTTGGGGCAATACTCAGTCAGCTTGGGCACCATGTAGTACATTAAACAGCATTTGCATCCTACAGCCACAAGTACGTTGAATTCATCCATGAAGCAATCTCCATTATGGCACAATTGCTCAGTTGAAGTTAAAGGAGAACAGGGACGGATTCAGGATTGGATTCAAGACCGGACTATAAAATTTCAAACTGGGCTACTAAGTGGAAAAAAATAATTTACACATAAAAAACTGGTTTTTTACCAAAAAAAACAAAAAATACCTTTAAAAAAAAGTTGTCATTTGACCTACCGTCGTCTTCTGAGTAAAAATATCCATTGAATGTTGCCGTGGTCCTAGGATCCTTCGTCACTTTTTTCCCAGCTTTCAAGTTTTTGTAATACAATTCACCAGTCAATCACAGAAATCAATATAAGAAATTTTGATTATGCGAGGAAGAGAATGAAGATTCCTTTAAAAGTGAGATGAACAAACAAAATATCAGAATCGCTCTGATACCACTTGTTACGAATTTAACCAAAAGATTATGACATTAATAAAATAAATAAGAATAAAATAAAGATCACAAAGATTATGTGGAAATCCCAGACGAAAAAAATCACTGGCAAAGGAGGAAAAGTTCACTATAATCAATAGTAATTGTATTTACAACAAGATCTCAGTGCTTTCAACTGAAATATAAAGTTCTCAAGATATTATATGAATGTTATGGGAACAATAGAAGTCATGGCTAATATATATAAAACTCTAGAAACCAAGTTAAAGATAAACAAGAGTCTACAATGCGCTAAATAGGTTGGGCCGAATAACCCTCAGCGACAGCCCAGTTGCTCAAGTGTCAGGCAGGCAAAAAATCTTTGTTTTAAATATGTTGGTGCCGTTCGAGCGGCCAGCTAGCTTCAGGCAAGCGAAATTCGGCAACTTTTCTTTCTGATTCATAATTTTGATTTCTAAAAGACCATTTCAACAAGAACTCCAACACCCAATAAAATTTGGGTCATATTATAACAAATCTCCAAGTTGAACCAAATTTCAATACAAAGAATTCCAAAAACACGTATACGAAGCAAACACCATTTCTCCTCTTCCGAGCAAGTCCTAATGGACTAAATCAATGACAAATACCAACTAAATTCAAGCAATTCTCAAATTTAGCAATGGGAAGTGGTTTTGTCATCATATTGATCGGATTATCCTTTGTATCAACCTTGCTTACTACTATATCACCACGAGTAATTACTTCACGTACAAAATGATAACTTACATCATTATGCTTAGTCTTCTCATGGAACATTTGACACTTATTCAGAAAAGTAGCAATCTAACTATCACAATATACTGTTCTTCACTGATTTCACCAATTAAACTCCTTAACTACATAACCTCCTTACATGCCTCTGTAATGGCTATGTACTCTGCCTCTATTGTAGAACAAAGCTACTATATTTTGCAAAATCGTTTTCCGGTTGATAGAATAGCCTCCAAGGGTAAACACATACCCTGTAAGTGATCTCCTTTTATTGAGATCCCATGCACAATCCGAATATACATACCCAATTACTTCAGCTGTTACCAAAATGCAAGCAATAATTAGTTAAGCCATTCATGTGTCTAAATATCCATTGCACTGCTTTTCAATGTTCTTTTCCAAGATTTCCTATTTACCTATATACCTACTAATTGCACTGACCGCATGTACCATATCTGGTATTGTACAAACCATAGTATATATTTTAGTGAAACAAATGCACTAGAATAAGGAACTCGAAACGTATAATCGATGTCTTCATCTAATTGAGGACACAATCTAGATGTGAAGTGGACAGCTAAGAGAATACTGAAAGCCTTAACATTTAGCATGATAAACCTTTGAAGCACCTTTTGAATGTACCCATTCTGACTCAAATATAATCTGTCAGCCTTTCTATCCTTCAAGATTTTCATACCAAGAATTTTATTTGCTGCACCTAAATAATTTATCTCAAACTCCTTAATAAGTTGAAATTTCACTTTTTTGACCTCTACTTTTATCTTTGGCTGTAATGAGCATATCATCAACATATAACACTAAATATGTGATCGATCCACCATCTCTTTTTCTAAAGTACACACAACTATCATAATTACTTTTGATGAAACTATGAGTAGTCATGAATGAATTGAACCTTTTGTACCACTGCCTCGGTAACTGTTTTAATCCATACAAGAACTTCTTCAACAAACACACATAAGTTTCATTCCTAGAAACTATAAAACCCTTTAGCTGATGCATGTAAATGTTCTCTTTAGCTTCTCCACGCAAAAATGTTGTCTTGACATCCATCTGTTCAAGTTCTAAGTCATTCTTTTCCATTAGACCAATTAAAGACTGAATTGAACTAGCTTGAAAATCAGTGAAAACACATCAGTGAAGTTGACGCCTAGAATTTGACTGTAGCCCTTTGCTATCAATCTAGCCTTATTCTTAGTATCTTCAATCCTTAACATCCCTTATTTCCTTTTGAACACCCACTTGCAACGAATAACCATTTTATATTTAGGTCGTTTCTCCAAGTTTTAAGTACAATTTTTATTCAATGTCTCTATCTTCTCTTACATAACAATCAACTATTAGCTAGAATCACTACAACTGACTGCATCTGTGTATATAGCAGGTTTCTCAGTGGAATCAATTTCTTCAGCCACGTTTAAAGCATACGCTACCAGGTCTGCTCCTCCATACTTTTGTAGAGGTCTAGTCTGTCTGCGAGGTCTATACTTAGCAATTAAATAATGTGGTGTTACTGCTGGTATAGGCAAAATAGGTAAAGTATCACTTTCTCTCAATTCTGAGCTAGACTATTCTGTAGTAGACTATTTTGAAATTATGATTGTTCCCCTGGACTAATTTCTAACTCCACCTGATTTAAATGATTTTGTTTCTCATTTTTATCAGAATCCCCATGAGTTGAATCATGAACTATAACAATTTCATCAAATACTACATCTCTACTAACTGCAACCTTTCTTATCTCAAGACACAACAATTTATATTCTTTTACACCTGATTTATATAGACTATTTTGAAATTATGATTGTTCCCCTGGACTAATTTCTAACTCCACCTGATTTAAATGATTTTGTTTCTCATTTTTATCATAATCCCCATGAGTTGAATCATGAACTATAACAATTTCATCAAATACTACATCTCTACTAACTGCAACCTTTCTTATCTCAAGACACAACAATTTATATTCTTTTACACCTGATTTATACCCAAGAAGACATACTTTCTAGACCGAGACTCCAACTTTTCATTATCCACTTGAGTATTCGCAGGACACCCAAAAATCTTTAAATCAATATAAAAAGAAGGTTTTTCAGATCTTACCTCTTCTAGTGTCTTTTTCTTAATGACAATTGAGGGCGAGTGACTAATCAAAATACAAGTTGTGACAGCAGCTTCAACCCAAAAAATCTTAGGCAACCCAGCATATGAAAGCATACAACAAACCTTTTCCATCAAAGTTCTGTTCATCTGTTCTGCCCCGCTATTTTGTTGAGGAGTTCCAAGTATTATCAAGTGTCTAAAGATGCCTTCAGCCCTGTAGAACTATTGAATTCATTTAAAAAAAAATCCCAACCCATTATATGTGCATAGATGCTTAATTTGCTTTCCAATCTACATTTCTATCATTACTTTTCATTTTTTGAAGGTCCCAAATACATCACTCTTCCGTTTCAAGAAGAATACCCAAACTTTCCTGAAGAAATCATTAATCACTGCTAACAGATAATAAGCACCTCTTCTTGAAAGTATCCTGACCGGTCCCTAAAGATCTGAATGGATATATTCAACTATTTCCTTCATATTATATCTTCCTGTAGTAAATCTGACCCTTTTCTATTTCCCAAAGACACAATACTTATAAAATTTCACCTTGCTTGTCTCATGACCATCAAGAAGTCCCCTCCTACTCAACTCTACCATATTATTCTCACTCATATGTCCAAATCACATATGCCAACATTTTGTAACTTCCTCATCAGTCAAAGAAAAAGTATAACTGTGGTATCTCATATATCCATAGAACCCTGCAAAATGTACAATCGCGTAAAGTTTTTCTCTCTCTTTATGACAACAAGAGCGCCCCAACTCACTTTCTAAACTCTACCTTTATCAGCGTATTTATGACCCTTTGAGTCAAGTGTACTAAAATATATGGGATCTCACTTCAATTCTTGAACATGCTTGACATCTGTAAGTGTTATGATAATACCATCAAACTTTCGGATTCTGACTTTACCAACTTCGATAATTTCACAAAGAACGTTGTTTTCTCATTATCACTACACCTTGTTTTCTCATTATCACTGCACCTTTTGAAAATCTTTCATATTTTTTAAACCAATCCCTATTGGGACACATATAGAAAGTACAAGTTAAGTTAAGAACCCATTCCTCACAAGGTTTGGAATCCATGTCAGAAATCATAAGAGCACTCCTTCACTGTGCCCATCATCGACAACATCAGCATCTACTGTATTAACAGGTTGCTTTCTCCTTTCAATAGCGCTAGTAGCCTTATTCCTATTTTTCAAAGAACAGCAATCAACCCTAATATGTCTCTTCTTCTTACAGTAATGACACACCCTTTCGTCGTGTCTAGACTTCGATCTAACCCTCATACTTCTACCAAGATTTCTATCATGATTTTTCCCACGATCAACCAGGCCTTTAGTCTGACTCCCAAATCTTCCAACATGATGCCTTATATTCTCCTTAGATAGCAAATCATCATAGATGTTTTCCACGGCGAGAGTATCTCGATTATAGAGGATAGTATCTCTAAAAGTCACATATGACGGCGACAATGAACACAACAACATTAACGCCAAGTCCCACTCATCATACTTAAACTCCAATGTCTCCAAATCAGTCGCGTTTTCTTTGAACATAGATAAGTGATTATCCAATGATACACATTCAGATATCCAATGGAATACAAGCGTTATTTCAAGTATAGCTTGCTGATCAATCTCTTTGTCATACAAAGGTTCTCTAACTTCAACCAAAATACAGCGGCATTCTTCTCCTTAAGAACATCCTGAAGAATTTTATTTGATAGATGTAAATGAATTTGAGATTGGGCCTTCCAATTTCTACACTGCTTTTCTTCTTGTGTTTAGATTGAAGGTATCTTATCAAAGCTAAGCAATGCTTCTTCCAAATCCATCCATGTGAGAACTGCTCGCATCTTCATTTTTCATAAAGTAAATCTCATGTTTAAGTCCAATAACGGAATATCATACTTTATCGTTACCATGCAGAATAATTAACATTCGCTTTGATACACTTGATATGAACAAACAAATACCAGAATCGCTCTGATACCATTTGTTGCGAATTTGACCAAAAGATTATGACAATAATGAAATAAACAAGAACAAAAAGAACACCAAGATTTACGTAGAAATCCAAGATTAAAAAAAATCACGGACAAAGGAGGAGAAATCTACTATAATCAATAGCAATTGTGTTTACAACAAAATCTCAGTACTCTCAACTGAGATCCAAAGTTCTCAAGATATTGTATAAATATTGTGGGAATAATAGAAGTTGTGGTTTATATATATAAAATCCTAGAAACCAAGTTGAAGATAAATAGGAGTTCAAAACGCATTAAAATGCGAAAAACATGCTGAGCCCGATAACCCTGTTGCTCAAGCGATAGAAGGGCGACAGCATGCAGCTCACACCGCTCGATCACCAGGCGGGGGAAATGTCTTTGCTCAAAACATATTGGTGCCGCTCAAGCCGCCAGCTAGCGTCAAGCTACCGAAAATGCGGCTACTTTTCTTCTCGGTCTATAATTTTACTCTCTACAAGACCACTTCAACTAGGATTCCATATCCACTAGAATTTGGGTCAAATGAGAACAAAAAGAAAATGAGAAAAATAATGCAACAGATCTCAATCCGTGCATGAATGTATTGACTAAAAAGATATAAAAAATAACCACCATTAATTTAAAAGGTCATTCAGGGGGAAGGGGTGGCGTTATTACCATTAAATCAAAGAATTGTTGCCAGTAATCAGGGAGCGGGATTTTGGTATTGGATGTTATGGTCTTGGAACCTAATGGGTTGGATAAATGATGATTTTCTGCTGAATCTAAAATGGCTGAGCCACCATGACCCAAATCAATGCCGTCACCTCCGCCTATAGAAAAATCATGGCTGCTGTTTTTGCTGCTACTGCTGCTGATTTGCCAGTGGTTTAACGAACAATTTTGAAGAGATTTGTCGATGGCTTTGATTGTAGCCATGTTTGGAGCTGCCATATTATCACCCTTCAACTCAGATTAAAATAACTCCAAATTAAACAAGAAATGGGAGGAAATAGAGCTCAAAAGGTTTGGTTTATATTTATAAATAGCGAATTGAAATGAAGTCAAACGAGGAGTTTTTTTCATAAATGAAGAAAAGGTAGTAGTTTTTGGCTTTTAGGATGAAAAGATAGGAGTTTTGACGATATAGGTGTGGGTGCAATAAATTTTCAAGGGCAATTTATAGAAATACACTAAAATAATGCTCCTATCTGAAAAATCAGTATATAAATTAAGGAAAGAGTTCATAAATTAGGTGTTAACTATGCCCAATTCAAAATCCAGAAAGAGTTCATAAATCAGGTGTTAACTATGCCCAATTCAAAATCCAGGTTACAAGTTTCTTTAGTGCAAAAATCAGGCTGCAGCTAATTAATTAAAAATATTAATTAAATAATGATAATAAAGCCACAGTTATACTATTCATGATCACATATTCACAATTATAGGTCACAGATTTTATTTATCGTTCACATATTTTCAAATTAATTGGTTACAGATTTTTTCGAGATCACAAATCACAAATTTGATAAGTCACGGATTATGTTGAGGTCACAAAACAAAAAATTATAGGTCACAAATCTAAAAAATTTTAGTCACAGATCACATATTTTTAAATTTGATAGTCACATATTACTTTTTTTAGTCACAGATGATCGAATTTTAAGGTCACAGATCAAATAGCCGGTCACCACCAACTCCATTGCCACCACCGTCACTTGCAACCACCATCAGCCTATCGCCATCGCCACCGCCAACACCAACACCAACACCAACATCAACAAAATCGACGCAATCAGATCCACTGCCACCACCAAACACACAAAAAACCATAGCCGGTCACCACCAACTCCATTGCCACCACCGTCACTTGCAACCACCATCAGCCTATCGCCATCGCCACCGCCAACACCAACACCAACACCAACATCAACAAAATCGATGCAATCAGATCCACTGCCACCACCAAACACACAAAAAACCTCCATCGCCGCCTCCAGATTCACCACCAACACTGTCGCTGCCAAAAATACGAACATCACCACACTGCACCACACCACAACACCCACATAGCACCAACAAAATCAGCTTCCACAAACATAGAACTCACATTACACGCCACCAACACAAACCAGCTTCCACTCACACCGCACCAACAAACTGGCTTTTACACACTTCTGTGAATCGAGCCACTGTTGCATCATCGCCGACTAGCTAGTCACACAGCGCAACCACGATGACGCCGCTGTGAGCATTGACTCCGTGGCGCTCAGATCGACGGGTGACGACTTCAACCCACCATATTGCTCACAACACCAGCTACGAGGGCGCTGCACCGCAGCAACTATACCGTCACTCGACTCTCATGTCTCCGACGGCGGTGCTCTTCAACGATGATGGAGGTTTAAGGAAGAGAGAGAGAGTAGAGAGAGAGAGGGAGAGGGAGAGGGAGAGAGGGAGACAGTGGAGAGAGAGATAGAGGGAGGCGAGATGTGAAAAATCTGAGGATATGAAAAATGATTAGGGTTTGTTTGGATTAGGTAGTGTGGGTATAAATAATACCTGATTTCTAATTAAAAAACATTTGCACCTGATTTTTGCACTCACATCTTTAAATATCGGGAATCCTGTAATTTCCTCATAAATTAGTTGCTGACAATTAATTATATATATTAACTTATAAAATCCTATAAATTACTGTAAAACAAAATCACACCCCCCCCCCCAAAAAAATAAAATCATAATCCTAAATCGACACAATCCAAAAATTAACTCTAGACTATTCTGATGGTATTTTGCAAAAAATAAATAAATAAATAAATAAATAAATAAATAAATAATAATAATAATAATAATAATAATAATAATAATTAAATAAAAATAATAAAAATAATAATAATAGTAATAATAAAAATAAATCTCTACATCTTTATATTGCATTAGAAGTTTACCTTGGTGTTAACTTCATTGTCACTTTAATTTCATTCTATAATCCGCATTGGAAATTCCTCTTTTAGTAGTTGACATACTCATTTTTACTTTGAAGCTTTTGACTGTAAAATTTTTGAAATTTGATTCAAATTATTTAGTAAATAATTTTGAATTCTTGTTTACTTTTACATGTTTATTCATTAATTGATTATGAATTTAGATAATTTCTGTTTCCAATTGTTCAATAATAAAATAGGTAGTTGTTTACTAATTTAGGCCCTGTTTGATACCCATTTTTTTCAAAATGCATTTTTCTCTCTCTTCTTTTCAACCACATATTCTTTATTAAAATAATATTACACGTAAATAAAAAAATTTTCTTATTTTTCAACCACATATTTCTCATCAATTTACTATTCAAAAATGTATTTTTATATAAAAATGTCTGTCAAACACCCTCTTAGTAATTTAATCTCCTATTATCAGAAGTTCAATTTTATGGCTAATATATGTGATGGAAAGATGTTAAGAACTTGAGAAACAATGCTAAGAATGACTTTATTGCCGATACAAAAAAAAAAAAAAAAAAAAAAGCACTGGAATTGAAAAAAATATTGGGATTCTCTCCCTGAAGCAACATGCTTCAAATAACAAAAGAAAAACCAACCAACTACTATAGATCCCTACCCGTCTATTTATTCATCTAATAAGTTATTCACTAATATTGGACTCCAACAACATAAAAATAACTAAAAAATAGCAACAGCAGCGTCTTCAAGTTAATCTGTAGGACTTTCAAGTTAATCCGTATGATTATTCACATCAATTTCCTCCCCTCCTAACAGACTTGACTTCGGCAAGTGGGCTTGGAGATAGGACTCAAATAGCGTAGCATCGAGGCGTCGTAATTCATGCCCTTGAAGCCAAACAGATTCTGAACGTGGCTTGTGCTTCCAATGGACTAAAAATTTGTAATAGCCCCTACAATGAGTAGTAACAAATTGATGGTCAGATATTGCATCTATTTCTTCTCGCGGTTTAGAGACGCTAGGAATGCGTTCATCACCCGTTGAATTACTCGCAGAAACTCTTGAAGAAACACTGTCATTTTGAATTCTATAAGATCTTCAACATTAAAAATGGGACTAATGTTATAGTGGGAGGGCAACTTAACAACATAAGCATTTGATTCCAATTTCTTAAGCATACAAAAGGGACCAGCCCTACGTGCATGGAGCTTGCTATAACTCCCTGGAGGAAAATGCTCAGGCCTTAGTCGAACAAGAATAAGATCGTCAATGGCAAACTGCTTCTCTCGACGACGGGTGTTGGCTGCATTAGCATACTCTTCAGAACTGAGAATAAGACGTCGTCTGACTTCTTTGTGTGTATCCTACATATAAGGAACAAAGTCCACAGCTGCGTCACTAAGCCGAGCAGGTAATGGTAAGGGACTTAAATCAATTGGAGCCTAAGGACGAAACCCATGCACTACTTCAAAGGGGGTACACCCAGTAGAACTGTTAATAATTCACATTGGGGTAAAATTAAATCCCAGCTAGTGACATGATCAGCTATAAGACATCTAAGAAGATTTCCCACACTCCGGTTCGTCACTTCTGTTTGCCCGTCCGTCTATGGATGGAAAGCACTAGAATATAATAATTTAGTACCCATTTTAGCCCAGAGTGTCTTCCAAAAATAACTCATGAATTTCTTATCCTTGTTAGAAACTATAGTAGAAGGAACCCCATGTAACCTTACTACCTCCTGTAAAAATAACACCGCGACCCTTGAAGCATCAAATGTCCTTCTGCAAGGAATAAAGTGGGACATTTTTGAAAAAGGTCCACCACAACCATGATAGAATCATTGTGTCATAATGTTTTTGGAAACCCCAAAACAAAATCCATACTAAGGTCTTGCCATGGTTTGCTTGGAATGGATAGAGGCATATAAAGTCCCGTGTTTTGCTTACTACCATCGTTGAGATGGTAAACTTGACAATGACCTACAACTCGATGCACATCATGCCATAAGTGAGGCCAAAAAAATCGATCCGCAACCAGATCGTACGTTTTGGCTTGCCCAAAATGGCTAGCCAACCCCCCTCCATGCAACTCTTCAATAAGAAAATCACGGAAAGATCCTCCTGGTATACATAATCGTGACTTAAGAAAAAAGAAGCCCCTCTTTAATGAAATAATCTTCCACTTTAGTAGCATTTGAATCTTCAGTACCTGTTTCTGTAGCACCTACTTGGGAACCATCTACATTACTTGCAATAAAGTTGGGATGTAACGCCTTCCACATCGGGCCAAAATCCCCATCATCCTCATATTGGGATTTAACAGATTTAAATCTCACAAAATTAGCTTAAATAAAGCTAACAAACGTGGACGGCGACTGAGTGAGTCAGCCACCTTAATTTTAGCCCCTGACTTATGGCGAATGACAAAGTCGCATTGTTGCAGAAAATCCATCCACCTGGCATGTTTGGCACTCAACTTATTTTGTGAATGAAGATGTTTCAAGGCATCATGATTTGTAAAAAGGATGAACTCCTTGTGTAGCAAATAGGGATGCCAATGTTCAAGTGTTTGAACTAGAGCATAGAATTCCATATCATAAGCTGAATATCGACGCCGCGCTTCATTAAGCTTTTCACTGAAGAATGCAATTGGATGACCCTCTTGTCTGAGAACACCTCCAATACCCATATGTGATGCATCACAAGCTACCTCGAAAATCTTAGCAAAATCTGGAAGCCTCAAAACAAGAACCTCGCTTATCCTAATTTTAATTTCTTTAAATGCCGCATCAGCTGCTTTTTACCATAAAAATTTTTTGGCCTTTAAACATTCAGTCAGTGGTGCCATTATGGTGCTGAAATGTCGGATGAAACGCCTATAAAATGTGGCCAGCCCATGAAAACTTCGAACATCAGAAAATGATCGAGGGACAGGCCAATTTGTAACTGCTTGCACTTTAATAGGGTCAGCCTCCACGCCCTGATCACAGATTATGAATCCCAAAAAATAAGCCCGTGATTGCATAAAGGAACACTTACTGCGATTCACAAATAATTGCTCTGCCCGAAGCATAGTTAGAATGGGCCTCAAATGGTCAATGTGAGCCTGCACAGATTGACTGAAAATTAAAATATCATAAAAATAGACAACTACAAATTTACCCAATACAGGCTTCAATGCTTGTGTCATGACCCTTATAAAAGTACTAGATGCATTGGTCAAACCGAAGGGCATCACAAGCCATTCATACAACCCATCCTTTGTTTTGAAAGTAGTCTTCCACTCATCCCCGGGCCGAACACGAATCTGGTGATACCCATTCCGAAGATCCAGCTTAGTAAAAATGGAAGCACCACTCAATAAATCCAACATATCATCAAGGCGGGGAATCGGAAAGTGGTACTTTACGATGATTTTATTAATAGCCCGGCTATCCACACATATCTGCCAACTGCCATCCTTCTTAGGAGTGAGTAGAGCCGGCACGGCACAAGGGCTCAAACTCTCATGTATAAACCTGTGATCTAGCAACTCTTGAATTTGGCGCCTAAGTTCCAAATTTTTCGTAGGACTCATGCAGTAATGAGGTAAATTAGGTAAAGTAGATCCAGGAATAAGATTGATTACGTGCTGAATATCCCGCATAGGAGGGAGAGAATTTGGTAATTCATTGGGCATGACATCCTTAAAATTCTCCAACAACTCGGCCAACTCCAAAGGTACATGACCATTTTCCTTTTTTTTCTCCCTTGTAACCAACAACATCACCAAAGATTTCTCAACAGCCACAATTCTCGAAAACTTGTTTAAAGTAAGGAGAGCCACTTCATTGGTACATTTGAGCGCCTTAGATGATTCAAATTCGGATATTTTCAAAGGATCAAGTGTTAATTTTTTTCCCTTGATGACAACGAATAAGAGTTGTAGCCATCATAGGACACGCACCTATTAAACAACCATGGTCGACCTAGTAACATGTGGCATACTAACATCGGAATCACGTCACACCATGCTTCATCCACATACTTTTTGCCCAGTGAAAATTTAATTAGGTAACGAGACGTCACTAGAACAGTAGTGGTCTCATTAACCCAACTAATACGGTAAAGAGTAAGGTGCTACACCATTTTTAATCCCAAGCGTTTCACCACTCCTTCCAAGATAACAGTCAACCGTTCCTATTGTCGATAATAACATTCAATGCCCGACCATCATGCTCAAAGTGGGTGTGAAAAATATTAGTATGGCACCAATCTTCCTTTATGTCTGTGTCCATCTTATGACCTGCTAAGATTCGTTGAATAACACAGCTAGGTAGAGTGGTAGCAACCAAATGTTCTTCTTCTTCTCCATCCTCCACATCCTCAATTTCTTCTTCTCCTTCAACAGTTTCCATAATCCTTAAATCTTTCTCACAAACATAGGGAAGTTTTTTTTATCCCAAGTAAGGCATACAACAGCATAATGTCCATACTCTTTGCATTTGTAACATTGTGGTCCTTTCCCAAAAAATACGAGATTTGCCCTTAAGATCACTAGAATTCACTTTGGTTGACTTAACCTCCCCGACAGGAGCCTTCCCTCGTCCTGAACCACCCATTTGACGTTCCACTCTGTCTGCAAGTTGATAGCCTTCTTCCACACTAAGAAGGCGTGCTTGTAACATTTCCTTCCTCACATCATTTCGTAACCCACCTTGATAACGTGATAACCTCTATTTTTCATGTTCTGTAATTCCACTTCTCACGGTAAACTCATGAAACTTCTCGGTATATTGATCCACCGTCATCAACCCTTGGCGAAGGTGCCACATTTCTTTGAATACGACTTGTTCATAGTCGAGGCAAGTATTTCTCCCTCAGCCAAGCTTTCATCTCTTCCCAGTTAGACACAGGCGGTTGTCGAGTTCTATGTAATTTCTCTTCCACACTACTCCACCACACTCTAGCATGGCCCTTCAATTTCATACTAGAAAAATGAACCTGTAGATCTTCAAGGACATCAAACCAATCAAAATAATCCTCTATGGAAGTGAACCAATCTTCAAAAGCATATGGTTCCAATTTTCCTAGAAAATTTAGAACTTCTACCTTCATTCCCTTGGTCAGATCATCACGAGGACGTTGACGAAGTTTATCACCATGAATGCCACGTCCAAGTGGAATATTCTGCCTAAGTCCTCAATTACGAGCACCCTGAAAATTATAATTGTGATTCATGTCACCTTCAGCATCCTCAGCATCTGCTTCACTCTCCTCTGGAAGAGGCTCACATTCGAGGATGTATTCGACGGTGAGGTGGTCGGTAAGGGACAGGAGGAAAATGCCCCTCCAAAACATCCAAACGACGTGTAATCTGGTCCAACGTAGCGGTGATTTGCGTAAGGTGTTGGGTAAAATCTAGCGGTGGTGGCGGGACATTGTTGGCAATGGGACAGTTCTGTGCTTGAGGTTGTTCATTGTGAGGCTGAGACATGGTGTATGAATTTCCACTACGCGTTACTAGCATGAAGAAAACTAGCCCCAGTTGGGCTTTGGTACCAAAATGATGGAAAGATGTTAATAACTTGAGAAACAATGCTAAGAATGACTTTATTGCTGATAAAAAAAAAAAAAAAATTCATGACAAACTTTGAAATATATCTTTCGAATTTAAAATTCGATAAACAACAAGTTCATAATAATAAGTCAAAAATGGCCGCAAGAAATGGACTTAATAATTATGGTTTATTTTGCGTTCAACAATTAATGCGAGATAATTATTGTCATTTAAACTTCGTCAATAACATATTTGTCAGGACATATTGCAAGCTTTCTAATAGATTTTGAACCGCTCAAAATGGATAATTGTAGCATTAAATATCGTATCAAACAAAAATTTTTAATAATAAAAATTTTAAGAAGTGAAGAATGTCTGATTGGGAAGTGTGATTTTAAAAAATTAAAAATATCACGGGGAGTGTTGACATTTGTCTTTGGAATAATTTTGCTTACTTTCAAATGTTTTATATTCTTAATGGATGATATTAATACTTAAGTGTATTAATCAATTTCTTCATTTTTTTCAGAGTACTTTGTCTAATTTCCTTCATTAAAAATGGCCCAATAGTATGGTTAATCCCTCTTGCACGGAACCTCTAGTCCTCACAGAATTTGATTCTTTGAAAATTTATTGCACCCACACCTATATCGTCAAAACTCCTATCTTTTCATCCTAAAAGCCAAAAACTACTACCTTTTCTTCATTTATGAAAAAAACTCCTCGTTTGACTTCATTTCAATTCGCTATTTATAAATATAAACCAAACCTTTTGAGCTCTATTTCCTCCCATTTCTTGTTTAATTTGGAGTTATTTTAATCTGAGTTGAAGGGTGATAATATGGCAGCTCCAAACATGTCTACAATCAAAGCCATCAACAAATCTCTTCAAAATTGTTCGTTAAACCACCAGCAAATCAGCAGCAGTAGCAGCAAAAACAGCAGCCGCGATTTTTCTATAGGCGGAGGTGACGGCATTGATTTGGGTCATGGTGGCTCAGCCACTTCAGATTCAGCAGAAAATCATCATTTATCCAACCCATTAGGTTCCAAGACCATAATATTCAATACCAAAATCCCGCTCCCTGATTACTGGCAACAATTCTTTGATTTAATGGTAATAACGCCACCCCTTCCCCCTGAAAGACCTTTTAAATTAATGGTGGTTACTCATTATCCGTTTGTTCATTTATCTTCACCAGGTTTTAAACCTCTTTTCAGTCAATAAATTCATGCACGGATCGAGATCAGTTGTATTATTTTTATCATTTTCTTTTTGTTCTCATTTGACCCAAATTGTAGTGGATATTAGAATCCTAGTTGAAGGGGTCTTGTAGAGAGCGAAATTATAGACCGAGAAGAGAAGTAGCGGCATTTTCGGTAGCCTGATGCTAGCTGGCCGCTTGAGCAGTAGCAATATGTTTTGAACAAAGACATTTCGCCCGCTTGGCGATCGAGCGGTGTGGGCCGCGTGGCTGTCGCCCTTCTATCGCTTGAGTGACGGGGTTATCTGGCTCAGCCTGTTTTCGCGTTTTAATGCGTTTTGAACTCTTATTTATCTTCAACTTGATTTCTAGGATTTTATATATATAAACCATAACTTGTATTAGTCCCATAACATTCATATAATATCTTGAGAACTTTAGATTTTAGTTGAGAGCATTGAGATCTTGTTGTAAACATAATAGTTATTGATTATAGTAGATTTCTCCTCCTCTATTCGTGGTTTTTTTTTTTTTTTTTAATTTTGAATTTCTACGTAAATCTTGGTGTTCATTTTTGTTTTTGTTTATTTCATTATTATCATAATCTTCTGGTCAAATTCGTAGCAAGTGGTATTAGAGCGATTCTAATATTTATTTGTTCATATTAAGTATATTAGAGCGAATGTTGATTATTCTACATGGCAACGATAAAGTATGATATTCCGTTATTAGATCGAAACATGAGATTTACTTTAGGAAAAATTGCAGCAAAGGTCCCAAACCTTTTCAATTTTTGCAGACATTACCCTAACCTTCATTTTGAGCCAGCGGAAGTCCCTAACCTTTCGTAAATATGTACCCGATGTCCATATGGATAGAAATCGTCCAGAAGACCGTTAGTTGACCTGGAAAATTAAAAAAAAAGGAAGTTTGGCCATTTTAACGAGGGGCAATTCCATCCTTACATTTTTCACTCTTTAACTGTTCATATCCCTATACATATTCCCTCCAATTCTTATTCTATATATATATAAGATGGAAATGAATGTCTGTAGATGTGGGTTTCCCACGGAGATAAAGACGTCATGGACAAACTTGAACCCGGGAAGAAGGTTTATCTACTACCCACGATGTCAGGATACGGGTGGATGTCATTTTTTCTACTGGTGTGACCCGCTAATATGTGCAAGATCCATGGAGCTGATCCATAGATTTTTACGGGTTAGGAGGGATATGGAAGCTGAAATAAACACCCTCCGTTCTAAAAGCCATAGTGTATGGAAGACTTGGCTAATTGGATTTGTATGTGGAGTTTTTCTGAAATGGGTCTGTAGCTAGATTTGAGTTATGTTTGAGCTAAGATGTTGGGTTTATGCGTTGTTATGTGGGTCTCCGTGTTACAAATCGTGTAGTATGTGGATTTGTAACTTATTTTCTAGGAATAACAGAACATGTTGTCATTAAGTGGTGCTTTGATTATTTTGTCAGATTTCATCTTCTTTGCTAAAAGCGAATGATTCAATGTAAAAGGAAAATTCTGGTTGCAAACTATTATGAAGATGGTGCGGCGATGGTCCTAAACCTTTTTATGAATTATTAGAGATGATCCCAAACGTTTTAATACGTCGCACTGAAAGTCCAAAACCTTTTGCCCATGCTACACCACAAGTCCCAAATCTTTGAATAAGATGTAACGGTTATCCTTAACCTTTTCCCAGTTTTGTATACAAAGTATGTACTAATCATGGAAAATAAAAAATCGAAAGTGGAAGTAATGACTGAAATGGTGAACATGCATTTTACTTCAAAGCCCAATGTACATCCTCAAAAGAGCATCGTACTACAAAATCAATCAGTCCAAATTCACTTAAGATAAACACTGTACTACATTGTTACATCAGTAATATATCAAAATAGAAGTCAAAAGATTACAGCTCATCACTACAGCTATGTTTTTCCCCATTTTCCTTCCTCTTCTTTGCCTGCGTCTGTGTTTCTTTAGATGTAGAAGTTTTTCTCTTGCCTTGTGATGGTGTTGGCTATGATTGTGGTTAAGTATCTGCTTGTGACCCTAGTTGTGAACTTGCATCTACAGGCAAAGAGGTTGTGCATGTTCTTTTATTATGGCCTACTCCTCCACATCTCTTGCAAGTCATCTTCATGCCCATTCTTACCATTTTCGTTCCTGCAGGTGTCTCAACTTGGGACCTTTTCTCAGCTTCTTTGGTTTACCGACCTGTTTATTTATTATTATTTTTTTTTGGGTGGATCAAAAGGGTGTCTACCAAGTTCTGGCCATAACTTAGGATTGGACATTGGTTGGATGATTGGGCTATAGGTCCTGAGATAAGCTTCTTTAGTATAGCATGCATCAACATACTCGTATGTGCCAATGCTCCTAGAAAGCATATCGAAGATTGCATGAGTACATGGAATTCAAGTAAGTTGCCATTTTCTACATACACATTCGCGTCTTGCCAAGTCCATACTCCATCTCATACCATCTCTATTGTAGACCTCAAACTTCTCACTACCAACATAATCCGCCTTCTAGTATCTTGCATCTGACTTGGCTTTCTCAATTATTATTATAATTCTAGGACCAAAAGCATGTTGCTTCCCTCTTCATAGTCATCCTCATCATCAGCCGGTGCCTAATCTTCTCCAACAATGAGATAATAGGCTTTTCTCTTACAGCAAATATGGAGGAGATGAATGCCTCACATAAGTTATTAAGTCGGATATCACACCTTGAGTGCTCCTGAAATGTGAGTCCACTGTAAGGTTGATTTCTCGTTGAACCACTTGAAGGCATCTTCATTCACTATTTTCGTCTCATTCATTGCATTCCTCCACTCTGGCACAGTTGTGGCCCTAGCTACAACCCAGAATAGAGCCTTCAGAGTGAGCCCCTTATGCGCCAAAGTGAAGTTGCTATACAAGTGTCTTGCACAGCACCTATACTCAGTACCTTCACAGAAGAGGTTAATTGAGTGTACCAAGCCCTTCTGTTTATTAGAAATGAAGGTCCAAGCCCTGCAATTGCACATCCCAATGTCAACTAGCAAAAGTTCTATGAACCACTCCCAATTTCTTTTGTTTTCTGCATCCACTACAGCCCATGCAACAGGAAACATGCAGTTCTCTCCATCGATACCAACTGCAGCTAACAATTGGCCACCTTGCTCGCTCTTTAAGAAACACCCAATCCTGAAACCTTCTTTGCAAGCTCCCAAGCTTATGTAACATCTTTTGAATGTACCCCATGGGCCTTCAATCTAAATTGTAGTACCAAGATTTATTTTTTTGAGCTCCTTCCCATAGTCCCACGGTATCTTGTACTGCTTTGCTACAAGACCATGAATGACTTCTAAACATTTTGCTTGTCCTATAAAATTGATATGTCGATATCTCATACATGCATTCTTCCTTCACTGTCTCAATGAAACTGTTTATGGACAATTTCGGATCTGATCTGAACTTACATGTGTATTTTTTCGCCAAGTACCCAGCATGAACTCTCTTATTTTGCCAAACCATTGTACATGTTCACCCTTAAATGTGTTAATCTTGAAACTCTTATTCGGCTATTGGTAGGCATATAACTCCCATGGACAGTTATTCTCACACCTAACTCTGAGTCTGCTTCCTTCGTTCTTCACATATCGGAGTTTCTTTGAATTTTTCACGAAATAGTGTACCACTACATCCCTTAGTATCTTTATGTTGTCAAACTTCATGCCTGTGTAGAGTTGATCTTGCATGTCATTGGATCTTGCCAGAAAACATAAGACACAGTGAGGTAGAAACATCATTATCTATCTGCAACTTTGGATTTTGCATGCTAGTGTCAAGGTTAAACCAATGTCATCCCTAGCTCTTAAGGAGGAACCACCTTCTTCAAATTCACTTGTAATGCTTCTTAGATCATGTGAGTCATCGTAGTCTGTTTCATTACCATCTTCACCACCAGCATTACCCTGATTTTCAACCATCAGATTTTCATCACCAATGTCAAGTGGTTCAGTCAACTTGAAGAATACATCTTCATCACTATAATCTGCAGCTACATCTTCCTCTTGCTCGTATTCTGGATCACTGAACTCCTCCAGTGGTCCCTCTTCCATGTCATAATCTCCATCAATAGGTGGTACATCACTCCGATCTGATTGTTGAACAGGAGGCTTCAGGTTTAGTTGTGGAGTAGGAGGCTCCACATTTGGTTGTGCAATAGGAGGCATCACATGCTCTTCAACAAGGGGTGGTGTAGGTAGATCCTCAACAAGACTCTCCACGTTTTCAACAAGGGGTGGTTCAACAAGATCTTCAATTGGAATCCAGATGTCTTCATCAACCAAAGGTGGATCTTCATCGGGACTAGTGATTTAAATCAACCCAATCCATTTTCTTTAATTTAATTTTTTTTTGTCTATAGTATCCCTACATTAAATAATGATGGTTCATATTTGTTGATAATAAGGCACATTAAATAGGGTATATTTGAAACTTAAGATATTGATTATACTCTCAAGAAGGAAAGTGGCATGTAATTTGGGACAAATAAAAAGGGAAACAAAGCTCATCTTTGTGTGACGGAGGTATTAAATTTTTTTGTGCATTTAGTGTGATTTTTTTAATTATGGTATTCAATTTAATTTTCGTTAAATTTATTAATAAATGAAATATTTAGTACATTAAATATAATTTTTAATTTAATAACTTTAATAATAATATAATTCATAATTAAAATTTATGAAATAAATTAAGCTCTTGTTTGGCCCCCGTTAAATTATATTCCATTTTTATCTCTCCTATTTTTAACTACACAATCTTCCATAAAATAATATTACATGTAAATCGAAAATTTTTCCTTCTTATTTCAACCATTCATTTTTTTTTTTAAAAATATAAAAACACTACTTTCTTTTTTTTTTTTTCCTTTTTTTTTTTTTTTATTAATAAGCTACCTTTTAAGGCAATCTAGCTGCCTACCTATTAAAAGTGGGCCTTTTTTTTAAGGCTCGCAGGGCCGACGAGCCGAATAGCCGTCCCTAGTTATACCAAAATTACATCAAATGAATAGCATTTCCTTTATTTCCATATTATTTATTAGTCAACAACTAATTTACTTCAAAACTTATATAATTACAAAATATATTATTACCAAAAAATTTAATTTAAAATTGTATTTAATGAACTAAAATATTGCATTTGTTAATAAAAAAAAAAAGCATTGCTTAATACATATATATATATATATATATATATTACATTTAAAGCACAATAAAATTTTCATTTAATAAAAATCACAATTAGTGTTGTATTTTACTTATTTCTTAGATACTTTTGTTGTTCTAGTGCTAAATTTTTCAAAATTTCTAATAATCAACTTTGTATCTTTTGAGTTTTAACAAGTAATTTTGTTTTAATGTATTCAATATTTATTATTTATTACTTAAATATATATATATATATATATATATTACATTTAAAGCACAATAAAATTTTCATTTAATAAAAATCACAATTAGTGTTGTATTTTACTTATTTCTTAGATACTTTTGTTGTTCTAGTGCTAAATTTTTCAAAATTTCTAATAATCAACTTTGTATCTTTTGAGTTTTAACAAGTAATTTTGTTTTAATGTATTCAATATTTATTATTTATTACTTGATGAAAATAAATTTTAACTAAAGTTAAATCATTGCATAATAAAAGGATATAATAGGAATTAAAATTTGTTGTAATATTAGGTGAAGGGAATAATGAAAAACTTCAAATTGGAGCAACACCGTTCATTACATAAAATTGGTGTGCTGTTTTAGTCTACCATTGTGGAGTACCAATTTGGTGCACCATTGGAGGTGCCTTTCCAATAATACTCAATTCAATTTACATGTTGTGTCTATAATAATTTTCATTGAAATGTTTTTTTGGTTAATCCACTGTTTAAATGGTATGTGTTACAGGAATATGAACTTCAGGGAATATTTTTTAAAAAAAAATAATAATAATGTTTGACTTAGATCCTTCTATCAGTGATTTCGCCTTTTTTTTTGGGTTTTATTCATCATTTCTGAGACAACAGCTGGTCTTATTAATGATTGTTATTATGTATCATGAAAATTCTTTAAAAGACAAGAATCAAATACTTTTCTGTGATGATGAAGAATATCTATCATTTCCCTCTCGAATAATTTTTTTTCCACGAAGTCTGTAATTGTCTGGTTTTGAAGGAGGGAGAGGGGGGAGGAGGGGGGTATCCTTTAAATCTAGTACCAAGGGGTATTATACCCCCAAAACAACATTTTCTTTCAGGCCTTTCAATCAAACCAACTCCAGAGAGATGCCTTTACTAAAACTCTTGCATCTCAGGACTAGATCTATTGTGGCCTTAATTAATCATTACTTGTAACGATGGAAATTTATTTGATATTTAAACACAATAAATTGGTATAGGTTAGGAGTATGGAGTCACGGTAATATGATCTCTAGACGATTTTGAAATTTGCTTGCATATTTTTATTTGTGCCTTTACCTTCAGTTCATGTATTTTATTGGTGTTCTGTCCAAATACTTAGCTAATGTAATATGATCAATTTTTTTCTCTGCAAATGAACTTATTGCGAATGCTGCATACATTGCTACCCCTGGAAAGGGTATCCTTGTTGCTGATGAGTCTACTGGGATGATTGGCAAGCGTCTAGCTAGTATCGATGTTGAGAATGCAGAAAACCAACAAATAAGCTTGATACAACAACGAAGAGAAGAAATTTCTCACCTCTCAAGTCCAACTCACAAGTCAAAACAATATGTCAGTTGCCTCCTATTTTCATCAGCTGCTTATAATCTCTTCCTAAATTGATCAGAAACAATCTGATGCAGATTATATACCTTGATCTGATTTTCTAATCCTAATTTGTTGAGTTTCAGTCCATAATTTTCCCACATGTTATGATCATCCCCTATAAAGTACCTAAAGCAACTATCATTCATTGCATTTTGATAGATATATAAGTACAAAGAGAAAGAAAAACTTAACTTGCTATTATTTTTAAAACCATACACGGCTGGCATCTTATATAAATTATAAAGGGATTCTAGCATACTTTAGTCAACAAGTTTCCACCTACTACAACCTTACCTGTGACAACATTCCTTACCTAATACATGACCATACTATGCTAGACTTTTCAATCACACAAACACCATAACTTAAACTTGAATTAGGTACAACAAAAATACAAGACATTTGACAAAAAAAGTGTCAATCCAATATCAATACTCCTCCTTGACACTTTTGCTGGAAACACCAAGGCATTTCCTTAATGTTTCAAACCTTCCTTTAGACAAATATTTTGTTATAATAGCAGCATATCAATCCTCAGAATTGCAATGCACAAGCTTCACTTCCTATCTTCTTGAGCTTCCCTGATTGAATGGTAGTTGATCTTGATGTGTTTTGTTCTTCCATGAAACATCAATCTTTACCATTGCCACAGCAAAGTGGTTATCACAATAGATAACAGTTGCATCAGCTTGGTTGTGCTTAAGATCCTCCAAACTTTTCTCAACCAAATTTCTTGATTAGTGGCTTCTGATGGAGCAATATACTCTACCTATGTTTGATTGAGCCATCATTTTCTGCTTCATTGAGTTCCAATACACAACACTTGAGCCAAAATAAAACACATAACCAGAGGTGCTTTTCATGTCTTCAAGAGATCCAGCCTAATCACTATCAATAAAACCAGTTAAAACTAGAGTTTCTGACTTCCTAAACTAGATTCCCAGCTCCTCATTCACTCTTATGTATCTAAGAATTCTTTTTGCAGCTTGAAAGTGTAATTTACTTGGCTCTTGTCTGAATCTGGACAGAATATTTGCAGCAAATGTAATATCTAGTCTTGTGATTGTTAGATACAACAAGCATCCCACCAAACTTCTATAGATCTTTTCATCAGATTTATTACCACCATCTTCCTTTATCAGTTTTGAGTTTTGTACCAAGGAAATACTTACTGGTTTGCAATTCTCCATATTGATTTTTTTCAAGACTTCCTTAGCATACCTCCTTTGGTATACCAAAATTCCTTCTTGTGATTGATTTATCTCTTTTCCTAGAAAATATTGCATTTTCCCAAAATCAGTTATGTCAAATGCCTTTTTCAATTCTTCTTTCACACTTCCAATTAATGCCTGATTGCTGTCAATTATAAAAAGGTCATCAACATACAAGGAGATGATGATCATTTATTCCTCCACTTGCTTTATATAAAGTGTTTGTTCATTAACACTTTTGATGAAACCAAGGCTGCCCAAGTGATCATCAATCATGTTGTAACAAGCTCTTGGAGCCTGCTTCAAACCATACAAAGCCTTCTTCAACAAATAGACTTTGTCTTCTTCTCCAGCCACAAAGAAACCTTCTGGTTGTTCAATGAAATTTTTTTCATTTAAGTGTCTATTTAGGAAGGCCGATTTAACATCCAATTGATGTAATTTCCAACCTCATTGAGCAGTTATAGCAAACAATAATATGATTGTTTCATACCGGCCACTGGAGCAAATGTATCTGTGAAATCAATACCATATTGCTGAGCATAACCTTTTACAACCTACTGGCTTTGAGTTTTTTGATTGAACCATCAAAATTCAGTTTGGTTTTGTACACGCATATAACTCCAATCACATTCTTATCCTTTGGTCTATCAACCAACACCCAGGTTTCATTCTTTTCAATCATACTTAGCTCCTTCTTCATTGTAGCCAACCAACCTTGTGAATTTACTGCTCCATTGAAGTTTGAAGGCTCCAATACAGCTGAATTGCATCTGGAATACGCATCAGCAAGTGACCTTGACTTCAACACAACATTTTCAGAGTCAAAATCACTATCAGATTTTGGTTTATCCTCATTGATAAATGTACCATTTTCTTGTGGAACCAACATTTGAATTTGCAACTTATTCAAGGTACTTGATTCCCAATTCCATGAAGACTCCTCATCAACTTTAATATCCCTGCTACACATCATCTTTTTGGTTTGTGTATCATAGACTTTATATTCCTTAGCATTGCCACAATATCCAGCCAAAACATCAATTTCTACCTTTTGACTTAGCTTCTCTCCTTTTGCCTTAGGAATGTGAGTGTAACATATGCTGCCAAATACTTTCAAGTGAAAAATCTGGCTTAACTCCATACCAGGCTTCAAAATGAGTTATTTTATCCAAGGCTTTTGTAAGTAACTTGTTGAGAAGGTATATTGCTGTATTCACAGCTTCAGCCCAAAAAACTTTTGGAACATTCTTCTCAATCATCAAACACCTAACCATTTCTATAACTATCATGTTCTTCCTCTCACACACTCCATTTTGCTAGGGAGAATAGGGAATTGTCAACTGATGATTTGATCCCAACAGCATCACAAAATTTTTTCAAGCTGATCACATCTATATTCAGTCCCATCGTCAGTTCTGATGGCCTTGATTTTCCAGTCACTTTCATTTTCGAAGACTTTTAAACTTTTGAAATATAGCTTCTACTTCAGATTTCATTTTTAGAAAGTAAACCGAACATATCCTTGTCAAGTCATCAATAAAGAAAACAAAATATTTGTTGCCATTTAGAGTAGGTTTTCTCATTGGACCACACACATCTGAATGGATTAATTCCAATTTATTTGAAGCTCTTCTTGACTGGTTTTTAGGAAATGGCAGTCTTGTTTGCTTTCCTCATTGACAAACATCACACACATAGGCATCATCACATATGTCTAGCAGATTTTTCAACTAGTTCTAGTTTATGCAAATGCTTGAGTGAAGTGAAATTTGCATGACCAAATCATTTGTGCCAAAGTGTACACTCTACAACAGTACTAGAGAATGCATGAGTGGTCATATTTTTCCACTCTAAAGGAAAGCTTCTTTGTTTCATCTCAATTGTCATCAACTCATTGTCATTTGCATCCAATATAGTGCAGCCACTATAGTTGAATATCAGGGTATAATTTTTCTCAATCAATTGGCCTATACTAACTAAATTTTGGTCTATATCAGGCATAAAAAGTGCATCAGAAATGTGTTTAGCAGCTGTTGGAGTTTGCACAGCAATCACACCAATTCCTTCCACTTTCACATATTCTCCATTGCCAATATATGTTGTTTAGTTCAACAAAGATGCTTGAATTTGAAATCATATGGTGTGTGCATCCACTATCTAGCAACCAAGTTCCAACACTAATTTGTAGCTGTGAATAAATACTCCTCATGCTGCTATTGTTGCTGATTTTCAGCAACCTGAGCTTGTTGCTGTAATTGTTTCTCTTTCAAGTTTTTACAAACTTTTTGAACATGCCCAAATTACTTATAGGCCCTGCATTGAACTCCTACTCTACACCAGCACCACTTTGGAGAATGACCAGATTTTTTGCAGTGAGGGCAAGCAGGATAGCTATTTCTTTTGCCAGCACTTTTATTGTTTTCAAACTTCTTCTTCTTAGGTTGTTGCTTCTTTACACCAAAGCTTGTTTGAGCTTTATGTTTTCCTTTGACAGATAAAGCTCCTTCAACTTGTTATTCCTGCCTAATCAGGCTCTTCTATTCAGTAGCTTGGACTACATTAACAAGTTCAGACAAGATTATGATTTTAAGGTCTCTTGAGTCTTCAAGAGAGGAGATTTTTACCTCAAATTTTTCAGGCAAACTGATAAAACCCGTTTCCACAACTCTCTTATCAAATAGATCATCCCCCAACAACCTTATTTGATTGACCACTTTCATCAGCCTATTAGAAAAATCTTAACCGTTTCTGATTCTTTTATCTTCAAGGTTTCATACTCCCTTCTAAGATTTAGAACTTGCATCTGCCTTCTTCTTTCATTGCCTCGAAACTCCTATTTTAATCTGTCCAGACTTTCTTAGCAGTCTCACAAGTAATAATCCTGGTGAAGATTGCATTTGAAACGGCAAAGTGAATGCAAGAGAGGACCTTGGACTTCTTTGCTACTTCTTCAATATGTTGCTTCAGCTGAGCAATAGTGGGATTTGCTCTGAGAGATCATGGTTCAGTTCCAATTTCTGTGATTTCCCACAGGTCATAAGCCTTCATTTTTGTAGCCCAAAAATCATAATTTTATCCTGTAAACATAGAAGGTAATGGTGCTGAAAAACCACTTGAAGCCATCACAGTCACTCACAAATTACTCGACTATTTTGGAGAAAGGTTCCTTACTTGTTTTCTCTCTTAATCTTGTCTCACAACCCTTGTAGGTACCTCTAAAATCAGGTAGCTCTGATACCACTGATAGATAAATAAGTACAAAGAGGAAGAAAAACTTAACTTGCCATTATTTTTAAAACCATACACGGCTAGCATCTTATATAAATTACAAAAGGATTCTAGCATACTTTAATCAATAAGTTTCCACCTACTACAACTTTACCCGTTGACAGGAATCCCTTACCTTATACATGACCATACTATGCTAGACTTTTTAATCACATAAAGACCATAAGTTAGACTTGAATTAGGTACAACAAAAATACTAGACATTTGACAACAAAAGTGTCAATCCAATATCAATACATTTCCTATGTTGCTATTAGAAGGTGAAGTCTCAAGCCCTAATCCACTGGTATTATCTCAAAAGGCTTCTCCATGATTAATGCTTATAGACTCATTATTCTAACAGTAATACAAATAGGGTTTTGGATTCTCGTTTATTTTCTTGTTGCACTTGATTACATAATTATTTACACTATCCCACTTTTCTTTGCAGATAAAGCACTCCTGTCATATCCAAAACAAGCCATTTTTGTTGCTATTTCTTCCCACGAGACTTCTTCTGAAATCCCACCTTGTTGAAACCTTGAGTCAAAATTAGTTCTCAATAGGATTAGCATTGTAATCTCACATTCTGGCTAGATATCTCCCTTTTCATGGTTATTCTGGTTTTTGCTTGGCTTCGAGTTTCTGCTACCATCAGTTTGTCAGACGGTGAAGCCTTAAGTTCTTTACCAGTAACGTTTTATATAGCTTCCATTAGTGCAACATATAGTGCTTCGCTCCGTCTTCTTTCATTAGTCCAAAACTTGTGCTCTTTTTCTATTCTATCTGCATCTTGTTTCCTCCATTCTTCCTCTCTTATAATCCTCTCTTGTTCTTTGTCCTCAATTGTCCTCATCATTTTTTCCATCCAAGCATCCTATTTATCTATCAGTTTCCTCATTTGTGCATGAATGAAGTCTTTTTCTTTTCTTTCAACCTCCTCTTATCCTTTTTCTTCTGCCTATTGCAACTCGAGTCATTGTTTGTTCCTCCATTAACATCTCCTCTGTTTGATGAAGTAGTATCAAAATCTGAAGAATTAGATAGACTAAGGCTAGTATCTGAGAACTTTGGAAATTATGAAGCTCTTGAATCGAGAGATAGAGGGTCAGACTACCTTGGGAAGGGTGTCTCAAAGGTACGAGTTTGTAATGGCTAACTAATTACTTTTTAACAAGCAAATACTTTTATTTACTGATGTTTGCTTATTGTTGGTATGTATATAGGCCGTTAACAATGTTAACACTATCATTGGCCCTGTGCTCATTGGCAAGGTTCTTTTTTCTCAGCTGTAGCATGGTTCCTATTGCCGTAAATTTGGTCGTTTTCGACATTTTAGGCCTCTGTTATATAACAAAAGAGAAATTGTTTTCTTTAAAAATAATTATTCTTTACATCAACTTTTCCCAACTGAAAAATGAAGTATGGCTACTGTAGCAGGTCCGAACAGATCACACTGGTATAGATAACTTCATATTTCAACAACTTGATAGAACTTAGAATGAATGGATGTGGTGCAAAGAGAAGGTACTTTATTATTTCAATCGTTAACTTCTGCATATCTTTGTTATATTTGTATGAGTAAATATTTTGTCCTTTTCAACTTGGTGTAAATGCCATCCTGACTGTGTCTCTTGCTGTGTGCAAAGCTGGAGCTGTTGTTCTCAATATTTCCTATACAAGGTATGTTGCAGATCATTCTATTGTAGCCAACCTTTCCCCTAATAAGAGAATTTGTTGGTCTAGTGTGTTTATCCCTATCAATGGCTCTCATAATTGGCAAAACACAGCTCTACACGGTGTCCACTACCTTGTACCTGATTTTCGCCTGAATTGATCAAAACAACGTAATAGAATCTGTGCTAGATTTTCTTAGATTTTCTATAGTCATCCATATTGTTTTTCATACATTCCATGTTGGTGGATCTATCATATGTAATTAATATGAATATTTCTTGGTACAGCACATTGCTAACCTAGCTAGTAACAAAAAGCCGGTGTTGCTTGTTTCTGCCTTCAACGTCACCGGAACAAACTTATTATGCAAGTATGTGTTTCGATATTTACATAGGTTAGCTCATATATCTTAGAATTTAAGTTTCTCATCAATTTGTATTGCAGGAATTTATGATTCTACTAGTTGGAGCTTCCTCTTTTAAAGAAGCCATAAAGATGGGTGTGTAAGTGTATCACAATTTGAAGGTGCATGATAATGTTTTAGTTCTCCTTCATTTACCTGTTTATTTATCAATTTCTAATCAATGGTCATATCTATTCTGAATTTAATGTAATAGAAAACTCTAGCCTGCATATAGCTATGATCAAAATGCATAATTTAGGGAATACGCTATATTTAAAGAATTATGCAATTGCTTTATTGCGATTTTATACCTCAATTTCAATGAAGCTATATGAGTTTCTACTGTTTGGGTTATCTAGTATGTGGTTAGTGCAAAAAGAGGTTTTGTCTAGGGAGCACATTATAATTTGAGGATCTCTAAAAATTCTAAAATACTTATGTTGGTTTGCATTTTTATACCTTTGAACAAACATAGAATTTCAATGTTCCTAGATTATTAGGTCCGAAGCCAGTGTTGAATTGAGTTTTACATCAATCGTATTTCTATATCCATACGAAATGCAAAGTGAATCTTGCTCGGCCTATTGCTGATCTTGGAATTGATGTTCCCAATTAATACTTTTCTATTATGTCTATAAGCTTAGGGGTCAAAGAGTTCCTTTTATATCTTTGATGACTAACTATTAGGAATTGGTTTTCTTTGATTTCAGAGGTGTCCCAATTTGCTATTTTATATGTCTATATGCTTAGGGTCAAAAAGTTTCTATCGTATCTGTGATATCTGACTTTTAGGAACTAGTTTTCTTTGATTTCTTGCTATCCCGAATTACAGTTTTTATACGTTTAAACGTTTATTGTCGATGAGTTTCTGTTGCATATATGAGGTCTTGATTTTTAGGAGATGGTTTTCTTTGATTTCAGGCTGTCATTAAGAAGAAATATGGTCACGATGACACCAATGTATGGGATGAGGGTAGATTTGCTCCTAACATTCAGGTCAATCGGTGTGTTATGTTTGAATAAACCTTTTACTTGAGGTTCATATATAATATTTGAAGTAATCTTTTATGTACTGGGGGAGAACAATGATGGTCTTGAACTGCTCAAGACAGCCATTGATAAAGCAGGTTACACAGGAAAATTGAGTTTTCTAAACTTTCTTGACTTTATTGTTTAATCACCTAGTGAATGGGGTTAGAGCTTAAGTTTCATTATCTATAGGTTGTCATTGTAATGGATGTTGCTACATCTGAGTTTTATGGATCGGACAAGACTTATGATTTGAACTTCAAAGAAGAGGTAAGTTCTTAAATTGCTTAGCTCCATTTGACTGCATTCTTGAATAATATACTTCATGCGAGGATG
Source organism: Olea europaea var. sylvestris (assembly GCF_002742605.1). Classification (NCBI taxonomy): domain Eukaryota; kingdom Viridiplantae; phylum Streptophyta; class Magnoliopsida; order Lamiales; family Oleaceae; genus Olea; species Olea europaea. The sequence continues at coordinate 20,034,219 of NC_036242.1, read as the reverse complement.
TTAAGAATGCACGTAGGGATTATCTCCCTGTGTGCATAATAGTTTGTTCCTAACTACTACGATTTTATTTGACATTTCAGTTTTATTGCTTTGTCTTTACAAAAAAATAATGGCTCACAAAGATCTCAAGCAACCAGCTCAAAGATCTGTACAAGTCATCCATGTCCGGGTACCCAATTGTATCCATTGAAGATCTATTTGACCAAGATGATTGGGAGCATTATGCCAAGCTTACCGGTGAAATTGGTGCTCAAGCACAGATTGTGGGAGATGATCTCTTAGTCACTAATCGTAAGTTGATGTGTCCATTACCTTAAAAATTATCAGAAAAAATTTCTGTGGCCAATAAAATTTAGCATATCTTATTGACTTTTGTGTGCGTAGAGTTGAAAAGGCAATCAAGGAGAAGACCTACAATGCTCTTTTTCCTAAGGTATCATGAAATATCTATATGATCTTAAGTGCTTAAATGGTCTCTCTCGACTTTTTTGAAAAGGTAACCATGGCATGTTTAACAATTTCATTTAACTAATAGGTTAACAAAATTGGATCAGTTATTGAGAGAATTGAAGCTGTAATAATGTCTAAACGAGCTGGTTGGGGTATAATGGCAAGCCACTGCAGGTATGAAAATTAGACCTTGTTATATGGTGGGTATCTACAGTGAAAAAGAATATTAGATTTGACAATCATTTTTGTTGCTGGATGCAATGGAGAGACTGTTAGGTTTGGTGACTCAAATGTGTTAGGATTATTGTTGATTTAGAATTTGATCAAGTGGAAATCCTAGAAATTGGTTAGGAGTCTTTTGAAGATGCGTGTTAGACTTTCACTTGGAAAGGGAATCTAATTGCATCCAACAAAAGAAAAAAAAAACCCTATTGAAATTAGGTCTCCTAATTGTAATATATTTTCTTGCATTTTAGGACTCTTCTAGGGTTGGCCTATAAATATAAGCTCCTCTGGTCAGTTTGTAGAGAGTAACATAGAAGCAGTATTGTCAGTCTATCTTTTATTCTCAACATTGTTGAATTAATAAACATCATTCCTCTGCAATTACCCTTTGTGTTCTTTTTTTACAAATTAAATCTTGTGTTTTCATCATGTAATCTTGTTACTACAATACTGTCATTATAATCTCATTTTTACAATCGAATTTGGAATCAACGAGTGTTATTGGAGCTTTCGAGCCCAACAAATGGTATCAGAGCCAGGCTGTTAATTTTATGTGGATTGGTTGAGACTCTTTTGAGATGGCTGTGTTAAAGTATGATATTCCACAATTAGATCGTAGTACAAGGTTTTGTTTCAAACTCAAACCCTAACTTACCTAATTCATTTATACAAAGTTGCACCATACTCCTTGACTTTTACAATTGTTTATTTTAGTCCTTTTGTCTTACAAAATTGCCAATACACAAAAACCTAACACGGTACTAGGTTGAACCACATTATCTAAATTTTAAGGTCGAGATCATGGTCCTTGGGAAGAATTTCTTTTCTTCTCGTAACTCATTTTTCTTAGTTTCTTTGTCTTTTTTCAGCAAGTTGGAAGACTATTATTATATAGCTAATGTCCATACAAAGTATAAATAAAGAGGAATCCAATGAGAAAGACTTTGATTTGAACCAATTCACCAAAACGTATAATTTGGTGCTCCACTAGAATAATTTATGAAGAATCTTGAGATAAAACAAGACCTACATGGTGAACTCAACATTTAAAAAAAAAAAAAAATCTTAGAACAATTTCATAATTTTTTTTTTATACATTATCGCAGATTGGATGATCTTTTTGAAAATTAATCCATTCCTATTGAATTAGGCATAAAAGAAAACAGACAAGTTTTTGATAAATAGTTAATTCACGGATAACAACTTTAACTGGGCTGGCTAGGCAACAATTTTTTTCCTAAAATTGCCACATTGCCTCAAATAGGACAATGCTTGAGTTAGACAGAGCAAATTTTCATCCTTACTTGAAAGTGACTTTTGTTGCATAAAGCGAATCATGTGGAATATTACATGGGAATACAAAGCTCACTTGATAAAATGCACCTGAAATAATTTGTAGGCAGATAACTCAATAGACCGGATTATTATTAATACTGGTTAATTTATGGCCACATGTACCTTATTTTGTATAGTAATAGCCAAGGTTGTAAGTCAATGTAAAATCCCCCAACATATCAGAGTAAGAGTGTTAAGCTCATTCAAGAAATTCGGATAGGTCTCAATAAAATTTAAAAAAAAATCTTTGCCTATTCCGGTCCTAGGATGAACCATAATATCTACATTTTAATGTAGATATCATGGTCCTTGGAAGAATTTCTATCTTCTCGTAGCTCATTTTTCTTAGTTTCTTTGTCTTTTTCTAGCAAGTTGGAAGACTATTGTTATACAACTAATGTCCATACAAACTATAAGATAGAGGTGAATTCAATGAGAAAGACTTTGAATTGAGCAAATTGACTAAAATGTATAATTTGGTGCTCCACTACAATAATTTGCAAAGAATCTTGAGATAAAACAAGACCTACAAGGGGAAGTCAACATTTAAAAAAAAAAATCCTAGAACAAGGCATATTTTATTTTATTTTTTATCACAAATTGGACTATCTTTTTGAAAATTAATCCAGTCCTACCAAATCAGGTGTAAAAGAAAATGGACAAGTTTGTAATAAATAGTTAATTTGTGCATAACAAATTTAATTTCAATAGCCTAAATAAAATATGAAATATAACTCCTTTGAACAAATGGTGATGCTGGTTGGACAACAATTTTTTTTTCCTAAAATCGCCATATTTCCCCGAACAGGACGACGCTCAGGTTAGACAGAGCAAATTGTCATCCTTATTTGAAAGTGACTTTTATTGCTTAAAGCGACTCACGTGGAATGTTACATGAGAATACAAAGCTTAGTTGATAAAAATGCACCTAAAATAATTTGTAGGCATATAACTCAATAGACTTGATTATTGTTAATACGATTCGTGGCCACATGTAGTTCATTCAGTTTAGTAATAGACAAGGTTGTAAGTCAATGTGAAATCCCCCAACATATCAGAGTAAGAGTGTTAAGCTCATTCAAAATTCGGATGGGTCTCAATTAAATTTAAAAAAAAATATTTGCTTGTTCCTGTCCTAGGTTGAACCACATTATCTACATTTTAAGGTGGACATCATGGTCCTTGGGAAGAATTTCTATCTTGTCGTAGCTCATTTTCCTTAGTTTCTTTGTCTTTTTCTAGCAAGTTGGAAGACTATTGTTATCCAACTAATGTCCATACAAACTATAAGATAGAGGTGAATTCGATGAGAAAGACTTTGAATTGAGCAAATTGACTAAAACGTATAATTTGGTGGTCCACTACAATAATTTACAAAGAATCTTGAGATAAAACAAGACCTACTTGGTGAAGTCAACATTTAAAAAAAAATCTTAGAACATGGAATTTTTTTTTTATTGCAAATTGGACGATCTTTCTGAAAATTAATCCAGTCCTACTGAATCAGGCGTAAAAGAAAATGGACAAGTTTGTAATAAATAGTTAATTCATGGATAACAAATTTAATTTCAAGAACCTAAATATTATATGAAATATAGCTCCTTTGAACAAATGGTGGTGCTGGTTGGGCAACAATTTTTTTCCTAAATTCGCCATATCTCCCCGAATAGGGTGATGCTCGGGTTAGACAGAGCAAATTGTCATCCTTATTTGAAAGTGACTTTTATTGTTGAAAGCAAATCATGTGGAATTTTACATGGGAATACAAAGCTCACTTGATAAAACGCACCTAAACTAATCTGTAGGCATATAACTCAATAGTTGATTATTGTTAATACTGGTTCATGGCCACATGTAGTTCATTCAATTTAGTAATTGACAAGGTCGTAAGTCAATGTGAAATCCCCCAACTTATCAGAGTAAGAGTGTTAATCTCATTCAAAAAATTCGGATGGGTCTCAATTAAATTTAAAAAAAAAAATCTTTTCTTGTTCCGGTCCTTGGTTGAACCACATTATCTACATTTTAAGGTAGACATCGTGGTCCTTGGGAAGAATTTCTATCTTCTCTTAGCTCATTTTTCTTAGTTTCTTTGTCTTTTCCTAGCAAGTTGCAAGACTATTGTTATGCAACTAATGTCCATACAAACTATAAGATAGCGGTGACTTCAATGAGAAAGACTTTGAATTGAGCAAATTGACTAAAACGTATAATTTGGTGCTCCACTACAATAATTTACAAAGAATCTTGAGATAAAACAAGACCTACATGGTGAAGTCAACATTTAAAAAAATCTTAGAACAAGGCATAATTTTTTTTTATCGCAAATTGGACGATCTTTTTGAAAATTAATAGAGTCTGACCGAATCAGGCGTAAAAGAAAATGACAAGTTTGTAATAAATAGTTAATTCGTGGGTAACAAATTTAATTTCAATAGCCTAAATAAAATATGATATATAGCTCCTTTGAAGAAATGATGGTGTTGGTTGGGCAACAATTGTTTTCCTAAAATCGCCATATCTCCCCAAACAGGGCGACGCTCCAGTTAGACAGAGCAAATTGTCATCCTTATTTGAAAGTGACTTTTATTGCGTAAAGCGAATCATGTGGAATGTTACATGGGAATACAAAGCTCACTTGATAAAATGAACCTAAAATAATTTGTAGGCATATAACTCAATCGACCTGATTATTGTTAACACTCGTTCATGGCCACATGTAGTTCATTCAGTTTAGTAATAGACAAAGTCGTAAGTCAATGGGAAATCCCCCAACATATCAGAGTAAGAGTGTTAAGTTCATTCAGAAAATTCGGATGGGTCTCAATTAAATCAAAACTAAAAAAATCTTTGTTTGTTCCGATCCTTGGTTGAACCACATTATCTACATTTTAAGGTAGACATCGTGGTCCTTGGGAAGAATTTCTATCTTCTCGTAGCTCATTTTTCTTGATTTCTTTGTCTTTTCTAGCAAGTTGGAAGACTATTGTTATGCAACTAATGTCCATACAAACTATAAGATAGAGGTGAATTCAATGAGAAAGACTTTGAATTGAGCATTTTGACTAAAACGTATACTCCACTACAATAATTTACAAAGAATCTTGAGATGAAACAAGACCTATATGATGAAGTCAACATTTAAAAAAAAAAAATCTTATAACAAGGCATTTTTTTTTCACAAATTGGACGATCTTTCTAAAAATTAATCCAGTCCTACCAAATAAGGCTTAAAAGAAAATGGACAATTTTGTAATAAATAGTTAATTCGTGGATAACAAATTTAATTTCAATAGCCTGAATAAAATATGAAATTTAGCTCCTTTGAACAAATGGTGGTGCTGGTTGGGCAACAATGGTTTTCCTAAAATCGCCATATCTCCCCGAACAGGGCGACGCTCGATTTAGACGAAGCAAATTGTCATCCTCATTTGAAAGTGACTTTTATTGCTTAAAGCGAATTTTGTGGAATGTTACATGGGAATACAAAGTTAAGTTGATAAAATGCACCTAAAATATTTCGTAGGCATATAACTCAATAGACCTGATTATTGTTAATACTGGTTCATGGCCACATGTTGTTCATTCAGTTAAGTAATAGACAAGGTTGTAAGTCAATGTGAAGTCCCCCAACATATCAGAGTAAGAGTGTTAAGCTTATTCAAAAAATTCGGATAGGTCTCAATTAAATTTTAAAAAAAATCATTGACTTTTCTGATCCTAGGATGAACCATATTATCAACATTTTAAGGTAGACATCATGGTCCTTGGGAAGAATTTCTATCTTCTCGTAGCTCATTTTTCTTAGTTTCTTTGTCTTTCTAGCAAGTTGGTGGACTATTTTTATACAACTAATGTCCATACAAACTATAAGATAGAGGTGAATTCAATGAGAAAGACTTTGAATTAAGCATTTTGACTAAAACGTATAATTTGGTGCTCCACTACAATAATTTACAAAGAATCTTGAGATAAAACAAGTCCTACATGGTGAAGTCAACATTTAAAAAAAAATCTTAGAACAAGGCATAATGTTTCTTCTTATCGCAAATTGGACGATCTTTCTGAAAATTAATCCAGTCCTACCGAATCAAGCGTAAAGGAAAATGGACAAGTTTGTAATAAATAGTTAATTCGTGGATAACAAATTTAATTTCAATAGCCTTAATAAAATATGAAATATAGCTCCTTTGAACAAATGGTGGTGCTAGTTGGGCAACAATTTTTTTTCCTAAAATCGCCATATCTCCCCGAACAGGGCGACACTCGGGTTAGACACAGCAAATTGTCATCCTTATTTGAAAGTGACTTTTTTTGCTTAAAGCGAATCATGTGGAATGTTACATGGGAATACAAAGCTCAGTTGATAAAATGCACCTAAAATAATTTGTAGGAATATAACTCAATAGATTATTATTGTTAATACTGGTTCATCGCCACATGCAGTTCATTCAATTTAGTAATTGACAAGGTCGTAAGTCAATGTGAAATCCCCCAACATATCAGAGTAAGAGTGCTAATCTCATTCAGAAAATTCGGATGGGTCTCAATTAAATTAAAAAAAAATGTTTGCACGTTCCGGTCCTTGGTTGAACCACATGATCTACATTTTAAGGTAGACATCGTGGTCCTTGGGAAGAATTTCTATCTTCTCGTAGCTCATTTTTCTTAGTTTCTTTGTCTTTTTCTTAGTTTCTCATAGCAAGTTGGACGACTATTGTTATACAACTAATGTCCATACAAACTATAAGATAGA
>NC_036242.1:20004441-20027236 GCF_002742605.1 Olea europaea var. sylvestris | reverse complement strand
TTTTTTTTATCGCAAATTGGACGATCTTTCTGAAAATTAATCCAGTCCTACCGAATCAAGCGTAAAGGAAAATGGACAAGTTTGTAATAAATAGTTAATTCATGGATAACAAATTTAATTTCAATAGCCTTAATAAAATATGAAATATAGCTCCTTTAAACAAATGGTGGTGCTGGTTGGGCAACAATTTTTTTTACTAAAATCACCATATCTCCCCAAACAGGGTGACACTTGGGTTAGACACAGCAAATTGTCATCCTTATTTGAAAGTGACTTTTTTTGCTTAAAGCGAATCTTGTGGAATGTTACATGGGAATACAAAGCTCAGTTGATAAAATGCACCTAAAATAATTTGTAGACATATAACTCAATAGATTATTATTGTTAATACTGGTTCATGGCCCCATGTAATTCATTCAATTTAGTAATTGAGAAGGTCGTAAGTCAATTTGAAATCCCCCAACATATTAGAGTAAGAGTGCTAATCTCATTCAGAAAATTTGGATGGGTCTCAATTAAATTTAAAAAAAAAAAAATCTTTGCTTGTTCCGGTCCTTGGTTGAACCACATTATCTACATTTTAAGGTAGACATCGTAGTCCTTGGGAAGAATTTCTATCTTCTCGTAGCTCATTTTTCTTAGTTTCTTTGTCTTTTTCTAGCAAGTTGGAAGACTATTGTTATACAACTAATGTCCATACAAACTATAAGATAGAGGTGAATTCAATGAGAAAGACTTTGAATTGAGCAAATTGACTAAAACATATAATTTCATGCTCCACTACAATAATTTACAAAGAATCTTGAGATAAAACAAGACCTACATGGTGAAGTCAACATTTAAAAAAAAAAAAAAAAAAAAAAACTTACAACAAGGCTTTTTTTTTTTTAGCGCAAATTGGACAATCTTTCTGAAAATTAATCCAGTCCTACTGAATCTAGCGTGAAGGAAAATGGACAAGTTTGTAATAAATAGTTAATTCGTGGATAACAAATTTAATTTCAATAGCCTTAATAAAATATGAAATATAGCTCCTTTAAACAAATGGTGGTGCTGGTTGGGCAACAATTTTTTTTCCTAAAATCGCCAAATCAATCTCCCCGAACAGGGTGACGCTCTGATTAGATAGAGCAAATTGTCATCCTTATTTGAAAGTGACTTTTATTGCTTAAAGCGAATCATGTGGAATGTTACATGGGAATACAAAGCTCATATTGATAAAATGCACCTAAAATAATTTGTAGGCAAATAACTCAATAGATGATTATTGTTAATACTTGTTCATGGCCACATGTACTTCATTCAATTTAGTAATAGACAAGGTCATAAGTCAATGTGAAATCCCCCAACATATCAGAGTAAGAGCGTTAATCTCATTCAGAAAATTCGGATGGGTCTCAATTAAATTTAAAAAAATAAATCTTTGCTTGTTCCGGTCCTTGGTTCACCACATTATCTATATTTTAATGTAGACATCGTGGTCCTTGAGGAGAATTTCTATCTTCTCGTAGCTCATTTTTCTAAGTTTCTTTGTCTTTTTCTAGCAAGTTGGAAGACTATTGTTATGCAACTAATGTCCATACAAACTATAAGATCGAGGTGAATTCAATGAGAAAGACGAGCATTTTGACTAAAACGTATAATTTGGTGCTCCACTACAATAATTTACAAAGAATCCTAAGATAAAACAAGACCTACATGGTGAAGTCAACATTAAAAAAAAAAAAAAAAAATCTTAGAACAAGGCATTTTTTTTTTATCGCAAATTGGACGATCTTTCTGAAAATTAATCCAGTCCTATCGAATCAGGCGTAAAAGAAAATGGACAAGTTTGTAATATATAGTTAATTCGTGGATAACAAATTTAATTTCAATAGCCTAAATAAAATATGAAATATAGCTCCTTTGAACAAATGGTGGTACTCGTTGGGCAACAATTTTTTTCCTAAAATCACCATATCTCCCGGAACAGGGGTGACTCTTGGGTTAGACAGAGCAAATTGTCATCCTTATTTGAAAGTGACTTTCATTGCTTAAGGCGAATCATGTGGAATGTTACATGGGAATACAAAGCTCACTTGATAAAATGCACCTAGAATAATTTGTAGGCATATAACTCAATAGATCTGATTATTGTTAATACTGGCTCATGGCTACATGTAGTTCATTCAGTTTAGTAATAGACAAGGTCGTTAGTCAATGTGAAATCCCTCAACATATCAGAGTAAGAGTGTTAAGCTCTCATTCAGAAAATTCGGATAGGTCTCAATTAAATTTAAAAAAAAAAAAAATCTTTGCTTGTTCTGGTCCTAGGTTGAACCACATTATCTACATTTTAAGGTGGACATCATGGTCCTTGGGAAGAATTTCTATCTTCTCTTAGCTCATTTTTCTTAGTTTCTTTGTCTTTTTCTAGCAAGTTGGAAGACTATTGTTATACAACTAATATTCATACAAACTATAAGATAGCGGTGAATTCAATGAGAAAGACTTTGAATTGAGCAAATTGACTGAAACGTATAATTTGGTGCTCCACTACATTAATGTAAAAGGAATCTTGAGATAAAAGAAGACCTACATGGTGAAGTCAACATTTAAAAAAAAAAAAAAAAAAAAAAAATCTTAGACCAAGTCATAATGTTTTTTTGATGTATTATCGCAGATTGGACGATCTTTCTGAAAAGTAATCCATTCCTACTGAATCACGCGTAAAAGAAAATGGACAAGTTTGTGATAAATAGTTAATTCGTGGATAACAAATTAATTTCAATATCCTAAATAATATATGAAATATAGTCATGGAAAACGCATATTCTGTGCTAAAATAACAATTTTGTTGAAATTTGTTCTTCAAAAAATGAATTATGTGGAAGTCAAGACTTTCCAAGTAAATATCTGCACGAAGCTTAGTTTTACAATTGATGCTGGAAATAGTGTTGCTTAAATAGTGAAAATATATACCCACAGTTCAGTTAATGTAACATTTATTTCTGAAAATGATTGACAACAAAACAGATTCATCAACAACTCCATTTCTTAGTTATTGCATTTTTACCTGTAAAATCGAGAGCCCGATATTTTAAACATATGTTAAGAAAAAGGTAAAGAGTCAAGGATCATCTCAGGGCCAAACAAGTGGTGAAACAAATCAAATAAATAAAATTTATTTTCAAAAAAGTGTTGCAGTAAAATTGAGGTAAGGATCAATGCAAAGCCCCACAACATATAAAAAATGTAGTAGTAAAATTGAGGTAAGGGTCAAGCAAACCCCACGGGCCACAACATATCAGAGCAAGGATGTTAAGTTTATTCAAAAATTTGAATGGGTTTAAATTTTTATTTTAAAAAAAATAATAAAATAAAAATCTTTGTTTAGATTTTAATTGTTTTCTAATAGAATGCCTGATGCGGTAGATAGCAATCTAACGTCCAGCAATTACGCACTATACATTCTGTTAGAATACTTAATGCAATTTAATTGATTGGTCAAATTTAATGACTTTTTCAAAACAAAATAAAGTATGATGACCAACGTGAAATTTCTTATAAGCTGAGTGATGAACAATGTTTTATAACTAGTTATGTTAGTGTCTAGAAGAAATTTGGTTTTTCACTTGAACCATTTTTTGTTCGAATTTGCTTGGTAACTCAAAAACTTCAATTACAAAATATAAACCTCTACTCTTACAATATGTACCATATATTTTCTGAAATAGCTTAAAACTCGTAATATATCATCATGATATCTCTTTTGTTGGTATAATCAAGTTGAATATTTCAAATAATTATATTTTTTATATTTCATGTTAAAAGTTTTTTCATGAAGTCGTGTGCTGTATTTATTTTAAAAGTTATATCGTGTTGGATTGTGTCATGTAGATGACATAACCTAGACAATTTCACTTGGGACTTCTTTGTAGTGGTTAATATCATAATAACAATAATTAATCTCTTAATTGACAATAATTAAAGGTAAGATTCAACTTAAAAAATCATAAATCAATCTTTAACGCATCCAGGATTACAGTGACATTGTGTTGTAATTGAGGCCCCATGAATAGATGTTTATAAAGACCAATTTTATAGCCCGTTATGCACGCTAGAAGAAATTATGGTGGAATCTACTTCATTGTGGGACATACATCCTCTACTTGTGCTTCATATATAATATGATTGCATGCACTTGAAAAACTTCAATCTTTTTCAATTACTACAAATATGATATCAGAAAAAATTATTGAGATGAACAGATTCATCAAAATATTGAGTGTGCTGATGTTTCTACTTTCACTATGCATGAAACTTACTTCAGTATCTGCTGCTGAAGTTAGGTGCATAGACAGGGAAAGACGAGCTCTTCTCGAGTTTAAGCATGGCCTTGTTGACGACCATGGCATACTCTCATCCTGGGGAAGTGAAGAAGTTAAAAAGGAATGTTGCAAATGGATGGGCATCTCATGTAGCAATAGAACTGGTCACGTAGTTTTACTCGATCTGCATGTAAATCTGTTGGTCGACCTTTTTTATCTGAAGGCTGCTAAGCTTAGCCCCGCACTGCTTGAGTTGCAGCATTTGAATTATTTGGACCTGAGTTGGAATGATTTTGGAAGAAGTGAAATACCAAGATTCTTGGGTTCCTTCAAGAAATTAAGGTACTTGAATCTTGCACGCTCAAACTTCATTGGTGAAGTTCCTTGTGAACTTGGGAACCTTACAAATCTGCATACTCTTGACCTTGGTCTTAACAATTTGAGAATCGAGAACTTTGAGTGGCTTTCTCATCTTTCTTTGCTGTCATATCTTGACTTGACTCTTAATGATTTTGGAGGAAGTGAAATGCCAAGATTCTTTGGTTCCTTCAAGAAATTAAGGCACTTGAAACTTGAAGGCTCAAACTTCACTGGTGAAGTTCCTTGCGAACTTGGGAACCTTACAAACCTACGTACTCTTCACCTTTGTTGTAATGATTTGAGAGTCAAGAACCTTGAGTGGCTTTCTCATTTTTCTTTGCTGTCATATCTTGACTTGAGTGGCATGAACCTTATGAATCAAACCAACTGGTTGCTCCACATAACAAGGCTCCCTTTCCTTGAGGAACTGTATTTGTCATTCTGTCAACTTTCCACCACAGTGCCTTATTTAGATATCTTTACTAATTCTTCTTTACCCTATCTGTCTATCCTCGATTTATCCGGCAATGATCTCACTTCCTCTTTTGCATTCCATTGGTTGTTTAACCTCAGTGCAAGTCTTACTAGCATAGACCTCTCCTATAATCGATTAGAGGGTCCTATTCCTGATGCCTTTGGAGAATTGATTTTTCTTGAGAAACTTGTTTTGAGAAACAATACGTTCCGCAGGGGGTTTCCAAAATCTTTGGGGAATTTAAGTCATTTGTATGAACTAGACATATCATGCAATGAATTAAACGGTCCTTTGCGAGATGTTACCAAATTTTCATCCTTAAAAACGTTGATCCTCAACAACAATAAGCTGAATGGGTTTCACCCACAAAGCCCTGAGCTACCTTCAAGTCTAGAAATTTTAGATTTATCTTACAACCAATTTAGAAGGTTACCCGAAGGTATTGTGAAACTTTCCAAGCTCCAAAGTTTACAAATGTCTTCAAATTTGTTGGAAGGTACAATCACTGAATGGAACCTTCCAAACTTTGCCAACTTACATTTGCTAGATTTATCCTTCAATTCCTTGGCTTTCAACTTGAGCTCAGATTGGATTCCTCATTTTCAATTGGAAGAAATGCTACTCAGCCATTGCTATTTGGGGCCTCATTTTCCAAATTGGATTCAAACTCAGAGTAATCTTAGAATCCTTGATCTCTCTTTTGCTGGTATATCAGATGCATTACCTAATTGGTTATGGAATATGTCTTCTTTAAAATACTTAGATCTTTCTAATAACAATATTAGAGGTAAAATTTCTAATTTGTCCTCAGAGTTGATTATTCGTGAAGTTGTAGATTTAAGTTATAACAATTTTTCAGGTCCAATTCCATTATTTCTTTTTCATTCTCAAGAATTAAGATTTTCCAAAAATATGTTTTCGGGATCCATTTTTCACTTATGCACGGTACCTGAGGCCTCATTCATGCTCATGCTCGATCTTTCTGATAACCAATTGGAAGGAGAGCTTCCAAATTGCTGGTTCAACATGAGTGAATTAATGGTTCTGGATTTGGCAAATAATAAGTTTTTAGGTAAAATTCCCCCCACTTTGGGCAGTTTGGATCATCTTGAAATATTACACTTGCGCAACAATAATTTCATTGGTGAATTGCCTTCAACTTTGAGAAATTGCACGGGATTGAGGACGCTTGATGTGGGAGGAAACAAGTTAACCGGTAATATTCCAGCATGGATAGGAACACATTTAACAAGTTTGACAGTTCTTAGCCTTCGACATAATGAATTTGATGGAATCATGCCTTCAACAATTTGCGGCCTCACCAGTATCCTTGTCTTGGACCTCTCTAGAAACAATATTTCAGGAAGAATATCATGGTGTTTAAACAATATTACTGCTTTGGTTCAAAAGAACAGTTCAATAGAAATCACTAATACTTTGACATATTTCTTAATTCGTGATTCTGGATTGTACGTTAACAGAGCTCTTGTTCAATGGAAAGGACGAGATTCAGAATACAAAACAATAGGACTTCTGAAGGGCATTGATCTTTCTGGAAATAAGCTTTTTGGACCTATTCCTCAAGAGTTTTCTGCTTTAAGGGGTTTAGTTTTCTTGAACTTATCTAGAAATCATTTGACGGGAAATATCATTTCAAACATTGGTCAAATGGAGACGTTAGAATGTCTTGACTTGTCTCGAAACCAGCTTTCAGGGAAGATACCGAACAGCCTTGCACATCTAAATTTTCTCGATGTTTTGGATTTATCATACAATAATTTGACAGGAAAGATTCCTTTGGGCACTCAACTACAAAGCTTCAACTCCTCTATGTATGCTGGTAATAGCCAACTCTGTGGAAAGCCTCTGACAGAGTGTCCTGAAGATATTTCTAATAGTTCTGTGATTGATCTCGGAAAGGAAAATATTTTTGAAGAAGATGATGTGTTTATAACTCGCGATTTTTATATTTGCATGGTATTTGGTTTCATTACTGGATTCTGGGTAGTTGTTATAACTCTATTCTTCAAGCATTCTTGGAGACATTCCTACTTCAACTTTTGGAATAACGTTGGAAACTGGATGCACGTGACAACAACAATCTATGTGACAAGATTGAAGAGAAAATTTCAGACGTAAAGGTAAGCGTTTAAATTTACTTGATCAATTTGGTTGTTATATATCCAAATATTGACTTGGTTTGTTATTGAAATCAGGAGCCCCTTCTGGGAAACAAGAAAGTGCTGACTACCATTCAAACAATATGTTGGCTGGAGAGGTGCAGGGACTATGCAGTGTTTTTATTTCTATTCTAGTTATCACCATTGTCTTATTTTCTAAGTATTTTTAAAAATAATATCAATTTGTGAGATCTCAATTCATACAAATAACTAGCTTTGTTGTGCTTAACCATTGATGTAAAAATAAATTTTAATGGAGATCGAGTATATCACTTGATTAATTAGTTGGTTTAGCTATTTTTATTCACGTATATGACTTATTTAATTTGTATGTACTAAAAAACTCAAGCCACTTTCTAGATTCGTTAGTGCAAAATGCAATTAAGTAAAAAATAAATCTTAAACTCCACTATATGTTGGAAATATTCAATTGTACGCTAATAAAATTGTGAGGGTCCACTAATGCTTTAGAAAAAATGCGAAGAACAACATTTGGAAATCTAAATTTATTTCACTTAGCATTGACTGCGGAGGTGCTAATGAGAACATATAGATAATGCTGCTTAAAATTGTATATTCCTTACAGAGCAAACACAAAACTATAGTTGTTTTCTCACAATGGAGGATTATGTTCACTTAAAATCGGCCTCAATAATACGAATAGTAGACAACTTAATACATAATATGGAATACTCAATATACCCAATATTAAGTCGATCCTTAATCGAGGGGTAAGTTATAATAGAGGGAACCCTCAAAAGCCATTTACAGAAGAGTACAAAAAGAATGTTGAATTTGGGGCTGAATACTCCAGGATTTGATCTTTTGAGGTTACTAGTTCTGTATATGGCTCTTTGCACACTTCATACGTGCATCAAAATCACACAAACTACAATGATATAGCCAGAGACTCAAATGCATGAATTTGATTAACACAAACCACATCAAATTTTGTGCAATTTTGTGATTGCAGTAGCTGCAGAAGTTACATATTTATTGATTCAGTCTTGATTTTCGAGTACTATTTAATTCAATACATCAAATTTTATGGTCAACAAGAAAACAATTTGTAGTTAATAATAGATAATAATCTCCCCAACGGAAGAAAATATGCCGAAGGAAATCAAATAATACTATGCAAGATCAAAGATTAATATTTGCCAATGATAGATTAAACTTTTCGATAAAAACCGTCGCTAAAACTAATTCTTTATTTCGTTGTTGTAATAAAACCGTGTAGTAACTAGCAGCAAGTTGCAGCCACAGCTTCTTCAATTTAAGACCTGAGAAGTCATTACTCATAAAAACCAACCAATACGAATTCTTTCACATGGTAACACCATTGCTATGGTTTGACTTTGTCCTTTCTTACCATTTGGCACAATCACAGACACCTCCTAGTCAATTAGAGCCAATCAAATGTGGGATGGACTTGGTGCATCGTACACCCTCAAGCATCAACATCAATTCATCATCTGTTAAGTTGCATCAATGTGTAGATCAAATTTCTTGGAAAAACCAAACTCAAAAAAATTGGGTTCAAACTTCTTGGACAATCCCCTGGTACAACCAGGGGGTTGTCCAAGAAGAATGGCTCAAAAAATTGTGTATATAATCAAAGTACAACTTGACATGGATCTATGCCCATCTACGAAGTCAATGTATTTTAACCTCCCTTTTGGAGTGGCTATTTTGGACAAATTTATGAGATTTGGATAGATTTTCTTGACAATTCTTTCAATATAATATTAATGACCTACTACATGAACGTTTGAGTAGGGAAAGTTCGGTAAATAATTATTTCCTCTAAATTGTCAATTCTATACTCCACACGTTTCACATGTCACACTAAAAGTGGAATTGCGAAATGGATATTTTCAAAAAAGCCACCAATGTTGACTTCTCCTTCAGTCTGTCTCTTGTTAGAAATGGTCATTTATTTTGAGTAACGCTCCCTGCATAGGGTGAGGTGACATGCTTTTTTGACAGGTGCTGCGTAACGCTCCTTGCATAGGGTGAGGTTACAGGCTTTTTTGACAGGTGCTGCGTTGACAATACCTGTGTGACTCCTGTTTTTTAAATTGTCTAATGAAAAATTGACACGTGTCTCCCGTTTTTACCCCCAGTCACTCACCTTGTTTGTATAGTAAAACTCATGTATTTTACATTAAAGAAATAAAATGAGACCCACTTGACTGTTGCAAATAATCGATTTTTCCAAGAAATAACTCAGCCACATGAAGTCAATGCCCCATTTGTTTTGCATGGATTCAAGAAGAATGTACAATAAACAATTCATTCTGTGTTTGTCACTCCATAAGTCTATAGGTCATTACATCATGCGGGTTTTCTTTATCACCACCAAACATTAATGTGTATCTTAATCTTGACTTCATTGAAGTATATTGTCTAAAAGTTTAGGTTGCCAAATGGAATTAGGAAAAAATTTATTTACTCAAAGTGTCTTTACCATGAAGTCTTTGATACGAGACAATTTTCATAAATTGGTGATTCCGAGACAGGAATATGTCTTCGTCTTCTCTCAATACTTTATCTAAGAGGTTAGGTTAAGTTGTTAAAAATGAAACATTTGAAATTGTCGATAGACAATCTTCAACAGTCTTAGTATTCAAACTTCCCACTTGGTTGTGAAAGACAAGGAACATTATTATTTTAAGCCCAAAACATTGACATCTTGAATCAGTCCGACGCTGCCTTTATCAGTTGATTGTATACACGTATGATATATGCTCAAAGCCATAGGTGAAAGATGAAATCAAAAGTAGAAGAGGAAGGAGAAAAGGGAAAAACAAAAATGTAGTACAAGCATTTAAAGGGTAGACATCATGGTCCTTGAGAAGATTAATCTAAATGATTTTTCTGTTCTTATCGTTCCTTATTTTTCTTAGTTGCTTTATTTACTTCAATTTAGTTTCCAACGTTCCCCACGTTTAAGCCAAATTCATTTTTTATAGCATGACACATGGACAATTTTTGTTCTTGTATGGAAAAACGTAAATTATAATTTAACTAATTAAGCATACTTTTATTTACATATTTCGTAAGATCCAAAATCATTACTCATTTTTAATTCACAACATTTCAAAAAACTCACAGCTTATAATCACTTCTAAGCACTCATCGATGTATAACGACGAACTTCAGTTCAGAATCATTGTCTACCATCATACTATGTTGAAGCACTTAACTCAAAACTTTTTTTTTTTTTTTTGCTTCAATTTGAGAAGGGATTGTAACTTCTTACCATCCACTTAAAACAATGGTGAATTCAACAAGAAAGGCTTTGATGTGAACCACTTTTAAATGTACACAGAACTACATAGTGAACTCTATTTATTTATTTTAAATCTTTAGAACAAGTCATAATGTTTTTTTTTTTTTTAGATGCATTATCTCAGATTGGGTGGTCTTTCTAAAAATTAGTGCATTTCCTACTAAACCATGCGTAAAATAAAATGGGCAAGTGAATTGTGAATTGTAATTAATTCACAAATAACAACATTGATTTCAATGACCTCAATAATTAGATATGAAATATAGTCGTCGTTGAACTGTATATTCCTTGCTAAAAAAAATTCACCTAAAGAAACATTCATGTTAAATTGCTTTTGTTCAACAGAAAGGATAAGATTTATAACACTCGGACTTCTGAAAGGCATTGAACTTTCTGAAAATTAGTTAATTGAAACTATTCTCAAGAGTTTCTCGAACTTATTTAGAAATCATTTGACCCAAAAATACCATTTCAAACAGTGGTCAAATGGAGACGTTGGAATTCCCTTACTTGTCTTGAAAATAGCTTTCAAGGAGATAACGAATATTCTTGCATATCTAAATTTTCTCAGCATTTTGAACTTATCTTACAATAATTTAGCGAGAAAGATTTCTTCAGGCACTCAATTACAAAGCATGAAATCCTCTATATATGCTCGGAATAGCAAACTTTTTAGGAAGTCTCTTGGAGTGTTCTGGAGATATTTCTAATAATTTTGTAACTGATCACAAAAGGGGAATATTTTTTAAGAATAATAAATTTACAAGTCGTAATTTTTATATCTACATCATATTTTATTTCATTACTGAGTTATGGGTACTTGTTACCATTATTCAAAACCAACACTAAGAAAGTGGAAATATAAATATAACAACACTTCAATGAAAATTAAATTCACCATAATTCTCCATATTTTCCTTCGAGAAATATTTTATTATAGAATCAAGAGTTTCTCGAACTTATTTAGAAATCATTTGACCCAAAAATACCATTTCAAACAGTGGTCAAATGGAGACGTTGGAATTCCCTTACTTGTCTTGAAAATAGCTTTCAAGGAGATAACGAATATTCTTGCATATCTAAATTTTCTCAGCATTTTGAACTTATCTTACAATAATTTAGCGAGAAAGATTTCTTCAGGCACTCAATTACAAAGCATGAAATCCTCTATATATGCTCGGAATAGCAAACTTTTTAGGAAGTCTCTTGGAGTGTTCTGGAGATATTTCTAATAATTTTGTAACTGATCACAAAAGGGGAATATTTTTTAAGAATAATAAATTTACAAGTCGTAATTTTTATATCTACATCATATTTTATTTCATTACTGAGTTATGGGTACTTGTTACCATTATTCAAAACCAACACTAAGAAAGTGGAAATATAAATATAACAACACTTCAATGAAAATTAAATTCACCATAATTCTCCATATTTTCCTTCGAGAAATATTTTATTATAGAAAACCAACAAAATAATGCAAGCACGAGAGAGATCAAGCATGTAATAAAGAGCAAAAAACAACAAAAACTAATCTGAATATAAAAAAAAATTAATAAATTCACTTTAAACACTTTATTCCCCAACAACGACGTCAAAAACTTGTTTAATGAAATCTTGCAAACGTATGGAATCGATGACAACTAAAATGTAGTAAGTAAAGAGTATAGTCCTTGAGGAATAAGTTTAAAATTAAATATTATTAATTCATTATCAAATTCGAATGTATGTAACACAAAAGAGATTGAATGATTATCAATCCGAATATAACTTTCCCATCAGTTGCCAACCCCCAGCCATCTTGTATTTGGTGAGTGAAATTCTTAAACTGTAGACGATGCAGAAAAATATCAGACACAAAGGCCAGCAACCACTTACTCCAGAATTTATGCATCTTCATAAATCAGAGAAACATTCAACAAATGTATTCAAAGACTATTCGATATTGCTATTGGATAACCTAGGAACCCAGAAGTAAAGGCTTCTCCAAGAAATACCACAGCGTTTAGACTAGTTTTTTTCAAAATTATCATTAATAAATCCAATAATTAGAACCCATAATCCCTGCTAGAATCAGATTGATTGAATGCACGAACTAGAATTATAAGATTAAATTTAACTACGGAAATAATTCCTCCTCTTTAATCACTATCACACCACGGCATATATAAAATGTATAAGGCAGAAAGGCAAAGCTTATAGAACTTAAGGCAAACAACTACAATAAGAAGAGGTCTGGTCTCTACAATTATATTCCAATGCTTTTAGAATTAATTCTTAACTTGATAAACAAGTAAGATTAAATATGGAAAATAATTGAAAACTGATTTTTACGCTATAATGACTTAGCTAATGTTCCACGATTTATACAAGACATTTTACAAGTCTTGCAGCTGCAGTTCAGAAACTTTCTGAAAAGAGAATTAAAGCAATAGAAATTTAACATCCAAAAATCTCCAATGCGAAATTGGAGTACAATCAGGACATGTAAAACAAAATTAACAGTACTAAACTGGATTTTAGACTTTTAATTTCATACTCATAAAATTCATCAAATTAAAATGGCACAAATATATATAGGAGAATATTGAAACAAGGAAAAGGGCAAAGCACAAACTTTGGTAAGTTATTTGGGTCATATATGAAACCAGTTTTCTCCAACCAAGTAACTTGAAACAACCTACAAAAGTACATGAAATTACAACATTAGAAATACGACTACTTAATTTTCATATAAAAGAATAACCCAATTTAGATTTTACAATTGATACAAGTAAACTGACTCTTTAAGAGGTATACACAACCGCAGAACCCTAGAAAAACACAGTTATAACTTAAGTATGTTCTAGCTTTCATAATAAATGACAAAGAAGCCGCAGACAAGCAGATCTAGAAAGCTCACAATAATCTTCTTGCTTTCCCTGTTATCTGCAAAATACCCCAATTTATTTTTTAATTTAAATTGATAAAAAAAAGAGTACACATAGTTGAATTGAGCCCAACATCTTCTCCATTAATTTTTGGGTAATTGGCACAAAACGTCCCTACCTTTCATGTCTATTGTGGAAAACGTTCATGCCTTTCATTTTTTGACATTTTTGCCTTTATTATCACATTTCTTAGCGCTGAACGTCCTTTTCACCAATTTTGAACAGTTTTACCCTTCATTCAAATAAAACAAAAAGAAAAGAAAGAAAACAGCAAATAACTAATTGCAATCACAGCCCCCTATTTTTAAAAAATTACATATCAGTCACAAATACATACAAAATTTTCAACGTAGGTGCCAACAACCATGGAACCCAATTTTCAGCACCAAGGCCACCGAATTTTAACACCACCACCATCTCCTCATCAACCCTAAC
This sequence comes from Olea europaea var. sylvestris, assembly GCF_002742605.1. Lineage (NCBI taxonomy): Eukaryota > Viridiplantae > Streptophyta > Magnoliopsida > Lamiales > Oleaceae > Olea > Olea europaea. The sequence continues at coordinate 20,013,251 of NC_036242.1, read as the reverse complement.
ATCCCCACGCAAATTCCAGCCCCAAATCCCAGCAAAATCGAGCCAAATTTTGCCTAAAAATCGCCTATTATTGCGAATTCGACCAAATCCATGGATGCCCATGTTCCAAACAACCCACAGGCTGCTCGAGCTCACCAAGACACATCCATACATGTTCCAATTACAGCAAACAACCTAGAAAATCGAGATCTACAACCAATTTTCGAATCAGAGAACTCGCAGCCGACAAAGCCATTTTTCGACGACGGTGGTGGGACCCATGATCGCCGACTACCACCACAGGACATTACTCATCATGGCGCATCTACTGAGCATATGGGTCTTCCCCAATTTGGCGTTGAAATGGTTGTTCGTCCAGAAACAATAAACACGTATAGAAATCAGTCCGATCCCCTTTCAATTGGCATTCCTCCACGACTCCAATCTACAAATTGCATCAATCACCATGCAATTGAAGGTCAAACGACGTTGGCTATGGATTTCATTGTTTCAATTCATCCGCCAAATGCAACAATTTTGGATTTGACCTCACGAAATGTGTAGTCACACGAAGAGGATAATACTCCATCAATTCGTAAGTCTAATGTGTCCCAACATATGAATCAACTAGGGAAAATTCAAATTCAAACCCAAAAAACTCTGGGTAATCGTTCAATTTTAGAAATTACAGCACTCGTTTACCAAATTTTGGAGTCAAATGGTGTTCTTCACACACTTGAAGAAGAAGGAAGAGAAACTGGATGTCATTTGTAATTTTTTTAAAAATTGGGGGTTGTGTTTCAATTTGTTTTTTTTTTTTTCCTTTCCTTTTTTTTTTTTTTTTTTTTTATTTGAATGAAGGGTAAAATTGTCCAAAATTGGTGAAAATAACGTTTAGCGCCAAGAAAGGTGAAAATAGGGGCAAAAATACCAAAATATGAAAGGTATGGACATTTACGAAAGCCAATTACCCTTAATTTTTTCTTTCACACTTATCCCTAATTTCCTAAACCTAAATTCCCAAATCACAAATCAAAACTCATGAATGATAAATTATAACTCATTAACTCATTCAACATAAACTATTTATCATAAATCATAAACTCACAATTCTCTTTTCTTTGTCAATTAACTCATAAAACATAAATCATAATCCATAAATAATAAATAAAAAAGTGAATTATGTGATTATGTGAAGATTTTTGTGTGAATAAAGTGACAGCAGTGGCAGAACACAGAACAAAAACTGAAGGAAGAAAAAACCAAAAACAAAAACATAGAAGAGTCGACAGTGAAGGAAAAAACTCACAAATCACAAGCCACCGGACCAGGACCACCGCAACAGTCACTGTCGGACTCGACGGCGACTAGTCGTCACCGTCACAGGCGACAGCAACTTCGCAGATTACAAATCGAGCCAACTAGGAGGTGGAGAAATCGCATACACTGCAGCTGCTGCCCTACTTCAATTATGTTCTGTTTGGTGGACTTTCATTGCATATAATCCATCCCTCTTTTAGGAGTAAGCAATTTTATCTTGACCTCAATTAAACCATAATTTATAAAAAATTAACGTGTAGATATACCTACTCATAGATAAAAATTAGGAATAATAGAGTCGATCCATTTTGCAATAATCTTTTAAGTACACGCGTAGAATCAACTGTTCCATTTCTACAAGTTTCAATAAAAATCAATTTGATCTTATTCTGAAAAAACAATGCTCAGAAATAATTACAGCATCTAAGTTCTTACAACTAGATATATGTTTGTCACCCCAAGGCACATCTCTAAGTGGTAAAAAGAAGAGGGGTGGAGAAATTCAGCTTTACTTAAATTTGTCGCGTCAAGGATTCAAATCCTGAAATATGGATTTGACTTTTGGGTAAATACAAGTGTACAAGCAGTCTTACACCCTGTACCCTTAAAAGCATAACCTGCGATTTACCTCGTTCACGATGCTCCAAGATAGGGGCGGTGAGAAACTTTAAGATTGAGGTCCAACCTTTAGATATATATTTGTAACAAGTTGGTCAGGCTACACCATTCCCAATATAATAGAATGTAATTAGGTACATAAGAGCATATAACGCTGCATTTAGAAAAATGTAAAAGCTACTTTTAAGGATTTTATTTTGTGGAGATGTATTTTTTCGTTAAGAATCATTTATTTTTTAACCAACTATTACAATACTATCAAAATGAATAGCTAATTTAATGTAAATTTAATCAATAAAACATTACGTAATCAAACTTATTCGCTTATAATTAAATCTTTTAAGCTTATCTAAACATGATAGTACTCAAACACAAAATAATTAAATGTTGATTTGAATTATTTAGTAGCTTTTGAGCGTTAGATAATACTAAGTTGGAGTATTTAATGAGATTCTATTTTGATGCTCATTTTTTTTTTTTTTTGGTCTTATACTTAAATTTGTGTTAGTGAATGGCTCGGTGGAAAGTTTTATTTGAATTACATCTCAACCCGATAGGAAAAAAAATAAAATTAAGGCCTAAAAATTTAATCTAATTTTCTCCTCATTTAATAAATTTCACCATCATTTTTTTTTTTTGAAAAAAATAATAATTTTATACCAAATATTTGTTATGCCATTTTGAAAGTAGTTTTTAAATCATTTAATAATATCATATAATTGTACAAAAAGTAGGAGTTTGACTTTAAGACTCTTCATCTTATCTTAATAGATACCCTTCTATTATTTTTTTATTTTTTTTTACAATTATTTAATTTATCCTAGTTGATATAAACAATATAGATTAGAACTTACTGTATATTTATTTAAAATAGAGAGCGGAAGACAATCAAGAAGTAATATCAGTAAACATAGTTGGCCATTTTGAAGAGCTAAATACCTTTATAAATTGAGTATAACATTTTTCTTCTTTACACAGTTGTCTCTTATCATCTTAGAGTTGGTATCAATCTTTCTACGCCTACAATGTATAACTATATCAGTGATTACTCCGTAAGTAATGACATGAATGAACATGTGCATAAAAAGAACAATAATTTTATCCCAATATGATCTTATTCTTGAAGTTCATGCATTTCCTTACTATCTCAACCTATTCATTTTTTACCACTTTGAGCTCTAATCCCACTATAATTTATTATTGAAGTCTTCGCAACATTGTTTAAAAGTCGTAACTAATCTTTTTACAACGTTTTTCGAATGTTATCTTCTCTTATCCTTTGGTTTTGCCAATGTTTTGTAAACATTGTCATTAGTCATTTTTATATTTTTTTAAATTGATTCGTATTTTTTATATGTGCTTACTATGCTATTGAAAATCTTGTTTTTTGATCTAACAATTCAAATAATAAACTAATAATTCGCATAATAAACTTGTAAAATGTTCAACACATTCTCTGTTCCAAAATAAAATTAGAAGACTACAAAATATGTATAACCAAAATATAATTAGTAGACCACAAAACATGTACTACCAAAATATAATTAGGAAACTACAAATTATGAAACTTAAACTCAAAACTGTCGAATGCTCCTTGGTCAATACCATTGCCACTAGAACAATTTCTATCCAACGACAATACTGTACTTCCATTAGAACCTTTCATCAATTGAGAATTGAAAAAGGAACCTTGGGGAAGGATCGGCTTGTGAAATCAACTAGCCCCATAGGGATGTTATTAGTCAACAGCCACTAAATAAACATTCAAATAACAAAACTTTCCATTTCCATTTATAAGGATAAGGTTATGTAGAGATGTTGCCTTGAAATTTTGTACCATGAAACTTTTTATGACATAATTGTGACAAATGCAAGACAATCACAAACGCTTATATGCAGTTCATTAGTTTAGTGCAACACCTTTTTTTTTTTCTCCTGGGACACACGAAAAGGAGAATGCCAAACACCAACATTAAAGGAATATTCATTATGTGAAGAAACAACGGTGAAACTTGGTATTCTTCAAAACTATAAAATACAAAAGGTATAGAGGCGCTCAAGATATTTCCACGATGAAACCAATATAATACATCCCCATGGAAGCATCAAAACTTCATAGTTTCCATGTCCCCCACAGATGCCATATATTATTCATAGAATATTTAAATATCAGATGATAAAGATAATACACTAAACTACAATGCACTGAAAAGGAGCCAAACATCAAATCGATAATGGAGGTTTCCCATACATTAACAAATTACCCACTACAAGAATTCTAGTCTCAGCATAAAATCATGTTTTGACAATTCAATAGCAAAAATAAAACACACACACACACACACACTAAAGGAAACCTACAAGTTAAGCTAAAGGAAACCTACGAGTTAAGCTAAGTAACCTCTAATCCTCATTACCAAAATCTTACCAGCTAACCAACCATTGACTCCAAAATTCTTGTTAGAAACCATATGGCAAAATCTAAGAACTTCTATCGTCATCATCATCATTCATTGGTCATTTCTATGCTTATTTGCAATAAAGTCGACTTCATCACATCTGAATAAGCAAAAACCTTCTGACATGAAACCACTTTATACGTACCAAGCAACTAACACCAAATTCTGTTTGGGATGGAAAGAGAATTGAAATAGATTCACGTGTATATGTAATAAATCCAGAAATCATATCCTAATCAAAGAAGTTTAATACTGCTCTTTGGCCAAACAACAGTACTTTCCATGGCTTCATTAAGAGTTCGAAATTCATCTTCAAGTCTGTATAAATTCAAATTACCAATATACACTTCCTCAATACAAACCTTCCAACAGTCTAGATCAAGAGGCAGGTGATGAACCTTTGCACTTGGGATCTGTTGTTGCAATCTTCTCTTCTGATACGACTTCTTCCTCCTCAATCATTTAGCTAGGCATGTATCTTTTCACAGCCAAGACCAAATGTATTGATAAGTTTTTTCATCTCATAAAATAAGTTTGGAAATGTACTATTCTCTGGCATTATGTCTCGAACAAGATTTATAAGTTCATCGAAACCATTGTCTGATAAACCATTTGAAGCCTTATGCTTATACATAGCAACCAAAGCTGATATCTTTGCAAATGCCCTACCACCAGGATGTAAAGGAGTTTCAGCATCATCAACTAAACTTCCAATCTCTTTGTCTCTTCCATCGAGACGATTTTCAGGATCTACATCATGTTGTGCATAGAAATCCTTAAACATCCTACTCGACTTAGGCATTTCTACATCGACCAAATTTGATTCGCTTGATTTCTCTCCATGAAATACCCAAACTGTATATATCTAATCCATACCTTTAATAACTGAATGTTCATAGATTGTATCATAATGGTGATGCATTAGCTTCCTACACTTAACACAAAGGCATGCTATCATTTCTGAATTGTAATTTTCACGAGCTTATTCAACAAAATTCTGTGCTCCATCGCTATATTGTTTTGAAAATCTACAAGTAAATCTTTATGATCATTATACATTAAATTGTTTTCAATTGGTAACTAGATTCATAAAATCTAATTTCAGATGATAACCTTGATAAGTGCAACCACTCTTTATCCATTATAGGCAAAGCTACTATCTAAGACTGAACACCGCAATATTCAAAAAATTTTGAATTGCTAGAATTTCTGCTATACCATGTAATAAAACACGAATGTAAATTGTTATCATTTTCTCTCCTTTTATATAGCATTTTAGCCTATGAAGAATAGATCATTGAATGTGATAGCAAAGGACGAGAAGCATGAAATTTTTTAAAGTAATACTATCATTCTCTACTGACATTAGAATCAATGATGATAAATTAAACCCTCATATCATTTCTAAAGGCATATCATGAAGAAAGTGTTAGCGAGAAAATAGAGAATGAACAAGGTAGGAGCAAAGTCGACTCTGAACATTGCAACTGAGGAATAAATTATGCATACCAAACATTTAAAAATTACATGCTTCATGCTTGTTTAATAAACTAGGTTAATTTCTCAATTTTGAATTTGTCAAATTTTAATTTGATCACATCTTTTATAAACTCATAACTTTTGTCAAACTTTTAAGTCATACATGTCATCAAATTTTATTAAAATTCTTTAAATTGTTTTTTAAGAATTTTCTCAAAAAACTCCTATAAACTTTTATTTATTGAAAAATCCATTTATTGGTAGCAATTTTAATTTATTTAAACTACTATATATTATTTCATAATCCCAATATAAAATCATTGGAACTCACTGTTCCTATTTTTGTTCATATATTCATGCTAAGATATTTGAAAATATCTCCTAGGTGAGGACAAACCTACAACTAATTTCACATAATCACTCCTGAGAAGATAACATAACCCTTAATTAATTATGCATAACCTTTTTCACGCACAATGAGAAAGATTTAATTAGCTTTGATTGAGTATAACCCTGAAAGTTATAGCTCTAGCTCTTCTGTGTGTTTTGGAAACCGAAAAAAAAAGGAAAAGGGATCTGTCTCTCCGCTTCTTTGTGTTTTAGGAAACATTTGCATTCAATAACTTTTGGAAAAAATTCAGTCGAATTAATGCTACAAGATTATCTCATTTGCAACCTTTGTAGTCTTATAATTGCATTATAAATACATTGCATGGCATTGCCTTTTCTATTCTCTTGCATTTTCTTGAAAAAAAAAATACTACCACTTTCTCTCTGTTGATTTCTATCAAACAGTTGAAATGGATTCAATGAGAGGACCTGGGGGTATTTAGATGCTACTGAGTGTAGAGCAAGAGGCTCAACAAATTGTCATTGTTGCTAAAAACTTGAAAAATGAAAAGATTGAGGCAAGCTAAGGAAGAAGCTGAGAGGAAAGTGGTGAACTACCACTCCCATTTGGAAGCCGAGTACCAAAAGAGTATTTCTGAGTCAAGTGGGAGCTCAAACTCAACAGTTAAGTGGCTTGACACAGAAACTAAAGAGAATATTCAAAGCTTAAGGCACATTACAACCCTGAGAACATGATGCGTGAAGGTTTGTGATCGATATGTCAATTAATGACTTGCTTGAAGTTCAAGAATTGTGAACTGCTGAACAAATCATTCTTTGATTCGACTATAAATTATTGATTTTTCTTTTTGTCATTTCCATTTTTGCTACTACATATGATCTTCCAGTAATAAATTTGAGCAATGGATAACATCCAAAAATTGAAAAATATAATGAGCAATAACAACATTACAACCTACTGGAGATGTAAGGTTTAAAAATAGAACACATAACGATGAAACCCATGAGAAATAACGAGAATCTTATGTGAAAAATAAAAGAAAGAACAATGTTACAGAATAAATTTTAAACAAATTGCAATTATACAGTGCAATCTTCGTCATGATTAAGGCAAAAATTGGATGAGATTCACCACCTCTGGCTATGGAAGATCCACGGCAGGTGTAGGCAACTGAGAAATGGTTACTGGCATGAGCGATTTGTACAAAAAAATCGAAGAAGAATGAGTGATTTTAGCAGCTGCTTCGATCTCGTCTTCTCTCAATTAGGCCTTCTTCATTTGTTGTTTGTGGACCGGTAGGGTTAATTGGTTATTGGGCTACTTAAGTGGACGGGTAGGGTTGAACTAGGTTTTTCTTTTCAACAACGTTTAAAAAATGTTGCAAAATAAATTGTTTCAAGAACATTACAAAAACGTTGCAAAAGAGGTTGATTTGGCAACATATTACAAACGTTGCAAAATTTAGTTTCCACAACAATCAATAAAACGTTGCAAAATTGGGTTGGTGCCTTAAAATTGAATTTTTTTCAACAATGCTTATAAAACGTTGCAAAAAAATGAGTTCCAACAACTTTCACGTAAAACATTGTGAAAGTTAGTTTCTACAACATTTTTTAAACACTGCCAAAAGCAGAAAACAACCGTTGCAAAACAACTCAAAATGTCTAAACTTTATTAGCAAAATCCATTTATAAAATATTGCCAAACCTCAATTATGTTAACCAATGGCAACATTCGCTTATGAAAATGTTGTCATAGACCCTTTTAGCAACACTAAATTAGTGAATATTGCCTTTTGCGTGTTGCAAAAACCAATTTTTGGTGTAGTGTCTTATGAGAGTTATGTATGATTACTTCTTTCATATTTATACATAGAAATATGCACGTGCAAGTGAATACTTTATCATATTTTGTGTACCATATTTATAACATAAGAAAACATTATAATGAATATTCATATTTATGTGATAGCAATATTATATAGTCAATCAAATCTCGCATACTCTGATCATATAAAAACAATATTATATTTTGCATAAATTGCACCAATAGTATATCTCACTTTATCACATAAGAGAACATTATAACATAATTATTATTATACCAAAAACATGGTTCCAGGGTAAAATTATGGATGATGATCAATACGTGGGAAGTATCAATTAGTACACATGCATGATTGATATAGACTTATTCACATGGTATATAATATACCATTTAAAAGTTGAATTATTTTAGTTGTACAATTGGAGTTGACAATCTCACTTGACAACCACACACATGGAGGGCTTACGATCAATCACAATTGTACAAGTAGCATAATTGTTAAAAGTTTATCTAGTTACAAGTCCAATACCTTCTATAGATCTCAATTTTGGGCCCTATACAAAAAGTTGTGCATGTTTCCATCGAGTTGCGTAGCTCCCCGGAGTAGAGAGGGTGTCAACCCCCATGATTGATATAGACTTATTCACATGGTATATAATATACCCCTTGTCCATGGAGGGCCAACCTTAAGACCCTTAATCCATTTTCTATGGCTAAAAATTGAAAAATCACTATGTGTGTGTGTGTGTGTGTGTGTGTGTGTGTGTATATATATA
>NC_036242.1:19983753-20004328 GCF_002742605.1 Olea europaea var. sylvestris | reverse complement strand
TCTAGGATGCAATTAATCTAATTATTTGTTTTCTCCTTTAGTCCTCACAAAATATAGAATTAATTTTTATTTCCAAAAAATCATAAAAACTCAAAATTATCACCAAGAAATTTCTATAAACTTCTAAAAATCTGAAATATTGCAGGAAATATAAGTATATTCATATTTGAAAGTATATTTGAATGACAAACTCATACCCATATTGTGTCTGTATACTTGCATTTATATTGAACAATGGAAACAATTTTTGGGCATTTGGAATTGTATGAATGTATCTCGCACTCTCGAAAATGCATAACTGTGCTTGATATACAATTGGCTAGTTGCATTATCTAAGGCTTATGCGGATTCTAGCTCAACCTATTAGAAGTGAAATAAAATTAAATAAATAATAAAAGAACCTGAAAAGAAATTTTGATAATCGTTTTTACAAACTTATCTTGACATTAAACTTGATTAATATAATTTTGATCGAATTTCTACTTTATTTTGTGTTTGTATTGCTTATATAGGTGAAAACCCAACTTGAAGTGGAATTAAGGAAGTGTTTTGGATCTTAAATTGGACAAAATGATGAATTCCATGGTTGACGGGAAGTTTGAGGACTTAATTGGAGGTCTTGAAGATACAATTAAAATGAATTCACAAGTTTTTGGGACTGTTTTTTTTGTGGAGAAGTTTGGCAACCAGCATGAACACTCTCATGGAGGATCATATTTGAGGGTAATAAAAGTTGAAGAGCCAAAGTTGAAGTGTTTAGAAGATGAAGGTGACCAAATTGGAAGCGGTAGGACCTAATTGGGGAGGACCAAAATATGTAGTTTTGATAGATGGAGGACATGAGTTGCAATTTTGAGCTGCCTAGACCGCAGTTGGCCGCTTCTTGGGAGAAAACTTCAAGGACTTGCATGACTTAGAAAGAAACCATTTTGCGTAGGAGAGCGAAAGTCGTCCCTTCTAGGTGCTACCCTTGCTTCTTCATATTTTAGGTATGACTTGGAAACTTAATTATGGATGGTTAGGCTTTCCCTAACTCATTTTTGGAATTTTTTTAATGCTGGATATTGTTCAAACTAACAATGAACAGTGGTTTTGGAGTGATGGAAAAAGGTCAACCATAAGAAAAACAAGCAAAAACAAAATGAGAAAAAAGAAACGGTGAAGATCGAAAAATGGCTCCACATCTGTGTTGCAATTATAGTAACAATTTTGATGAACTGAGCGGGTGCCTGATTTTGTATCAAACAGACCGTAAGGGTTTTAAATTGGGAAAATTACGTAGACACCTATATTTAAAGATTCATTTCCAAAAAAAAAAAGGGATTAAGTTCCAATTTCAAAAATCAGGTGTTAAATAGGTTTTAATAATTAAAATTAATAAAAATTTAATTACACCTAATATACACGTATCACCCCCACCCCACGCCACCCCATCCCATCCCATCCCATCCCATCCCATCTCACCAATTTTGTCTCTCTCTATCCACCACACACCTACCGATCTATCCACCCTAACCTATATCTAGAATCACCTATTGCGGCGAAGCTTCTCATCAAGTTGGAGGTGCAAATGTTGGTCGCTACATTGATGACATCATTGCAGTGACGAGCAACGAACACTACAGCAAGAACGTTGGTGAGGATCTACGCATTAGCGATACTACTGTTAGATTTGGGTGAGATGGTGGTGTGATGTCGGGCTATAGGGTTGTGGTAGTGGTGGTGCGAATATATGTGGTGGTTATGCGAATCTGTGAATTGTAGTGTGGTATGTTGTATGGGTTGTGGTGGTGATATTAACTTATATTTGATATGGATGTGGTGGTGGTTATGGTGGCGGGTTGGTGGATTGGAGGAGGAGGTGGTGGGTTTTGGTGCAGGTGATGGCAATGGTAGTGGTTCTGACATGGGCATCATCAAAGGTGTTGTTGCCTAAAAGACAGTCTGCCTGTACTGGTGTTTGGCTTATTTTTGGTGCATTTGGGAAGTTATTATGCCTGAATGTTTGTTGATGTTTGTAGAGGAGGTAGAGGTGGTCATGCTAGTGGTGGAGTCTGACAAGCATGGCGATGTTTGGAGGCTTTAAAGAAGGTACACCATGGCTTGAAGCTACGAGCAACAAATCTTTCATGTGGTGGCAGTGATGCGATGATACTGGTGGTAGTGGTTAGGATTTGTTGAAGGTATTGGTGGTAAGCATTTAGTTGACATTGTTGGAGTGGTGATAGTGCTAAAGTGGTAGTGGCAACGAAAATCGAGTATGACCAAGTCTATTTTCATTGTGACTGTCTATGACCAAATCTGTATTAACTGTGACTTGATTACATATTAGACTAATACGGTCACAGACAGTTACACTGAAAACAAAGTTGGTCACAATTAGTCACAAATAACTCAAGTCAGTGAATGTAGTAAAGTTGGAGGTGAAGGTGGTGGTTACTAGTGGCAGATTATGGTACTGGTTTACGGTGTATGGAGATTTGTTTGTGGTAACTCTGTATGATCAAGTATGTATTTATTGTGAAAGGTGTGATCAATTATGTGTTAATTGTAATCGACTGTGATTTTATCACATACCGTCATAGTTAAGATTAATTTGGTCACAAACATTTATACTGAATATAAATTTTATCATAGTTAGTCACATTAAATAAAAATTTGGCCAAAATTAGTCATTGATAACACATGTCAAGGACTTGGTCATATACAGTGACTTGAAATTTTTTTGGATGGGTGTGATGGGGTGTGGAGAGGGTGGAGGTAGGATAGGTGATGGTTTCCTTAGGTGGGATCTAGTCTCGACATTTTAATTTTTGAAAATCTTTTGGGAAGTGGAGGTAGGGTTGGGTAAGGTGGTTTCGTGGGATGGGATGTGATTTTCAATTTTAAATTCTGGAATTTTTTTAGGACCTAGGGTTAGGGTTGAGTAGGGTGGGGTGGGTCAATGGGTGAGGTGGGATCTCAAGAAAAGGTTTTCAAGTTTTGAAAATTTTTTATGGGTGGGGCGGGATGGGTGTGGATAATTAATTTCAATTAATAATATTTATACACTTGAATTTTGAAAAAAAAAATTGATAAATTTGTTAGTTTTGAAATGTGATTTTTATACGTAGGAGTTACGTATTGTTCTCTTTTAAATTCTGGTGTTTTTTCATCAAACTTTACCCCTTTTAGACTTGTTTTCGGCACATTTTCGTGCATGATGATTGATAATCTATAAGTAGGGATAGTTTTCATGTTGGAAAATAATCCAAACATCAAATTGATACACCTTTATCCAAATAAAGATCTAACAAAGTTTTATATATTTATTTTAAAAGTTCATTTTCCAGTTTGTTTGCTTGATTCAAACTTCAATTAAGGTTTGTTTACTCTGCCAAATTATTTGTCTTTTAAAGCCTGCAAGCACTTATCTTGGTGGCGATAAATATCGTTTGAGGACAGTAATTCATAATCATGTAGAAGCATTCCATTTCAATGGATTCTTATGCTAATTTTTTCTTGTTTTTTGCCAATTTTGTTCAACAATCTCAACAATATTTTCAACATGGAAAATGAGACAACCAAGGCTACTGTAAAAATGATAAATCAAGACTTTGTAAGGTTTGACAGATTCGATAGGTCAAATTTTACAAGATGGAAGGACAAGTTGAAGTTTCTTCTCACAGATTTGAAGATCTTCTACATTTTGGATTTGGACTTAGCACCAATGTTGAAACCAACCTCAAATGACACCGTAAAACCAAAGAAGAACGAAAGAAGAAAGAATAAGGTGAATTGATACATAGATGACGCATTCTGAACGCTTTATCCAATCGCCGTTATGATCTCTACACAAAAAATACCTCAAAAGAGGTATGGGAATCGTTGGAAACCAAATAGAAGACCGAAGAGGAAAGTAACAAAACGTTTCTTATTTCTAAGTCTTTCGATCTCAATTTTTTTGGATACTATTGCCTTTGTTATTATAAGTCCATGAGTTGCAATCGTTGCCAATAAAATGAAGACCGCGAAGATTAATCTTCCCGAAACCTTCAAGTTGGTACGATCGTTGCGAAATTGTCATCTTCATGGAGAAGTTGTGGGAAGAAATTCCAAGGATTATTGTTTAAAGAAGATTCAAAAACATATTTTAATTGAGAAAGTGTCAAAAGTACGAGATGGAAATGAACATTTTCATGAGGGCCTTTTCAAAACCTATTCTGTGGATCAACCAAACAAATACAACAAAGATTTCAAGAGTAGAAAATCCACAAATTCCAAACAAGATCAATAAGAAATTCAAAGTTTTTGGTTATCTATGTGGCAAATCCAGACATTATGCTCGAGATTGTAGACAACGCAAACAACCAACAAGAAGGTAAAGTAAACTCCGTTTACAACATCATTGCTATTGTGAGCACTGTGAATTCAATCAACAGAAAGATTCAACGATGGTGGTATGAAGAATTATTCAGAAATCATACATTGTTGATTTCACCACGGAAGACAAGTATGTAACAACTTTTAAAGCTATTAAATATGTAGTGTGGCTCAAGAAACTCCTAACGGATATTGAGGTGGTACCTACATCTGCGCCTCGACCTATATTGTGATAACAGTAGGACAATGTCAAATGTTAAAGAACCAATAAGTCATGAGAAAGGTATATACATAGAATAAAAAATATTATCTCTTGATAGATTTTATTGGTAGAGGCTAAGTGGTTGTCAGTAACATTACTAATTGGGATAAACTTGCAGACCATCAAAAAACTTGTCGGTTGAGGTTTTCAAAGGATATTTACAAGGCAATGGGGTTGTAAGACATTACACCATATACTTTAAGAAAAGTGAGGGGTTTGTTGGATTGTGTATCCATATAATATGTTTTTTTCTAGTTTCAAAATAATAATTTTATAATTAAAAAATATTTGTTATTTGTTTAAAGTTATAACATTCTATTTGTACTGAGCATGAGAATAAAAGTATCAATGATCACTTTTGATAATATAAGTTGAATTCTTGAGTGGGTAAGCAAAGAATGCTACAACAATATATGAAGGTTGACACCTTATAAAGAAAGTTTGCATTGTTAAATGATTCAGTATTATGATTGTGATTTGTCCTTAAGGCGAATATAGTTCAAAGGTGACACTAATAAACTTGAAGTGTATTAAATGAATAACGTGACGAGTCTGTATCTATAGCATGACTATATGGAAAATTAATTTTCACTTGATCGTCGGGTATTCAATCTAAGTCCCTTTTATAGAGTATATCGTTTCATAAGCTTAATAGTTCTCTAATCTACTAATGGATAGGTTCAGTTTGATTGATCAAATATTTCGGCGAATTGAGAAGTTCCAAGTGAGTAAAGTATATAATATGAATTCATATTAAAAATCGTCACCTTAAAAAATGGATCAAATGACTACTTAAGTATTTTTGTTGAATGATAAGTGCGTTTTACACAAAACATGACTAATTGTTGACCAATGTATTTGGATTATGACTTAATTCGGTATACTTTTGTTTTGTAGGACTATATTGATGAATATGATGGAATTCAAGAGAAAAGACAAGAAAAATAAGGAAATCCAAAGTATGAGGACTAAATTACGACATTTCAATAGTTGTTTAGACCACAAAATGAAGATTAAAGATGCTGTGAGTTCAATTGGATGCAAATAAAAGTCAAAAGATAGAAAATGCAAGAGAAATGACTTGAAAGAATCAAGAATCGAATTCAGGGGCTAAAATACAACATTCGGGAGTTTTTATAACTGGACGATAATCTAGCTATTTAGAGTGGGCGACTGCCCAACGTTAAAAAATAATTACCAAGAAGAAAATTTTGAATTGAGTGACTGCCCGGGTTTTGCCTAGGTGATTGCCCAGGCCAATCGCGACGAAAATTTTCTAATTTTCTATTTTGACTGAAATTCTGATGGAACAAATCTTTGGAGGTATTTTACAACCCTAGGGCCGAGAGAACGCATTGGGAAGGGGGAAAACACATATTAGAGAGAATTTTGATTCACAACAATGAAGAAAAACACAAAGACCAACGAAATTTCACGCAAGTAATTAATCCGGTGATGTTATTTCTTCAAGTTGATTATATTTTGTAATTTTCTCCATACTAGGAGATCGCTAAACCTTGTAATGTGATTTTTTATTCCTTTTTCTATGTTTTTTTACATTAAAACATGTATTGAATATTTTGAATGGTTTATATACATTTAAATTCTTTCATAATTATTGTGCCCATGATTGTGTGTGTGGTGATCTATTTCTTGCATTCGAGAGAAGGGGAATAGTTCGACAAGACATAAATCATCATAGAGTCTGACAGGGGATAGAAATATACTGTTACGCCTTGCGTGAATCTTTAAGTGTTCACAAAATCACATACATTCTTATATATTTGCATTCGTCATAGAGATAATGTCGGGTGGTATATGAGAGTAGGTTCAATGCTGTTCAAGAGAGAGTGTTAGATAAATTTAGGAGCATTAATTCTTCATAATTTCAACGTGTTCAAATTATAGAACTAGGGTTAAATTAAGCATTACTTGAGGATTCGTGATCCTAGTGCATAATATATTCATTGATTACATCAAACTTCCGTTTCAAACATTTAATTTGCTTTTTTAGTTTATCTAAGCGTCAGTTTGCATATTAATTCATTCAAGTCATACACATTTGCATACCTAGTTTAGGTTAGGGTTTAATTAAGTTATAAAGTTACTTTTGACAATCCCGTTTCTGTTAAGGCCAAGATAAATAAAATTAGGCTACTCAATCTCTGTGGGGCGATATTCGGACACAAATTTTTCACTTTATTACTTGTTAATGAACCATACACTTGCGAAAACAAATCGAAATCATAATTTCGTGAACGTTAATTTATTATAAATTTGAGCTTAGTAGTTAATGACTACTAAAATTAGACAAGCACGAATGGTTCATATTATCGTTGAAGAAAATAGAACTTAAGTAAATCGACAAAACGATAACTTGTGCCCTATCGCATGTCGAATCTCGAATGTGGATGATTTATGTATACAGACTGTTAGAGGAAAGTATTACTCAAAGATCAATAATTAGATTGAAGGTCTAGGGTAAACTAGAGATGATTTAATTGTTGTAGATACAATAATATATGTCCCAACATGTTTCAATAATAGCTCGAAAGAGTTTTGGACTCAATTATAATTATTTAAAAGTTTGGGACTCAATTATAATTATAATCAAAGTTCAAGTACTACATGTACACTTAAACCAATTATGGCCTAGTTAAACTTCAGCTCTGATAAATTTTTCCATCTATATATTTTTGTCCTTAAGGGGGTGAAAATTCATAAGATAAATAGAGAAAATGTGTCACGTTTCTTGAGAAGAGAAAATTTAAAAATTTATTTTTCTTGGTCCATCCAATCTAGAATTTAATTTTGGTTTAATTAAAAGAATGCATCACAAACGTTAATGCAGTCTTAATTTTGGAGAGTATCGTAGAAGTCTCGAATGTTTGAAGCCCCAAGTTCTTCAAATTAAAACTAGAGGTTCTTGATCTAAAAGGTAGGAAGTTAGTGATTCAATTTCGATAAAAAAATTGATTATCAAATTTGGGCAAACTAAATTTTTATTCTTTGATTATAGTATATGCACGAACATTTAGCAACGATCTTGATTTCTTGAATTAGAGAAAAAAATTATTTTCTAAGTAATTCTTGTTCTGCATTTCAACAATGACATTTGACAGGTTAGTAGGCCAAATCTAAGTTTGCAAGTCAAACCTCGAATTTGTTAAGCAAATCTCGAGTTTACTATGCAAATATCCAGTCAACTTTTGTTACTCTAACTTCCAGAGGACGAATAGTATATCAATGGAAAGATAATTTAATTTAGAGTTCGATGGAAAAATAGAGTGTAATTTCGAGTTGGAATAAAATATTATGCCCGTTTGAAATTAGATAGTTGAGCAAACTTGAAACTTGCCAAAGAAATTCGATATTTGCACAAGAAGTCGATATTTTCCTAGCATGCTATACTTTTGCAAAACAAAGTCGAGATTTGTAGAGAAAACTCAATATATTTTCCCAACATGCTCGACCTTTGCATAGCAAACTTGAGATTTGCATAATAAATTCTAGGTTTGATCAACAAACTCGAGATTTCTACACCAAACTTGAAATTTGATATGCAACTCATCAAATAACTACAAAATTGGACATTATCCTAGGGAAAATTTATCGTTTCATCCATCAAAGTATAGATAATGTATAACGCCCTAGTTTGAAATTCCCTTCATTGATGAAGATAATCTGAAATGTAGAAAATCTATGATAAAGTCTAGTGAGGATTCATTTAATTAACCTGCTTCTCGTGTATAAAAAGATCCAAGTGTGATCTTACATATATAAATTTGAACAACAAAAGTAAATGATTAGGCAAGAAAAGATGATCAATTAATGTCTTGAATAAATTGCGGTTGTTCAAATCACATTAATGGATTGTAAGCAATCATTTGTTAGAATAAATGCATAGGATGAGACAACATCAGTGATTTGTACAAAGAATGGTCGATCGAGTTTAAATGCCAAAATTGATGGTTTGCACAATGAAAGTAAGGGTTCGTTTGATTGCAAATATGTAATTTGGGTGGAGAAAAAAACAAATTTCAAGGAATTGAATTGCCTAGAAATAAACAAATTTCAAGGAATTGAATTGCCTAGAAATTGTTTTACTGGAAATTATGAATTATTGTATTTGATTGATATAATTTTTCACGTGTAAAATGTTAAAATAAAAGTATTTTTCGGTGTTCGTTTTGTTTTGTTTTACGTGAAAATTGTCAATTAAAGAGATAAAATTTACTGGTATTGGAGACAAAATTTATTTCCATTGAAAAAAAAAGCAAAGAAAATCATATATTTTTTGGTGTTTGTTTGACTTTATTTTACATGAAAATTGTCAATTAAAGGAAAATATTTTTTACAATTAGGGATAGAATTTGTTTCCGATACAAAAAAAAAAAAAAAAAGGTACCCTTGAAAACCAATTCCCACCATCAAGCAAAACCAAGAAAATTCCAACTTCAAAAAAAAATCAAATTCCATGGAAAAAATATGCTATCAAACAGTCAAAAAGTGGAAGTGTAAATTTGAATTCCATTTTCCATGGAAAATATAGTGCTATCAAACATGGCCTAAATGATTTTCACATTTTGTGTCAATTAACATTCTCTTATTCTTCACTTTTTAGCTCATTCTTCTAAAGGGCATTTATTCAACTCTTAATTCAAAAAATATAAAAGATTTTTATTTTAAACCAATCAAATGCGGAAAACAATTTCTACTCTTCGTTTCCATTCCCCATTACCAAACGTATCATAAGGAAAGCTCTGTCGCCCCCGGGGCATAGTTCAGTAGTGCAAAGAGTAGGAGTGAGATTAATTTACGCTTTGCTGACAATCGTAATATGGGGGGTTCGATTCTTGAGACATGAAATTGGACTCATTGTAGGCACAATGTACAAGTAGCTTTTATTCTCTAACCTGTTGAGGTACATCCCGCGATTTACCTCTCTCACAAAACTCTAGAATGGGGACGATAGGGGCGCTCAAGGTTGAGGTTCAACTAGAGATGTCAATGGGCTGAGCCGAGCCGGCTCGATCCATGAAAGCACGAGCTCGGCTTGTCCAAAAATGGGCGAGCTCGCAAGCAGACATCGTTTTTCTTTTTTTTTTTTGGAAACAAATAAGTAAATTGGAAAATAAAAAAGTAATTTTAATTTTTAAATCGTAAATTATATATAAAAAATTTAAACCCTCCTCTTTTATCCAGATTTGGGACCGGTTACTTAAATTTAGAGTAGACGGAGTTAAAAATTGTGTTGTTTGTTTGTTTGTTCGTGTACAATTTTTTAAAGAAAATTTAAAACAGTATTAAAAATTATTTTTTCAAGCAACGCTGCACGTTCCCTTACATATAATTTTCGAAGTAAATTCCTTCTAAAAAATGAAAGGGTAATCGAATGCCCTTTCAATTGTTAGAAGTTTTCACTTCGAAAATTATATAGAAGTCTTTCACTTCGAAAATTATATATAATCTTTGAAATAAAAGACTTCTGACAATTAAAAGGGCAATAATTCGATTACCCTTTCAATTTTCAGAAGAAATTTAATTCAAAAATTATATGCAAAGATATGCACATCGTTGTTCGAGAAAAGAATTTAAAATGTAGGTATATAGTAGTAATAGTACCAAGTACTAACAAAAATTTAACTAAATTGATGGAAATAATTTATTTATTTTAACTAAAAGAGATAGAAAAAAATAAAAATGAAATCTTTATTATTTTTATTTCTCTTTTTAAAATGGATAAAATATAAATTCTTCTCCTTTATCCGGATTTTGGATCGGCTACTTAAATTTTCAATATGGGGAGTTTAAAATTGTACACGAACAATTTTTTGTAGCGTATATAATTTTTTAAAGAAAATTAAAAGTAACGATAAGAAAAAAAAGTTTCATCAATATAATTAAATCAAATATCACTTATTTGACGACATGCAATTTCGTCATATTTATCTTGTAGTCGAAAATGAGCGTCCTGCCAATTCTTAACGCACATTAACGCTTTTAATATATCTTCTTTCAATCGGCTCCTGAACTCGCTCAAAACTCTTTTACCTGCACTAAAAGTAGATTCTGAAGCAACAGTGTTAACTGGAGTTGTCAGCAGATCTTTTGCAATCGCAGATATAATTGGCCAATGTCGTTATGCCTTCGCCAGAATTCAATTACTTCGTCTGAACTTTTTTTAATTGTTTTATCTGTTGGCATATTTTGGTTGAAATAATCAATTAATTCAGCAGTGGTTTGAGCCCGTAGATGTTTGATGTGAATGAGATACAGATGGTGACGACATGACAGTGGTAGTAGATGAACACATTGCATATGAATCATATCTATACGAATTAATGTCTTGAAATAAATTAAATATTTTCGCATATTGTTCTTCAATTTCAGCAGAAGGAGTAGATGCAGATGGTACCCGACTAATATTGGTACCCATTCGGTTCGCATATAATTCATACATTTCACATAATGTTTGCTCCAAATTTCTGTATGTGATAGGTGTATCAAATGTTAAGGCGTTTGAAATTTGATCAATTATATATTTAGTTCTTGATAAATTATATCGGGGGTCCATCACGCATGCTAAAGGAAATAACATAGGCAAATCTTCCCAATATTTTCTAAATTTTAATTCCATAACAATTATAATTTCACTAAAATCAGGGTCATTTTTGTATTTATGAAATGTTCTTACAATTATATAAAGACCTTCAAGCACCATACAGCTGGTGGGAAAGTAAACGCCCGATAAAATCTTAGTGGTTTCATAAAATGATGTCAAAAATCCTTTAACTTTCAAAGTTATTTGCCAATCATGTTCAGTCAACATACCCTCGTCATCACTTCTAACATGTCTATTGTCATAAAAGTCAATTATTAAATGTTCAAAACCCTCACATGACTTTAATAACAAGTAAGTAGAACTCCACCTATGACTTACGTCGTTAATAAATGTTTTAGCATTTTGCACTCCTATTTCGGCACAGTAATCCTCAAATGCTTGTTTTCTATTTGGAGAGATTGTGATATATATTAGTGCGTTCCTAATATTTTGAAGTTTAATCCTTTATATGTTTTAAACCATTTTGGACAATTAAATTGAAAATATAATATACACAACGGATATGAAACAAATATTCACTAAAATCAGGTTGACCCTATGCAATTTATCGACAACTACTTTATTAACACTAGCATTATCGAAAGTAAATGAACGAATTTTACCTTCGCAATGATATTATCTAATAATACTAATAATAGCATTAAATATATTATTAGCGTTGTGAGGAAACTCAATAATTCTAAAAGCAATAATTTTTTTATGAATGCACCAAAGTGGGTCTATATAATGTACAGTTGCAACTATATATGCTCTTTTATTAATCCCTTTCCATATATCCGAAGTTAAAGATATGACACCCCCATATTTTTGCAAATCCATAATTAATTGTTGTTTTGTTTCAATAAAATATTGTATTGTATCGGAACGAAGAGTGTTTCGACTTACCCCAACGTACCTTGACTGCAGATATTCTTTCACATACGAGACGTAGTGTTGGTTATCAATTAATGCCAAAGGCAACTCAGCACCAGCAACAAGCTTTACCACTCCGGTTCGAGCTCTCTCCTCCGAATACACCCATGTGGATAGGGGTGCACCAGAACCACCGGCGTCTGGACTATCAAATTGAAATTATATTTGACATCCTGGAATAAGTCCGTATTTGGCCGCACATCTTTGTAATGACGATTGAGATGAGTGGTACCAATTCCTCTTTGCCATGCCAATTTTTGTTGACAATATTTACATACTGCTTTGGATTCGGGACTCCATTGACGATTTTTCCCGTTGAAATCAACTTAAAGTGATCCCAACATTTTACTTGTTTTTTCCCCTTTTGCTTTTCCCTCGCATCAGGAATGTTTAATTCAGCATCTTCTTCCTGATCGTGTTCAGCTTCGGGAACATCAACATCATCCAAATTAATTGGATAATTTGGACTGCCGCTCACATGAAGATGAAGATCCAATTTTGGAATATCTTCAGGTAGGGGTACGTTATTTAGACATTCAAATTGATTCCGAAATTGATTTTGCAGTGTCATAGGCGATTCGTTTCCTCCCACGCCGAACAAGTTTTTCACAAATGTGCGTGGATCCATTTGTTTAATTGTAATAAGTAATAACTAGTAAAAGAATAATTGTATAAATGTAGTGAGATATGAAAATTGGATGAAATTTCAATAAATATAGCGAGAACTGAGAAATGAGAATTGTATATAAAAATTGCACAACTATCAACACAACACAAGAGAGTTGAGAGAAAGATAATTGAGAGTGGAGAGTGAATTGTAGAAAATTTTGTGGTTAAATGCCACTATTTATAGAAGATGGAAGAAAAAAATAAAAATAAAAATTAAAGGATCGAAACGGTCACTGAAAAAATTCAGTAACCGTTAACGGTCACAAATTTTAAAAATAAATAAATAAAAAATAAATTCAGGGACCGAAACGATCACTGAAAAAGTGACCGCAACGAGCCACGAGTTGGGCTCGTGGGCCCGCTCGGCTCGCCCACCGAACCTGCCCTCTCGGCTCGCGCTCGGGCTAGTGTTTTTACGAGCCTAAGCTGCCCACGAGCTTCGTTTTCGCGAGCCGACGAGCTGTTCGACCCATTTGCTACTCGTAGGTTCAACCTTTTTTTTTTTTTTTTTATAATTAAGGAAAGCTTTGTCAGCTTAGCAAAAATGGGAAGATATTTTATAAAGTGGGGCCCGCTCATGTCTGTTACATCAACAACATTAGGGTGTAATATTAATAAAAAAGAAAAATACACTTCACATGACGTGTGGGAATGGTAATGGATGAACAAATTCAGCCCTTTTGACTCCTCAGTTTCAGTAGCAAAGGATACTTCAATTTCGTACTAACAGTTTAGGATTTTTTTTTTCGATTTTTTTTTTTTTTTTTTTTTTGTTTTTTTTTTTTTTTTTTTTTTTTTTTTTTTTTTTGGCTGATTGTTATGGTGATCAGAGCAGGTGAACATGTGGCTTGTGATTACTGCGGGGATAACCCGGCAATAATCTACTGCCGCGCTGATTCGGCCAAGCTGTGCTTGTCATGTGATCAGCACGTGCACTCAGCCAACGCCCTTTCCAAGAAGCATCTCCGCTCGCAGATCTGTGATAATTGCGGGTTGGAACCCGTTTCTGTAAGGTGCGCCACCGACAACTTGGTGTTGTGCCAGGAATGTGATTGGGATGCCCATGGTAGCTGCAACGTGTCTTCCTCACACGACCGGGTTCCGGTCGAGGGATTTTCGGGTTGCCCGTCGGCGCTCGAGCTGGCGTCGGCTTGGGGATTGGAAATTGAGGATAAGAAACCGTTGGGTTTGAGCTCGGGTTCGGACCCGGGTTGGTGGGGTGGGTTGTTGGAATCGTGGATGACTAAGGAAGGTTTGTCCAGCTCGGTGATGTTGCAGGATCTGATTGTGCCGAATGGTTCAGCAATTTACTCGAATTGTGGTGGGGAGATGATGAAGGGGAGCCCTAACTGTGGGAAGCAGAAGCAGGTGATTCTGAAGCAATTATTGCAGCTGTATAATCAGGAATTCGCTGATGGCGGTGCCGATGGTGGTGGTGGTGGTGGTGGTGGGGAGGAGGAGGAGGAGGTTGGACCGGGGACTCCGAGGTATCAGGGTACTGAGATTGTGCAATACCAGGAACAACCACAAGAGAGGCAGCAGCAAAATGGGGGTTTTACTTCATTGCTAATGATGCAAAAGCCACTTAATCCGAAAGAGGAAGGGAATATGTTATGGAATACAAGCACATCTGGTCACGGCACACAGGTTGTTCTTCTTTTTTCCCAGAAAAATATTGTCATTTAGGTTTTAATTTGACGATTGCATTATAATTATGAATATTCCCTGTATATTATCTTGTATTTTTAATGATTTCTTGCATATTTTAAATCACAAGTTGGATTAATGCTTGATAGTTTGAGAAGATGGAATTTTCTATGGATTGAATGATTGGATAAAATTCATATTGTTTACGTTTTTGGAGGTCTATACATCTTTAATTAGAGACTGGTCATGAAAGGTGTACTATTATAATGTTAATGATCTTTCTTTTGAAGGCATTTTGGACAAGCACAGTGCTTTTTGGAGGATATTCTTAAGCATATTTTGTCACCAAATGCTAATCAGATATGTGAGGGGACCAAGGAACTGTAGTTTTTCTTGCCAGTTAAAGTTTGCTCTTTCTTTCTTCTTTCTTCCGGCCCGATCAAATAAGTGTTTAACATATTAGTTGCCATTTTGGGTCTGTTCCATTACTTTTCATACTCTTTTTGCTTGAGCTTAGTTTACTCAGTTCTACGTTAGCTTTAGAAAATTTAAGCTCTGTTTTTATCTCATGACTTTGGATTTGCATTTTGTACACGTTTTATCTCATAGCACAATAAATTCTCATCGTTGTTTCAAATTCTCATCGTTGTTTTACTGAAACTACTATTTCTCCTTTCTTTTCTTACCTTCATATATGTGTTTAACCATTGTTTGTTTGATCATATCAAGAATGCCTTTGGGTAAACATTCACTGGACATTATTGTTGTGGTTGGTTTTGCAGATATGGGATTTTAATTTGGGACAATTGAGGGGCCTTGAGGAATCTAGTGCATCAGAATTGGAATATGGTGCGATGCAAAATTCTGGAGAACTACAAAAATGTGCATCCTTGGCAGCTAGAAGAGGAGTAGCCCTCTCTGGAGTAAACTTTCCAATTGCACATGAGAATCCCATACCCTTTAACGTAAGTGGTCTTCAGTGGCCATCTCTGATTTTCTATTTTTCACTTCATTGGATTCATTAGTGATTATATTGTTCAACTATATAACGTTCAAGTTCATATCCTCCATTCCAATATATTAAGAAAATCTTTGGCTCTGTCCAGTTTGGAGAGACACTGACAACTGCCAATGCCTTTATGCAGCCCTTATATTACGTCACAGTTACGTTGCTTACCATCTTCATTTACTTACTTTGAATTGTCATTCAAACCTGCTATCATTGAGAAGACAAAACCACACAATTTTTTGTCTACATTTCAGAAACTAGTAAAACAAAATTAGACGGATAAAATAAATGTATTATGTTCTATAAAACTTTTGGATCATAATAAATTCAATAGAAAAGTGGAATAATTTTTTGAAGGAATGAGGATGAGCTTATAATAAAACCTTTCAATCTCTTGATTCAAGCCTTCACTTTGGAAAGAACAACTCTACTCAACTATGGTCAAACCAAATCTTTAGCCATGTTCAGACAATTCCACTCAATTATCCTCGAGTCTACTCAAGAAAAGACTACCCCTAACTTCTATATAGACATAATGGTAAGGGGTAACAAAAGAGTAAAATGGAAAAATCTCCAGGAAAGATGTTACAGAAGTAAAGACTGGTTGATTCTTGAAAGTTTGAATCTTTAAGAGAGACTGAACATTATGTTAAATTAGTGTAGGAGAGTTGACTCTTTGCTTTGTAAAAGCTTGATTCAAGAGGATTGAGTGATGTTGTTTATTCTTTTGGTGAAGGATTGATTTTAGAGGATGATTAATAGAGGTACAAGTGGGACCTAGTATGTGCAGATTTTTAGTAGTCGTGTAATTTATTTGTCAAACGAGCTGCGCTACTTGACCTGAGTACAGGTGTCCCTTGTGGGTCTTTGTCCATAGCTTAAAGTCTTGTCCTCGTGATACCTTAAAATTTATGGTATGTGGCCAATATCAAAATATAAACAATTTTTACTTTAATTCTCGTGATAAATGATGTCTACCATCATCTAATCCTTACAAATGCACAATTCGCATAAATCAGAAATAGGCACGAAAGAAGTTAAGCGGCAACAATATGATTTCAATCTCCTGATCAATCCAAAGAATCACATGCTTTAACATACCCTTTTTTCGGGTTTTTTGGTCAAACATCGGTTGTCAATGTCTTTAAATTAATATAAACAAAAGAAATATAGTGAAGGGCTGACATGCTGACAATCAAATTTTCTTATGTGTTTTGGATTCATGTCCAATAATATCACGTGGAGCTATAATATGACAAACTTTGTTGAACTATAGAGTACCTCAAATAATCCAACAGCAAGCCAGGGACCTGCAACATCTGAGAGCAATAATTTACCGGTGTCAAGGCCAAAATCATGTTCAGGTCTTTCTAAGCCCAGTTCGGGTGGCTCAAAAGACATTAATTTTGTGGATCATACGGGGTTGGTGAAAAATGAAAGCACCACAGCTGCAATAACCAAGGCTGATAAGGAGCTTCTGGCAAGGAACAGAAGCAATGCTATGCAACGGTACAAGGAAAAGAAGAAAACCCGGAGGTACCTATTTACTCTTATTTTCATTTCAGCGTACTTCATGACTACCTTTTTTCCCCTAACGGATTTTCAGTGTGCTGTATCTGATAATGATGATGTTTTATAACCAGATATGATAAGCATATACGGTATGAATCAAGGAAGGAAAGAGCTGATACAAGGAAAAGATTTAAAGGTCGATTTGTGAAGGCTAGTGAAGCTCCAGTTGGATAGGCGACTTAATATCAATAATTCTGTAATCACATATTTCTTGCTTTGCTTGTATGTATAACTTCATATTGCCAAATGGTCTTGTTCAAACAAGATGTGTGATTTTCCCAAGTGCTCTCTGTGAGGTTGTGCGCAAATAGTTGCAATGATCATATGACTCCATGTTATGTGACGATCTTATCATGTTAATGGGTAGGAAGATGGTTTTCTGTTTCAGAATTATGTTAGCCCTGAGTGATTTCTTGAAATGACTGCACTGCTGGCATATCCAAATCTGATCCAAACAACAAATTTGACAATGTTTTTGAAATTGAGCCTCTCTCACTACCCATCCTTTTTCTTTTGGCATTATCATGATTTATGCTCTGCTACTGTGCTACATTTTGATCACTACCTAACCAGGACTCTTTCTGTGTTTGACGGTTTTTGTTGAAACACAAATTACTCATCGTAACGGTTAATTAAGTTGTTAGAGTGGAGACGATTTTATTAGTTTATATTGTCTTCTCAACATAGGTTACATCATGGCTGCTTGGCATTCGACAAGGAGTCCTCTATCTTGGATCTCGATGCATTGGTGAATCCTTGAGGAGCGAGTGGCAAAATTCAAATTCAGATCCAAATATTATAGTAATTAATCAAGTGGAGCCTACCGTGTGACCAGTGTAACTAGTAAAAACTAAAATATTCATCCTGTACAAGTTACAAACGCAGTGTTTACAGCACTGCCAACTTAATGTTAGTGTTGAATTTACGGCTGAGTTTGGTGATTATGAACCCCAATTTGTAGATTCGTTTTCCCTGTCAAGTTTTAAATTTGGAGTTAAAACTTAGCACTCAACAAAGAAAAATAAACGTTCAAGCCTTTCAATTATGGACCACGCTATTCATACTCAGGTGTGTAAACGCTCAGTTATCCAGTCCCACCTCCCTCCTCACATGGGGATCAGGTCCCGCGTGTGGGCCCCGACGTGGGACCGGCCCCCATGTGAGGGGGGCAATGGGGCCGTGTAACTGGGCATGTAAACACCCGGGTATAAACGGCATTACTCTTTAATTATTTAGAATTTTTCAGGAAAGTTGGAGTTAAAAGAACTTGTGAAGATTCCTTTATTTAATTTAATTATGCATTAAATAACATAATGCAAAATTTTATGATTTCCTATGCAAAACAAAGCATTATTTGAGGGAACAAAAAATTTATGTACATACATAGGTCTTACAGGGTAAATTCCATCCGAACTGGGACAACAGAAGACTAAATATGTACAAAATCATATTTACAGATTTTGTGCCCGTACTAGGTGAAATTGCAGTTGTCCTCTGCTTGATATTAATGTACAATGTAAATTAATTCCAAATACGCACTAAAGTATGCCGCCAGTGCACCCCCTGCATTCCAAGTGTAATCCGCTAGAGTTAAACTACATATTCAAGGAATACTCAAGACATGACAAAAAAAGCAACTTCAGAATCATATTGAAAAAGGGAAGAACCAGACATGAAGTAAACAAGGGAAATTTGCAAATCATTCTCGAGATTTTGAAAAACTAAACATATTACCTTGCAGTTCAAGAATACTCAGGCCACCTTTCCAAGAAACCAACCCTGTAGAATTCTTAGTCGTCCAATTTTTGTTGACTTAATATTTTCATGTAAAATCTATATCTTTGAATAAAGCATCCTGCGAACAATTCCAGAACTTGGCTAAGTTGATGAAAGGGAAATATCTAGGGTTTACAAAAGCACAAGTGGTGGGTTGCATATTCTGTAATCAAGATGAGTTAATTTATAGGTATCTCAAATCACAAGGCACAATATGCATTTTTCCTACACATAAACCCCCATAAAGCAAGCAATGCAGTTTAAAGCCATTTTGCCTGTAGAAATACCTCTCGTTCACCTAATCATATCAAATAACAAGATTGGCAGAGGTGCATTGGATGACAAGTTCCTCAATTACCTCCCATTTGACCGGCATATACGTCATCTATGATGTAGGGGGTGATGCTGGTTGTACATCAGGCAATGAAATGGGTGTTATAGGAGGTGAAGTAATTCCTTCAGTCATCTTCAAATTTTGAGAAGCTTCTAAAGGTAAATGTAGAACCGATTCTTCTCGACTTCCAGAGGGAATAGAATAACTGCGGGAAATAGTCTGAGATGGCATTGGAAGTGTAGATTTTGCTATGCTTGTAGTAGGTAGCTCACAACCTTCGGATACCAAAGGCCCTGAATGAGCAATGCGATTGGAAAGCCTTTTAGAAGCTAGATGAGCTGGGGGCAGAGGCAGCTCGTGAAGTTCACTTATTATAGGCGACGACATGAAAGTAGGTAAAACACGTGATGATAATTTGGGCATTGACGTTGGCTGAGGCAATGGAGCACGCAATATAGACCCAGAAAATGGCAGAGGGTACTCTGATGAAATGATGTGACCACTGGCAGATAAATTTGGGTTCTTCGGCCACGGTTTGCCTGTTATTGGACCAGAGAAAGCTTGTCTTTTGACTTTTCTAGTATCGAATGCAACATTTGGGTCAAACTGTTTTGATGAGAAGCCATCCAATAATGGAGGGGGCAACCGACTGCTTTTTGTATTATTGTTGCTCTCTGTGAGCACCTGTTGTGCGTCTAAGAGGACAGAGTCCGAGGATTTCTCATTTGCTACTACTTTTTCATATTTCTTCTGATCAAGAGGAGATGAATACCACAAGTTATTGTTCACTTGTTTATGTTGTGGATCTTCAAAATCTGCTTTCCCAGAACCAAGACTCTTTGCCTCAACTGGTGTGGGTAGCACATACGATGTAAACCTGCGTGATGGTGATGGCAGCATCTGTCTCGGCATGCCAGCTGGATCAAGTTTCTTCTCACGAAATATCGGTGCTGATTGGCTGGTCAACTTAGTCTCTCTGTGGAAGCCAAAAGAATTTCGACCAGTTCTTTCCAAATTTTCCTGCAAGAATGGGCAACAAGGGCATATCTTGAGTGGCTCAATAGTCTCATAAAGGCACCAGAGATCACATAGCCAGCAACTGAACAGTCCAATAGGAAAACTAGAGGGGAAAAAATGCAGCTATACGCAGCAACTGCAAATCACAGCTAAACAGCAAGTGAACCCATTCTTTGTAAATACACACAGAGCTACATCTGTGTGCATGTCTATAGCATGCCAAGATCACGAGTCACTAGACACCAACTGGACACTAGGTATTAAAATCTGGTTACAGAAGTCAAACTATTCTTTCTCAATCATAACCTGAACTAAAAACCAAGTTGAAAGGGGGTAAAAAAAAAAAAAAAAAAAAAAAAAAAAAAAAAAAGGGAAAAATTGGAAAGATAA
>NC_036242.1:19981206-19982176 GCF_002742605.1 Olea europaea var. sylvestris | reverse complement strand
GCTACGGCTCGAAGATATTGAGTACGCTTGACCTTTAGTTCAGCATTCTTGGCCAGCATAGTAAGGACCTCGGAGTGAATGACCTTCAACGTCGCTTTAACGTCGGCAGAAAGATTGAGCGACGGAAGCGTCAGTGCTTGCTCTAATTTCGCACTCAAGCGTTCAAGTTCATCCTTGTGTCTGGCAACACTAGCCCTTCCGATGTCCATGTCCATGAAGGACACGTACTCAAATACCAACTCCTTCAAGAACTTTAAGTCCTCTTCTGAAGAAGCAGCAGGACGATCAGATGGAGTAGGGCGAGGCATTTGGACCTGCCCCCAGGAAGCGAACAAATCCTGGATAGAACGAACAATCCTGTCAGCATCCTGCAAAGAAGATTGCCAACATTAAAAATATTCGTTGCAACGAACAAGTTGGAAATAGGAATGGGGGCAAAGAGAAAAACTACCTCGTCGACGATCGTAGAAGATGGTGCACCCTGAGCCAAGCTGGCCACCAATGACTCATCCATTTGTGAGGATTTCCCCTTGTCCGGACGAGAAGACGTTGCCACAACGGGCGGACTCATGGAAGTATCTACAAAGTTCAAAGAGCAACCAGTCAGAAACCAATAGCACGAGCAAAGGTAAGACATCAAAAACTAAATTACCTTCTGCTTCGGTGATTGGGGGGTCGACGCCCTGGGAGGATGGTGGCTCATTCATGAGTTGTGATGAAGAATCTAGGACTGAAGATATACCTTTAAGCATGGTCCCATCATCAACCGGTTTGGATGAAGTAGCCTCAACAGGGGATGATGGAACAGGAGTTGGTAATGCCAAAGGCTTTGAAGGGGAAGCTGAGCTTTTCTGAAAAGTCAAAAAGATCATCAGTACACAAAAAAAAATTTTCAGATGGGGAAGAGCATACTTGTAAATAGGCCAATTTAAATACCTTCCTTTTAACGATAAGAGGGATATCATCATCA
>NC_036242.1:19967319-19980933 GCF_002742605.1 Olea europaea var. sylvestris | reverse complement strand
GCTTCACCGATGGCCAAAGTTGTTCGAAAAGAGGGTGAGTAGCATGACAAGGATTAAAAGGGGCTAATGAAAAATGGCTTGATAAATGGAGGTTGCGAGCGTTTATAGCCTCTGCTTCCACCTTATTAATGGTATGAAAACGGTCGTTTAAGTTCTTCGAATAGCAAAGAGGAACAGGCCAAGTTTGGCCGAAACTAAGCTACCGAGCAAAAAATTGGGGAGCATAAATTTCTACCCCAGCTTTGGCATTGGTCCCGGTTAAGATATCGTGGAAAAGCTCCCTCGCAGTTAAGAACTGGATCCAAATGAGCAGAGAGGTGCTCACGCTATCTACAGTGGAAGGAGGATGTACATAGTCCGGAGTCAAAAAAGGAGGGAAAGGAAAGAAGGAAGAGATTGAATTTAAAGAATAAAAGAATAAAAAAATGTCCCTTTTGGACATACTTACGGGAGTTAAAGGCTCCATAGCTAGCCCGTAACAACTAGCAGAAGGACAAGAAATGGATGGAGCACCAAGCGATGGAAAATAGGATCTCAACCACAGCTGAGTGAACCAAAGAGGTCCACTGCCAGTAGGAGATGCACCATTCGCAGTTTAGGAGATGCACCATTCTTCAATTGAGCCTGAAGAAAAGCCATACCTCTATAAAGGGCAGCCAAAAACAAAGAACATAAATTCAAAGGCCTGCCACGCGCCAGTTCATGCGCTATAGGTAAATAACTCAGAGAGGGCTTTATACTAGGCACGCACAACACATATTTACAAAGCCAGAGTAAAAGGAAGGCCACTCGCTCAGCATGAGTAGGTTCAGCACTCGAATGATTGTGCAGGCTTGAATAAGAATCGGTATAGTTTTTACCGAACTGAGGGGCGTCACCAGAAACTAAGATGCCTGGGAAAACGGTATCACCCAAAGGTGGTAAATTTACCAGAGCCCCAACATCCCTTAACGTAATAGACATGGGGCCAAGAGGAAAAATAAAGGTGTTATACTCAGAGGACCAAAAGCTCAAAGCAATCGGAAAGAGCGCTGAATCAAAAGTAGGGGGGCGAATAGAGACTTCCAACAAATCAGAAATTCTAGCGCTATCAAAAAGTGCCTTATTAGGACCATGACCCACAAGACGAGCATGCCACCTACGAAAAGCTACGTCAGATTTGGGCCAAGTGCGAATACCTTTTTCACGAAGTGGTCCCAGCGGCAAAGAATTCAGAAAAGGAGGGCCATGGGTGCAAGGAAACAGCTGGCCCACCGCCGCCTGTTCGATTGCTTCCGCATTGTTGAAGAAAGGACCCAAGTAAAACTCATTACGTCCAACATCGGCGGGCGTAAGAAAACTTGGGGTTACGTATGAACGACTCAGAAGTTTCTGAAAGTCGTTAAAACTAAAGGAATCGCTAGCTTGGGATTGTAAAGCAGCCATTGAAGAAGGAACGAAGCTTTTCAGAGTTACGTAACAAGGAAGCAAAATATGAACAGTGAATCGCGAAGGATGCGTAAGAAATATGAAACGTGATTTCGTAGCAGTAAAATGGCGTGTTCGGAGTTTATAAGGGTTTGCAAAGCGACGCACCTTTTCAAGTTATAGAAGGAGACAATGATTGAAATTCTTTGGGGATCGTGAACGTTGCTGAAGACGTGAAGTGAATATGGCAAAATTCAATAATTATTATTAATTCTGCCATATTGGGGGGTAATTGTTGACACATAAAAATTCAGCCCAAATCGAACAGCCCAGAGAATAAAGTCCAATTGGAGGGTCCCCAAATCAGATAGCCCAAAGAACGAAATCCAATTGAACGAATCAAGGTGAATGCCCAAATAAGGGGCCCAATAGTGCGGTAATGCCATCGCCCAAGTTTGCAAGTCGCTCAGAGTCTGAACGAATAGAGTGGCATACGGTCGTCCAAAGTCTCGCCCAAATCTTCAAGTCGCCCAAGGTATCAACAAACATAACGCATTATGATGCAGTTATTGAGGCAGTTGCTAAAGTAATTTCATCACGTTCCACGACTCAAGGGGTTCAATCGAAAGCGGTTGAACGATGCAAGATAATGGCAGCAGTTAAAAAGACAGTTGCATGACAAAATGGCCATTACAAAAAAAGTGGGTAGTTATTGGGCGATCAAGCAGTTTTTTAGAGCAGTTAATCACAAAGGGATCGCCTATGAAGTATAAAAGGGAGAAAGAACTTAGAAGCAAGGACCGAATCCAAAACTCTCGAACAGAGAATATGTAATTTTCATTCATTTAGCTTTTAGACTTAAACATTTCCTTTTCTGTAACTCGTGTGCTTGCGCCCCTTGGAGGCACGTTGT
This sequence comes from Olea europaea var. sylvestris, assembly GCF_002742605.1. Classification (NCBI taxonomy): domain Eukaryota; kingdom Viridiplantae; phylum Streptophyta; class Magnoliopsida; order Lamiales; family Oleaceae; genus Olea; species Olea europaea. The sequence goes on along the minus strand of NC_036242.1, from coordinate 19,978,613 downwards.
TTTCCGTTTCCAATTGTAAAGTTCATCGCCAATAAAAAGAACACCCCTTTTTGGGATTTTGTCTCAAGAGGTTTCGTCCCTTACACAATCGTCTGATCCTCTTTAATTGTTAGCGAATTAACCCGCGCGAAACAGTAACAAAAGAGTAAAATGGAAAAATCTCCAGGAAAGATGTTACTGAAGTAAAGACTGGTTGATTCTTGAAAGTTTGAATCTTTAAGAGAGACTGAACATTATGTTAAATTAGTGTAGGAGAGTTGACTCTTTGCTTTGTAAAAGCTTGATTCAAGAGGATTGAGTGATGTTGTTTATTCTTTTGGTGAAGGATTGATTTTAGAGGATGATTAATAGAGGTACAAGTGGGACCTAGTATGTGCAGATTTTTAGTAGTCATGTAATTTAGTTGTCAAACGAGCTGCGCTACTTGACCTGAGTACAGGTGTCCCTTGTGGGTCTTTGTCCATAGCTTAAAGTCTTGTCCTCGTGATACCTTAAAATTTATGGTATGTGGCCAATATCAAAATATAAACAATTTTTACTTTAATTCTTGTGATAAATGATGTCTACCATCATCTAATCTTTACAAATGCACAATTCGCATAAATCAGAAATAGGCACGAAAGAAGTTAAGCGGCAGCAATATGATTTCAATCTCCTGATCAATCCAAAGAATCACATGCTTTAACATACCCTTTTTTCGGGTTTTTTGGTCAAACATCGGTTGTCAATGTCTTTAAATTAATATAAACAAAAGAAAAATAGTGAAGGGTTGACATGCGGACAATCATTTTTTTATGTGTTTTGGATTCATGTCCAATAATATCACGTGGAGCTATAATATGACAAACTTTGTTGAAATATAGAGTACCTCAAATAATCCAACAGCAAGCCAGGGACCTGCAACATCTGAGAGCAATAATTTACCGGTGTCAAGGCCAAAATCATGTTCAGGTCTTTCTAAGCCCAGTTCGGGTGGCTCAAAAGACATTAATTTTGTGGATCATACGGGGTTGGTGAAAAATGAAAGCACCACAGCTGCAATAACCAAGGCTGATAAGGAGCTTCTGGCAAAGAACAGAGGCAATGCTATGCAACGGTACAAGGAAAAGAAGAAAACCCGGAGGTACCTATTTACTCTTATTTTCATTTCAGCATACTTCATGACTACCTTTTTTCCCCTAACGGATTTCCAGTGTGCTGTATCTGGTAATGATGATGTTTTATAACCAGATATGATAAGCATATACGGTATGAATCAAGGAAGGAAAGAGCTGATACAAGGAAAAGATTTAAAGGTCGATTTGTGAAGGCTAGTGAAGCTCCAGTTGGATAGGCGACTTAATATCAATAATTCTGTAATCACATATTTCTTGCTTTGCTTGTATGTATAACTTCATATTGCCAAATGGTCTTGTTCAAACAAGATGTGTGATTTTCCCAAGTGCTCTCTGTGAGGTTGTGCGCAAATAGTTGCAATGATCATATGACTCCATGTTATGCGACGATCTTATCATGTTAATGGGTAGGAAGATGGTTTTGTGTTTCAGAATTATGTTAGCCCTGTATGATTTCTTGAAATGACTGCACTGCTGGCATATCCAAATCTGATCCAAACAACAAATTTGACAATGTTTTTGAAATTGAGCCTCTCTCACTACCCATCCTTTTTCTTTTGGCATTATCATGATTTATGCTCTGCTACTGTGCTACATTTTGATCACTACCTAACCAGGACTCTTTCTGTGTTTGACGGTTTTTGTTGAAACACAAATTACTCATCGTAAAGGTTAATTAAGTTGTTAGAGTGGGGACGATTTTATTAGTTTATATTGTCTTCTCAACATAGGTTACATCATGGCTGCTTGGCATTCGACAAGGAGTCCTCGATCTTGGATCTTGATGCATTAGTGAATCCTTGAGGAGCGAGTGGCAAAATTCAAATTCAGATCCAAATATTATAGTAATTAATCAAGTGGAGCCTACCGTGTGACCAGTGTAACTAGTAAAAACTAAAATATTCATCCTGTACAAGTTACAAACGCAGTGTTTACAGCACTGCCAACTTAATGTTAGTGTTGAATTTACGGCTGAGTTTGGTGATTATGAACCCCAATTTGTAAGGAATATCTTCTTGTAGATTCGTTTTCCCTGTCAAGTTTTAAATTTGGAGTTAAAACTTAAGCACTCAACAAAGAAAAATAAATGTGCAAGCCTTTCAATTATGGACCACGCTATTCATACTCAGGTGTGTAAACGCCCGGTTACCCAGCCCCACCTCCCTCCTCACATGGGGATCCCCCATGTGAGGGGGGCAATGGGGCCGTGTAACTGGGCATGTAAACACCCGGGTATAAACGGCATTACTCTTTAATTATTTAGAATTTTTCAGGAAAGTTGGAGTTAAAAGAACTTGTGAAGATTCCTTTATTTAATTTAATTATGCATTAAATAACATAATGCAAAATTTTATGATTTCCTATGCAAAACAAAGCATTATTTGAGGGAACAAAAAATTTATGTACATACATAGGTCTTACAGGGTAAATTCCATCCGAACTGGGACAACAGAAGACTAAATATGTACAAAATCATATTTACAGATTTTGTGCCCGTACTAGGTGAAATTGCAGTTGTCCTCTGCTTGATATTAATGTACAATGTAAATTAATTCCAAACACTAAAGTATGCCGCCAGTGCACCCCCTGCATTCCAAGTGTAATCCGCTAGAGTTAAACTACATATTCAAGGAATACTCAGACATGACAAAAAAAGCAACTTCAGAATCATATTGAAAAAGGGAAGAACCAGACATGAAGTAAACAAGGGAAATTTGCAAATCATTCTCGAGATTTTGAAAAACTAAACATATTACCTTGCAGTTCAAGAATACTCAGGCCACCTTTCCAAGAAACCAACCCTGTAGAATTCTTAGTCGTCCAATTTTTGTTGACTTAATATTTTCATGTAAAATCTATATCTTTGAATAAAGCATCCTGCGAACAATTCCAGAACTTGGCTAAGTTGATGAAAGGGAAATATCTAGGGTTTACAAAAGCACAAGTGGTGGGTTGCATATTCTGTAATCAAGATGAGTTAATTTATAGGTATCTCAAATCACAAGGCACAATATGCATTTTTCCTACACATAAACCCCCATAAAGCAAGCAATGCAGTTTAAAGCCATTTTGCCTGTAGAAATACCTCTCGTTCACCTAATCATATCAAATAACAAGATTGGCAGAGGTGCATTGGATGACAAGTTCCTCAATTACCTCCCATTTGACCGGCATATACGTCATCTATGATGTAGGGGGTGATGCTGGTTGTACATCAGGCAATGAAATGGGTGTTATAGGAGGTGAAGTAATTCCTTCAGTCATCTTCAAATTTTGAGAAGCTTCTAAAGGTAAATGTAGAACCGATTCTTCTCGACTTCCAGAGGGAATAGAATAACTGCGGGAAATAGTCTGAGATGGCATTGGAAGTGTAGATTTTGCTATGCTTGTAGTAGGTAGCTCACAACCTTCGGATACCAAAGGCCCTGAATGAGCAATGCGATTGGAAAGCCTTTTAGAAGCTAGATGAGCTGGGGGCAGAGGCAGCTCGTGAAGTTCACTTATTATAGGCGACGACATGAAAGTAGGTAAAACACGTGATGATAATTTGGGCATTGACGTTGGCTGAGGCAATGGAGCACGCAATATAGACCCAGAAAATGGCAGAGGGTACTCTGATGAAATGATGTGACCACTGGCAGATAAATTTGGGTTCTTCGGCCACGGTTTGCCTGTTATTGGACCAGAGAAAGCTTGTCTTTTGACTTTTCTAGTATCGAATGCAACATTTGGGTCAAACTGTTTTGATGAGAAGCCATCCAATAATGGAGGGGGCAACCGACTGCTTTTTGTATTATTGTTGCTCTCTGTGAGCACCTGTTGTGCGTCTAAGAGGACAGAGTCCGAGGATTTCTCATTTGCTACTACTTTTTCATATTTCTTCTGATCAAGAGGAGATGAATACCACAAGTTATTGTTCACTTGTTTATGTTGTGGATCTTCAAAATCTGCTTTCCCAGAACCAAGACTCTTTGCCTCAACTGGTGTGGGTAGCACATACGATGTAAACCTGCGTGATGGTGATGGCAGCATCTGTCTCGGCATGCCAGCTGGATCAAGTTTCTTCTCACGAAATATCGGTGCTGATTGGCTGGTCAACTTAGTCTCTCTGTGGAAGCCAAAAGAATTTCGACCAGTTCTTTCCAAAAACAAAACCTAAAAAAACAAGCAAGTGGAAAGGGGGAAAAAAAAAAAAAAAAAAAAAAAAAAAGAATAAAGAAAAGTGTAAAATTCGAAAGTCATACTTTCAAAATAGCACGTATGACAAGTTGGATGGACAATAAGTAACATATTGATAAAAGAAAGGAGGAGATTGGGCCATGGGAAGGTAGAATTAGTAAAAAACACAGGATAGGATCTTCACCTTAGATGCACCTAATTTAGTGCTGGGAGATGTAGTATCCACATTATCCAACTGCAAATAAAGATATATTTTATAAATAACTGCACTCTTAAACCAAAGTTAAATTATTTATATACCCTGATATAAAGATATATAACATGCCAGATGAGGACAAAACTTAATTAATCATCTCAAAACTAAGTAGTAGTTTAGTTCCTTGAGCCAAAGCTAAGTCCACCACGCCTCTCTCAAGCTGGATTTGCACATCCCAATTAATAGGACTTCCGCCACTTGTAGGGCATTAAATATATGTAATGATATCCAAAATTCAACAAGGAGAATCAATCGGAGTCCAGAAACTTTTACACAAATAATAATCTTGACCAATAAATTATTTAAAGTCATTTCATGTGAGGGTCTGCTTCTATGAATGCAGCAATAAATCTGACTCTTGTAGAAACAAAAGAAAACCCAAGATGATTGAAATAATCAAATCAATAATAGAATTGATTGCACAGAAAAAATGCCTAAGCTCTTCTTGTGGGCAATGGAAGAAGAGAGAGAATCTACTAATCTGAATAAACTAACTAACTAATCATCTCCTAAAGAATCAAGCACATCTGAGAGGTAAAGAAAACAATTCTCCTAATAAAATAATAACATTCTCCTAATAGAATTAGAATAATTAAAATTAAAGGAATCCCAAAACTACCAGTAAGAATCAATGTTTAACATAACTGTCCATTCGTCCTACATCAATACCAAGACACGTGGAAGTCTTACCTCCATTGAGTTTTTTGTTGTAGAAACTTCTGGAACTGCACTATTTAGTCTATAGTCAAAACTCAATTCTCCATCGTCATTACTTACAGAATCATCTTCGGTACTATCATCCTCGTCGTTGACATTATCATCAATATTATCCTGGTCATCTTCAAGTCCACTAAACTGGTAATCAATATGTTGCTGTGCGGCGACCATTTTGACATGTGGCTCAATTCCCTCTAGAGATTTGAGAGCCTTCTTGAAGAAGGACAACTATTATAAATAATAAACATAGTATTAATGCTACACATGTATCAAATATACAAGGTATAACTCTCCTGTGAAAAAAATAATAATAATAAATAAACCTGTGCAGCATGATGTCGAGCTGCCTGAGTTAGAAGACTATGGGATTCTCCTTGCTTTAGTGATTTCATTCGGAATACAAATGCATTTGCCTCCTCCTCGTATTCATCCTGAGCTACTTGAAACTGGTGTGAAGAAAAACGCTCTCCTCTACTACCTTTCAACTTCCCCTTCTCTCTATATAACATCAGGTCATTGTACATTTCTCTGGAAGGCAAATTCAAAGTAAAAAAATGCTCAAGAGAAAAGGAAGAAGTAATATACAAAGGGAATATATAAATTTGGACCTTTTATGATCACATCGCCTCTTCATCTCCTGTATATTTGAGGGGGTTGGGAATGGAGTAAAAAGCCCAAATTAGTGTAGAACATCAACAGCAATAGACATTTGCATGCAAAGAAAAAATAATATGCTAAACATCTCTAGAAGGGTTACATATTCAATGCACATATTGCAATCTACTAAGAGAAACAAATATTACTGAGCACAATTTAGGCTGTTCAAAAGTTAAACTTTTCTAGAAACTGTGTTAAAAACTTTAAAATTCGTGTTTTGTAAAATAATTAAAAGTAAAACATACTTTAAGCACAGCCAAACATGCTGTAAAGCCAAATAAACAGAATTGTATACATGGTTTGCAATTACATTAATAAGTCCAGCTGATATTGTAAAGCCAGGTACTTGTGAAAGAATGAAAGAAACAATGAACGGGGAAAAAATACTTTGAGTCATCTAATCTCAGGCTAGAATCCACACAACAAATTATTAAATTAAAAAAAAAAAAAGGAAGAAGATGCAAAACAATCAAAATAATTCCATCAAAGGATCACATGCTTCCAATGTTAGACCCATCATCCTTTCTAGGGGGGTTGGGAGGCAGGTATACAAGCTTTTATTGAAAATAATTGAATAATCCATGGCACTAACCTCAACTATGCGTAACTCATTAAGAATAGACTCTGATGGGATCGTGATTGTCTTAAATACATTAGACCGCTGAAATGCAGTACACAGTATTTTAATAACTAGAGGTACACATTGTAAGAAACAGAAAGAAATCTGAAGTAATTCATACACCAACATGATACGCACATAACCATCAACAATTTTCTGAAGTTCAAGCTGCACTTTTCCTAGCATCAACAGAACTTTTCCTGCACAAAACAGCAATCAGTTGGATTTTGGGGAGAAAAAAAGAGCTATGACTGCATTCTAATTAAGTTAAAATATTAGACACTGATAAAGATTGAGAGATCTTCAAAGGCACATCATATAAGGTTATACAAAATTATGTTTCATGAAAGCATAAATGAAAGACAACTAGTATCAGCAAAAATGACTTGAAGTAATACTGCAACGCCAATTATGCTAGACTTTTCACCTAGGGTTTCCAATTTGGCTTGCTGGCTAAAGCGGCCCATGGCTAGGCTCGAGAAAAGTCCGAGCTGGCTCAGAGAAAGTGAGTTGAGGCTCGGGCTGGCCCGTGACGAGCTGGCCCAAACACAAATGGCCCGTGTTATTTGATAAAAAAGTTAAAAAAAAAAAAAGGAAAAAAAAGAAAAAAGAAAAGAAAATGGCAGCTGCTTTAAAAAGGGGCAGCAGTAGCTGTCTGTTAAAAAAAGTGATGCAGCCGTAGATGCCTCCCTGTTGCATGCAACAAACAGCTAGTAGTTGCATGTTGTAGCTGCCTTTAATACAAAAATAGAAGGCAGCTGCCTTCTGCCTTTTAAAAAAAAGGCAACTGTAACATCAAATTCAAATTTTGTAGAAACGGACATATTTTTTTGCTATAAATACGACTTAAAATTTTTTGTTTCATATCAACTTACTTCAACAATATTGTAATTGCAATATTATATTTTTCAAGTTCATTCTCCAACATCTTTTCTATAATATTCAGTTTCTTTTACTCTAATATTCAGTATATTTTGCTATAATAACCACAAGTAGTCACAAACAAATTTTACTAGTTATGAGATTAACCAATTTAAAGGTAGTTCGAGTACTCTTTATTTCTTTTAGCTTCAGTGATGGACTTTCGACTTAATTTAATTGGTACAAAAGCTACTATAAAGGAGATTTCAAATTTCATGAATGTGAAATTATCACATGCACATATAGAATATATATTATGTGAAATGTATAAATATTACGTTAAAAAAGGAGGTCAAGGTAGTTCTACTTTCCAAAGTACTTCAAGAAACTTCAACAAGTTCAGATGATTTTTGGAATTACTTGAACACTAATACAAGGGTTCCATAATTTAGTTCTAGTTAATCCATATCTAGAGCGATACACGTCGATACAAATCTAGAAATTCACTCTGAGTTAGTTAGGTACATGTGCATGGACGTTCGTAATAGATTACAACTAATAGAATTACAGAAATTTAGTCTTCTATTATTGTCGAGGTGTAACGAAATGTAATATCCAATTGTATCAAAGATTGCACATAATCTACTAACACCTCTTATGTCTACGGTAGTATCGGAAGCTGTATTTAATTTAGGTAGTTGAATTTTATCAGACGAACGATCAAGACTAAAAGAAAATATGCTAGAGGTTTTAACATGCTTGAAGAACTGGGAATGTGCGGAATTACGTCTTCAAGAACAAGTTGACAGTATAATGGTCAAAGAATTGCACCAGATCCAAGAATAGAATATTGTAAGTTTTTAAATTGATTATTTTCGAAAAATTATGTAATTTTATAATTTATTTTTTCAAAAAATTGTGCATAAAATATTTTATTTATGTACAATTTAATTTCTCCTATATTGATTGTAGCCAACCTCAAGCCCAAAAAAGGAGGATGATTGTAACTTGTATTTAATCTACAATTTGTATAAATTGCACATTTTTAAATTGTATAAAAAAAAAATTTAGAATGTCACGAATTTTAAAAAAAAGTCGGCTCGGCTCAAGAAAGCTCTGGCCAAGCTTTAATTCTTCAGTCGAGCTTTGGCTCGCCACTAGCTAAAAAAAACCCGAGTCATTTTTTCACGAGACGAGCCGAGCCGAGCCTCGAGTTTCAACTCGTTGACATTCCTAACTTCACCCCAATTATAGACCCACCATGGAATGAGACAAGAAGCTTACCAGAAGCCTTTTTGGCACTACTATGACACAGCTGAGAAGCTTATTGAAGAATTTTATTTAGAAAGTAAAAGAAAAAAACTATGTTTGAGGATAAACTCAGGAGGGAGATATGCATTCCACAAGTTGGTGCATACTTGAAAAGGGAGACTCAGACAATTTGCCTTCCCTTATACTACACAACAGTATAGAGTCGCAGAGGAAGAATTGACATCTCGCATGTTAACTACGAAAGATGTGCGGCAGGGCCAAACCGATTAGGAGTGAAGCCTTATCATCAACTTCTCTTCAGAACTTAGCTTTCTCGTTAACGTGAACCTACAAGTGGTGCTAACTTGATCCGAGGTAAGCACTAGCTTTAGCTTTCAACTCGACCTTCCGTCTAATACTTAGATTGAAGAGAAGTGTTATGGCTTACAACATTGACTTTGGTTGAGTAGAATTCTTTTTAACCTAAATTTCCTTATAGTCTCAGACTAGATTACTTTAGCTTTTCTTCATTTTTTGCTTTGCTTTATTAAGATCTTATTCCTTTACCCCGGACCAATGATTTGAATTCTCTTAGATTAGCCATTGTACAATTAAGGCATCTATCTGATCTGACGCACTTTTTTGATTAACGAAAACATGATCTCCTCAAAAAGTGATCAAGTGATGACAGCCAAGATGTAGGCTTGAAAGTAGCCATCCTTTAAAGAAAGCATAATAGCTCACTGGTCTAACTCCATGACATCGAAAATGATTCTACTTTCCTACTCATCGAGAAAAGGTAAGCCTTTGGTTGTACACCATCCTTCTTTTATCTCTCCTGTCTTATTCCTATCCAGCTTTCCACGTCTCAAAGATAAACTTGATTGTCCTCTATTTTTCATATTACTTCTATTTCACTCCAGCGAGTGAGGACTCCTTCATTTTTGCTTATACTTCCCCAGTTTGGGGGATTGATTGTTGGATGCTCAAAAACCATAATATTTCCTAAGAGTAGCTTCTACGATGATAGATAAGGTCAAGTTTGTTTGGCATCTATGCCCTTGCCCTCCAAACAGTATGGGAGTCTTTCAGTTCATACAGCTCACACTCCTAGAACTTCGCACCACCTCCTCTACCATGGTGTAAGTTGGGTGCAGTTACGAACCAAGCTAGATGGTCTCCTTTTACTAGGCTCACCAACCAGCTTGGATTTTGAATTTTATTATTCCCACCAGATATCAAGACAAACTATAAGGGTTGTTCCAGCTATGAATTTCCCTATAACATAAGCGCTCTCGGGTGGGACAAGCAATTCCGTTGACTATATCTAAAATATATTTTGAAGTGATTTTTTGAATATAACAAGCAAGGTTATATGTATCTCAGCTAAGAGGCATAGAGTAGGAGTAGATCAGCTAAGATACAAGCTTTGCGTCATCTACCATAAGATAGCTCAATCCCTTGCTCTCATACTCCGAAATCATACAGAATAGAATGATGAACATATGAAACCAAATTTTATTTATGGAGGAGGACATGAAACATAAAATTCAAGAACGTCAAGACCTAATTGTGCAGGCGGTCATCCGCAAGCGCCAAGGAGGCGAAAAGAGTCCGATGCTAAAAAGTATTGTCTTGGTTTGATAGATGTGAAGATAGTTGAATGCCTTTTAGGGAAAGGACTATCCTCTTAATCAAGCCTCTATAAAGCCCGTTGACTGATTGGGCCAAGAGATGATGTCAATAAATATTATAGTTAACTGATATAGTAGTCACACACAAACAGTAGAACAAAGAGAATGCCTTGCAACCTAAATATTCAAAAATTTAGGGAAAAGAATGGGAAAAAACTAATAATTTGCAATCCCAGCATATCTAATATGGCTGAGTTCAAAAGACCAGTTACTATGCAAATGGTGAGGATTGTCTTCCTGAACGAAAAAAATAAATAAATAAATAAGACACAAAAACACATCCTTGATTACCAACCTAAGTGCTGTATAGTATCAATTCATGCATGGTATATGCTTGATAAATTTAAACTTACCACTTTCTTCATCATCGTTTAATGCTGTTTTCTCGAGCAGGCAATCACCCATTTTCCCCAGTGATTCTGAGAATTCTGAGAATAGTAGAATTGATTAGAAATCTTCTTAATAGCTTTGACCTAAATAATAATAAAATTAAAATAGTTTCCAAATTAAAAGAAACTCCCAAAAAGATTGTTAAATGCTTGCCAAACAGTTTTTCCAAGTGGCAAAATGCTTAAAGAGATTACTAGCCATCCATTAGTAGTTCCAGATAATAATAATCACCAGTAATGCAAACTTCTTTCCCAAATGAAAACCAAACCACCGAAGCACAGATAGGAAAAACATGGCCTACTTCAATGTACAGGTTGAAAATGTCCAATCACGTGCATCAGAAACCAAAAACCCTTTATCGCAGCAAACATGACCCATAAACAAGAGTTTTAGGCTGATCATTGGAGCTATTGGATGTAAAGTCCGACTCTTGACACTCTTAATTGTGACAATATATGTGTATAAAATGCAGAATAAAGTAAATATAGAATCTATAAACCAAATAAAATACCATATGCGTTGTTTGCCGTTTCTGCTGCAACCGAAAATAACCT
>NC_036242.1:19931880-19962672 GCF_002742605.1 Olea europaea var. sylvestris | reverse complement strand
AGTGCAAAGCGGATTAATAACTTTATTGAGTCATATAATGTCGAAACTCATTTACACTAGTGCAGATTAGATAAAATCATATTGTTAATTTCTAGTGGTTTTGAAATTAACTTTACATACACTAATATATTTCACTTATGTTCGACAATCAATAAAATGAGTTTTTTTTTTTTTTTTTTCCTCCTTTTTTTGGTATAATAAATTTTGGAATGGTGATTTTTTTGAGAATATATGGTTAAAAGGTAAGAAAATTTTGGATTTATGTGTAGAATATTTTATTGTAAAAATACGATTGAAAATGAGTTTTGTTTTAATGGTTGTAAAAAAGGCTTAATACTTATATTCAAATGACATGATTTATTGAATTGAATTTAACTCTAAAAAGAACTAGTATTTACAAAAATCTATTTTATTTTCAAAACATGTTATCATCCAACATATGAAATAAGTAAATTTTGTAAATCATTTTTTCTTAAACTCATTTTCAACTACAAATTTTATGAGATCTACAACTTTTCAATAACACATTTCACCCACTTTTATCAAAACCTACTATTTTTTTTCCTTCCAAATCAAATTGGGGCTAAATAAATACTCATTTTTTGAAAATAAGTTTTTTCCCCTCACTTGTCTACATACCGAAAACTAAATCTTTTGATGGACTGTTCCGATGTCCGTGTCACCTACTTGGAGTTACAATATAATTATTCAAGTCAAAACTCATTTCTACCTAATTCCAAATTAGTATTGTTGACAAGTCACAATTTTTATTTTTCTTGTCGATTAATAGCTCTGTTTGGTGGGGATTTAAACCAAATTTTTTATAGTAGAATTTGATAGAAATTGATGTAATGTGTGGTTAAAAAGTTGTGTGACATATAAAATATGTGGTTAAAATTAATTGTTAACTTTAACTCAAATACTTAGGAAACAGTGATAAGTGTATTTCTATGTACTCATTCAGTCTATACATATGCAAGTTTGCTAGTGCCACAATTTTCCGTTTTACTTACTGATTTGTCTTGCCAGGATTGTACAAGTCCTTCTAATTATAGTTTCCCCTCTCCAGCGCTCTAAGCAAGCAACCACAAATTCTAATTTCCATTTTCCGTTCCAACTAAATACTTACGTAATTACACGATCATGAATTTCACTTATTCCCACTCAATTTCTTATTCAACTTCTTTTTCTATATGCAAACATATTATTCTGCTATTAAACTTCATTTTGCATGAGGGAATCAATTTCCTTTACTTTCTGAAAGGGATGATATGTAATGTAAGTAGTGGACTCTGATGGCCAACTAAGCAAAAGTAATTGTCTGACTACCACTATGACTGACTGTCTACCATGATGGTCGATCAACCATGCAGTGGTCGATCAAATACTGCGATGATCTACCAACTATCACATTGATTGACTGAATACCATGATGGTTGACCGACTAGCGCAATGACCTATCGACTAACACGACAATCGATCGACTACGACGACGATCAATCAACCACGAGATGGCCGACCACTAGAAAGCTCGATCTACCACTATCCCCCATTTTATCGTATATGAGAAATTGCATGACTACTACATCTAATTTCATTAACTTCCTGGATGAGTTGAAAGTAACAGCGATACACATAGATGAGAGGTAATCGCTTTCCATGCAAGTGCCAAGTACTTCTATACAAGTGGATGAGAGGAAACCCCTATACATGCAATTGGGAGATAACCACCATACATGTGGGTGGAAAACGCTTAGCAATTGCATGGCCGAAAAGTCGCTTATAAATACCTGAAGGTATACTAGGTATAAAGGATATTTTTTAGAATTATTTATGGTATTCTCTATTTGTATATCAAAAAGTTATTTCTTATTCACTTAAACCCAATCGCTAACTCTCAAGTTGGAGGTACAATGGAGAAGATAGCCACAACCTCTTCTTGCAGTTATTTCACTGTTCATCGAAGTGGCAGAAGCTGCCTTGCTTCTCTAATAAAGATAAAAGGTTGTTTCATTATTATTTCATTGGTGATGCCTGTGGGAACGTCTGAATAAGCTATGTCAAAAGTTGAACAAGAAGCGATATGCACTTGGTCGAAAATACGATAGAATCAAATTTTGTTGCTTGGGGTGGAGACCTACCATCACAACCTTAATATGTAACACAGAGTAACTTTAGCATTTTGAAAACTCAGTTAGTAGTCATGACTCATTTGGAAAACCAAGCGTTGAGAGTGGTCGGTCTATCCCTCAGCCAACGATGGCAAATCAAGGGTCTCATGAGATCACACATCTGAAGTTTAAATCCAATGGTAGACTTGGAATGTAAGATAGAGGAAATGATAACCCAAAAGATAGACGGTGCATTGTCAAAGAGAAATGATAGACGCAGGAAAATGGTTCTAGAAGAAGACCCTTTAGTACTAGAGATCATGGTAGTCCAGTCCCTCTGCTAAAGGCTTCAAAAAGCCAACGATAGAGGCATATGATGGAGTCATGGATCCATTTGGTCACTTGTGGACTTTTGTCGATTTAATAAACCTATATGCAGCCCCGGATACAATGATGTGTAGATACTTTCCACTGATGTTAAGGAGAGAAATTAGGTAGCACATTGGCACCCCGATCTATCAAAACTTTTGATGAGCTCTCTAGAAGCTTTGTAGCACATTTCTTCAGTAGCAAGAGAAAAAGGAAGATAGCTATTAGGTTAATGCAGATTGTCTAGGAGAAAGATGAGCACTTACAAGATTTTTTGTCCAAGTTTAGTGGGGACTATACTTAGTCTAAAAGGACCTTCAAATGTCTATAGTGGTTATCGCATTAATGAATGGGACACAAAGTTGAACATTTAAGATGATGATAGGGATGACCAAAAAACTTATATAACCCAATACCCATAGACCTCACCCTGAACGAGACAAGAATCACCCACCTAATTAGGTAAATGGGGCAGGCAGGATGGGGGTCATTGCTTCAAACCGAATATGGGAGGAGTACGAGAAACATGGTCTCCACCTTGCGACCCGGTCCATTAAAATTTAAGATTTTTGTTAAACAAAAAGAAAGATTTATTATCATTTTTAAAGAGAACATGATTTGTTCTTAAAAAATAAATAAAAATAATAATATTCATTAACTAAAGATATAAAAAAAGCAAAAAATAAAATTAATAAATGAATAGGGATGATAAATGGCACAGAGGACATGTCTCACCCTACCTCGCCTCGAACCCATCCTGTCTGGCTTTAAACGGATAGGATAGAGGATAAGAATGGTCGATGCTTCCCATTGCCATCCCTAGAGGTCACTTTCGAAGAATTCTCCAAATTTCGAGGCATAACTTGTTGAAGAAGTGAGACAAATACGTGGATGCAGAGGAAGTGGAAAAGGTTACTAAAATTTTCAAGAAGAAAGCCCGAAACTCACAAGCAAAAATTGCATGATGAGCGAAAAATCACTAATCGAAACAATCTGCAAAAAGAGCACACAAATAAGGGGTATACACAGGATCAGGTCGACCAGGCAAGGCGTGAAGAAATCAAGACCTTTACTCCATTATACACTTCGTATGCTATGGTATTGATGAAGATTTGAGACACGAAATAGCTTGGTTGGCCAAAGCCTACGATCACGTCTGGTAACAATAGAGATAAAATCAAGTATTGTCATTTCCACAAAGATTATGGGCATAACATAGAAAATTGTATCCATCTAAAAGAGGAGATCGAGCGTCTTTTGAGATAGGAATTCTTAGCTAAATACGTGAAAAATGATTGAGTCAAGGAGAAAGTCGATGGTCACCCTTCACCCAGGGTCGAAGTAATCAACGTTATTGTTGAAGAGATTGCAGCAGGTGGATATTCAAATTTCATTAGAAAAAGTTATGCACTAGGGTTCGTTCTATTCAAAAAAGGCGAGATTCAATCAGAATATCACTTTAGTTAGGAAGACTTGATTGGTGTAGCAAGCTCTCATAATAATTTCCGTCGTGGTAGTCGGAACATAGTAAATTTGACATCAAGAGGTAGTCAATGGTGATGGTGCAACAAATGTTCTTACTTGGGAGGCCTTTTTGGGGCCGAAAATCTCTCTAGAAAAATTGAAAACCATGATAACTCCTCTCCAAGGATTTGGAGGGATAGCTGTAATATCAAAGCCAACCATAAAGCTTTTAATAACTTCTGGCACATACTCAGTAAGTACAATGAGCCTAACAAGCTTTTAGTTGTCAAAGCACCCATGGCATACAATATAATCTATGGTCGACCAGTGTTGAACACTGTTGATGCTATTCGTTCAACCTATTAACAAGTTGTGAAATTCCTAATCAATTGAGGGGTTGAATATGTAATGGGTGATCAACACGCTTCGAGGAAGTGTTATATAGAAAGCATACAAGCTAAGGCTCTCCACTAGGCATGGTATTGGGGCTTAAGCCTCCAAGGAGCTAAGCGTTAAGCATCCTAGTGGTGTTCCTAATGTAATGCCTGCTACAAGTTCTAGCCTCTTGTTATTATTAGCCTTATTAAATGATGGTGGTAGATGATGAAGGCATTAAAGGAAGGCAAATCTATTCAAGATGTTGCGCCTACTGAGTTCGTATATCTAGGCGAGTTTTATATAAATGTACGACTTAATCTACAATCATTGAGATTTTTTGTTTGAATCTTGGGCTCCAAACTTCACTTAACATATCAAATTGCTCTATAGTCTTAGTGGTGAGCTTTAAAAAAAATGGTTAAAGCTCAAAATCATTAAACAGATGCTCAATACATCAAAAGCCTCCAGGAGCTAGATAATAAACTAGTAAACCAAAAATTTGGATATAAGGTCAAATCGTTGTACAGTCTTAGTAGCAAACTTTCAAAATTAAAAAATTGGCTAAGGCTCAAAATCACTAGACATGTACTCAACACATTAAGCCTCCAAGAAGCTAGGCAGTGAGCAAGAATTTAAAAAAAAAAAAAAATGGTTATAAGCTCAAAATCAATTATAATATGAGTGGTGAGTTTTTAAAGCAAAAAAATTGGTTAAGGCTCAATATCACTAAACATGCATTCAACATATCAAAAGCCTCCAAGGATCTAGGCGTGAGCAAGAAAACCAAAAAAATTGGATACAAACTCAAACTCACTTTATAGCCTTAGTCGTGAGCTGTCCAAAAAAAAAAAAAAAAAAAAAAATTAAATTGGTTAAGTTACAAAATAACTAGTCAGGCACTCAACACATCAAAATCGTCCAAAGGGCTAGGTAGTGAATAAGAAAGCTGAAAAATTCCTTATAAGCTCAAAATCGCTATACCATCCTAGTGGCAAGTTTTCAAAATCAAAAAATTGATTAAGGCTTAAAATCACTAGACCACGTGCTCAACCCAACATATTGTCTGAGGAATTAGGCAGTAAAAAAATGGTTTTGAGCACAAAATCGCTCTACGGTCCTAATGGTAAGTTTTTAAAATAAAAAATTGATTAAGGCTCTAAATCACTAAACTTCACGCTCTACACATCAAAATTGCCAAGGGTCTAAGCGATAAGCAAGAAAATCAACAAATTGGATAAAGCTCTAAAATCTTCAATGAAAACTGTTGAGCTAAAATTCGCTAACCGAACTTGGAATTGCATAAACTATTGAGTAGCAAGCAATTGATCAATTTGGTTGAAGAATTATAAGCACTAGGTCCATTTGGAATGTCAAGGACTACCAACTTACCTGGATCTTGATTGATTTCAAAATTTTGATTGGGCTACTTAGAGGAACCATTATGACTTTTAGGAAAACTCGAGCAAAAAAGGTTGGAATATCTAAATTTTGCCAATTGAACATTATTTCTGAGACAATCGATCGACCAACTCCTAGCATATCGACCAACGCTTGTCAATTGACTAGCGTGTGGGCTGGTTGATCAACTGTCGTGTTGCCATTGATCGGCCCATCGAAAGATGGGCTGGTCAACTCCCTGGTCGACTCCCTCTCTCCCTCACTTTCACTCTCACCCCCACTTGATGTGTGAGAGGATCATTTTAAATTTTCTTGACTAGAGGAAGAGGATAATGCTACCTTATACATGGAGATGAAATGGAAATATAGAAAAAGTATTTGCTCTTATGACATAGAGAAGTGAAGATGCTACCTCTTCACTATAACTATCGAAAAGAGGTAGATAGGATAATGATACTACGTAATATAAATTGTGGACTAAGATCAACCAAGTGAAAACAAATGTCCGATACCACTAAGATCAATCGACTACCATGATCATTGACTGATGACCTACCGACTACCATGTCTGTCGATTGACTAACACGATGGTTGTCCAACTATTTCAATGACCTACTAACTACCATGTCGATCGATTGACCATCACGTTTATCGATCGACCACTAGAAAGGTTGATTTACCACTCTATTCCCCAACCGCTGGATTTTCTTTTCATAGATGAGAAACCGCATGATGACTCCCTTTGACTTTGTTAAGAACCTGGTGAGTGGAAAGTAATCAATATACACGTCAATGAGAGGTAACCACTATACATGCAAGTACCAAGTGATGCTATATACGTGGATGAGAGTTAACAGCTATACATGCATGTAAGAGGTAACCACCATACACTTTGGTGGAAAACCACTTGGCAGTTAAATGGCTGAAAAGTTACCAATAAAACGCCCGATGGCATACCAAGTATAAAGGACCTTTTTTAGAATTTATCTCCGGTATTCTCTATTTTTATATCAAAAAGTTATTTCTTATTCACTTGAATGCAATGACTAGATAGCCTCAGCCTCTTCTTGCAAGTGCTTCACTGTTTATCGGAGTAACAGAAGCCGCCTTGTTCCGTTAAGAAAGGCGAAAGGTTGTTTCATTGTTATTTTAGAACTAACTGGTATGACTTTTGATAAAGTCCAAGAATTTAAACTTGAGATTGAATTGTTGATTCTGAACTCAAACCAATTCATAAAATCAAACAATTCCTTCTTACCTGGAGTTGTAGCAAACATAATTTAAAGCCAGAAACTAAAGTGTACTCCATTTGAAAATTAATGGTGTGAGAAGCTTGAGCTTGGATTGTACTTTTCTTAATTAACCTATTCCAGTAAACGAAATGAAGAATCCCAGCTTATATATATGTTTTCTCCTCCTTTCACCTCAATCGGCTGACACAATTTCTCCCATTTTTCTCTTATCCAGACCCTTCTTCTCTCTCTCGTTTATAATCTTTGCGGGTTTCCATATTGCACTAATACTAGATATAAGAGTTAATGGTAGGGCCTTCCAATTAATATTGCAAGTTAAATATTTTTTTATTTTTATCTATATGCATAGTTCACCCTGTGGTTTCTATACTTGCCAAATAGACCCAAAAACTCCACTAGTTTATTTTAGTCCCAATTTAACTTGGACTTCAACCAAAATCAATTTTTTTTTGACTTTGACTTTGACTAGGAAGAGTGTGACGTAACAGCAAGGAACCTTCCATACGATTGCAAGGTTGCTATGCCTTCTACTAGTAAGCCAAATAAACAAGCCATACTATTGCAATCTCCATAACCAAGCAATCGCATGGGGCATCCATACATGAAAAAATATGTTTCCCGTTGTTTTTTTCTTTTTTTTTTTTTAGCTCAACCTCTATTTGGAATACAATTTAAACTCATTTAACCTATTTTGGACAAAATTTCGGTATATTAAGCATTTGAGCGAGAACATGAGGCAAGATATAAAAATACACATTTACACACGCAAATTATGATTATTGCTTAGAATATGGGCAAAGAAGAAGACGTAGGGAGATTATTCAACAGGGATTAAAGAAATTCGAGAATTCAAGACTCTTACCTATTTTCTACAACTAAATTTGAATGATGGCTCAATATTCAATCATGTACTTTTGCAATTTTATGATGCTCAACTAAAATTTTAGTTAACTAAGATGACAATGAACTGTCAATTTCAATTTCAAGACTTTGACGTTAATCCTGTTGATGATTGTGTGCCACTTTTGCTGTCATATTTTGTATTAATTATATGTATTAAATCAGTACATAGTATGGTTATTTTTGTGTATTAAAATGTCCATCAGAGTATGGTGATTTTAGTCAACAAGTAAGGTGTTGTTAGGTGGTAGTTGTTGACTAGAAACATGGTAGAAAACTATTGTAATATATATATGTTTGGAACCAGTCGAACTGAGCTGTAGCTGGTTATTTTTCATCCTAAATACAAGTCTTTCTCTTCCACTTTGTTGACATTATTCCATCAGTGGTATCAGAGCCACTTTGGCCTTAGAACACGAAGAAAGGAAGGGCAGACACAGGTGAGAAAATCAGAAAATAACCACATATAAACTGGTGAGTGTGAGTAATGGCCTCTGGTGGTTTCACAGCTCCTCTGCCTTCAATATTTGCTGGAGAAAACTATGATTTCTGGGCTGCAAAGATGAAAGCATATTTGAGAGCTTATGATTTATGGGAAATCACAGAAAATGGCACTGAACCTCCACCACTTAGAGCAAATCCCACAATTGCACAGCTGAAGCAACATAGTGAGGAGATTGCTAAGAAATTTAAGGCTCTTTCTTGTATACAATCTATTGTCTCGGATGCCATTTTCACAAGGATTATAACTTGTGAATCTGCAAAAGAAGCCTGGGATAGGCTAAGGGAGGAAATTCGAGGCAATGAAAGGACAAGACAGATGCAAGTGCTGAACCTAAGAAGGGAGTTTGAAACTCTGAAGATGAAGGAATCAGAAATTGTCAAAGAATTTACTGATAGACTGATGAAGATAGTTAACCAAATTAGGTTGCTAAGTGATGACTTGCCAGACAGGAGAGTAGTAGAGAAGGTCTTGATCAGCTTGCCCGAAAAATTTGAAGCCAAGATCTCCTCACTCGAAGATTCGAGGGACCTGGCTAGTATGTCTTTGTCTGAGCTTGTCAATGCTCTTCAAGCCACAGAGCAAAGAAGATTGATCAGACAAGAAGAGCAAGTCGAGGGAGCCTTGGTTGCTAAAGGAAAATACAAAGCACAAACTAGTTATGGGATGAAGAAACCATTTAATGAGAAGAAGGGTGCTGAATGCAGCAAGAATCCTGTTGAAAGAAAGAAGTATCCACCATGTCCTCATTGTAAAAAGATAGGACATTCACCTAAATGGTGTTGGTTCAGGCCTGGAGTACAATGTAGGGCTTGCAAACAATTTGGTCACATTGAAAAGGTATGTAAAAGTAAGAAGGAGAAACCGGACCAGCAGCAAGCTCAACTTGCTGAAAATCGAGAAAACCAACAGGAAGAACATCTGTTCACAGCAACAAATTCAAATGTCAGCAGCAATGATGAAGCTTGGCTGCTTGACAGTGGATGCACTCACCATATGACATCCAACTTAAGCATCTTTACCAAGATGGATGACAAACTCACGTCAAAAGTTAAAGTTGGAAATGGTGAGTTTGTTGAGGTAAAAGGTGCTGGAGAAATTGCAGTACAGACTTCATCAGGTACCAAGCTCATATCAGATGTTTTATATGTGCCTAATATTGATCAGAATTTGATTAGTGTTGGTCAATTGATTGAAAAAGACTATACACTTATAATAGACCAGAAAATAAGCATGTAATTGGTGTAAAGTGGGTGTATAAAACGAAGCTGAATCCAGATGGTTCTATCAACAAGTTTAAAGCTAGGCTGGTCGTGAAAGGATACTCTCAACAATATGGAATTGATTTTACTGATACTTTTGCACCAGTGGCCAGGTATGAAACAATCAGATTGTTATTTGCAATGGCTGTTCATAGAGGTTGGAAAATCTATCAATTGGATGTTAAATCGGCATTTTTGAATGGACACTTGGAGGAAGAGATTTTTATTGAACAACCTGAAGGTTTCCAACTTGAAGAGGCAAGTGAAAAAGTCTATCTATTAAGGAAGGCCTTGTATGGACTTAAACAGGCTCCTAGAGTGTGGTATAGCAGGATCGATGAGCACTTGAGCAAACTTGGTTTTTTGAGAAGTGTGAATGAACAAACCTTGTATATAAGGCAAGAAGAGAACGAGATGATCATCATCTCATTGTATGTGGATGATCTTCTAATCGCAGGAAGCTGCTATGCAAAGATCAATGAAGTAAAAGATGAATTGAGAAAGGTCTTTGAGATGACTGATTTGGGAGAAATGCACTATTTCCTTGGCATGGAAATATTTCAAATTCAAAATGAGATATTTGTCTGTCAAAGGAAGTATGTTAGGGATATGTTAAGGAAATTTAATATGGAAAACTGCAAGGCAGTAAGTACTCCTCTTGTGCAAAATCTGAAGCTGATAAAAGATGATGGTTCTAAGAGGATTGATGAAAAAAAATATATAGGAGTATGACCGGATGTTTGCTGTATTTAACTTCTACCAGACCAGACCTTATTTTTGCTGCCAATATCCTATCCAGATTCAGACAGGAACCAAGTGAACTCCATTTTCAGGCTGCAAAAAGGGTGCTGAGATATGTGAAAGGAACTGAAGACTTGGGAATCTGGTTCAGGAAATCAGAAAGCTTGGAATTGACTGGATATACAGACAGTGATTGGGCTGGCTCGAGTGATGATATGAAGAGTACATCTGGCTATGTGTTTTATGCTGGAACAAGTGCTGTATGCTGGAGTGTAATGAAACAAAAAACGGTCGCTCAATCTACAGCTGAGGCAGAATACGTAGCTGCTTCAGAAGCTACTAATCAAGCAATATGGCTAAGGAAAGTTATGGAAGATCTTCATTACAAGCAAGAAAAAGCTACTGTCATTTATTGTGATAATCAGTCGGCTGTGGCTATGGTGAAGAACCCGGTATTTCATGGAAGGACAAAACACATTAAGATCAAATATCACTCAATAAGGGAGGCACAAGATAGAAAAGAAGTCCAGCTGATGCATTGTAGTTCTGAAGATCAGGATGCTGATATTTTCACTAAATCTTTGCCTAAAATAAGATTTGAAACATTGAGGAAAAGACTTGGTGTTTCCAACAAAAGTGTCAAGAAGGAGTGTTGATGATTGTGTGCCACTTTTGCCGTCATATTTTGTATTAATTATATGTATTAAATCAGTACATAGTATGGTTATTTTTGTGTATTAAAATGTCCATCAGAGTATGGTGATTTCAGTCAACAAGTAAGGTGTTGTTAGGTGGTAGTTGTTGACTAGAAACATGGTAGAAAACTATTGTAATATATATATATATGTTTGGAACCAGTCGAACTGAGCTGTAGCTGGTTATTTTTCATCCTAAAGACAAGTCTTTCTCTTCCACTTTGTTGACATTATTCCATCAAATCCTTATTTATCTTAAATGATTGTTATGGTTTTAATTATTTTAATTACTTAGCTAGTAATTAAATTGATTACTGTTCTTTATTTTATTTGAGAGAGAATTAGGATCATAGCATGTGATAACGATTATTTTGGGATTCGTTTGTAAAGGTTTAAAACCAAAAGTGAAACCACAGCAATTGCTTGTGGTGTTGAGAGTTTTATCATATAGAAAAATGTTAGAAGAGTAAAAGATAACACAGCCATTCTAAGAATGATATCTGTACATTCTATAATTAGAACTAATCAACTCCTAAACTTTGTACAAAGTCTGTAATGCCATAGATGTCTCCTTAATGCTTGGATTGATTCTCTCCTTGATTGCTATTTTGATTGTCTCTAGAATGCTTGGGCTAATTCTCTCTTGGATTGCTGTCTTGATTGTCTCCAGAGAATGATTTTGTGTTGTCATCAATACTCCCCTCAAGTCAAGCGTGGTTGGCAACACGCGAAACTTGGATCTAGAGAGCATAAACAAGGGCCAAGAGCATAAACAAGGGTTTTGATGGACTTTTGGTGAATATATCTATGATTTGTAAGCTAGATGGCACATAAAGAATCTTCAAGACACCACTGCATACAAGTTCCCGGACAAAGTGAATATCAATGTCAATGTGCCGAGATCGTTGTCGAGCTAATGGGTTTTGAGTCATAAATATGGCACTTGTGTTATCACAGAGTAGAGTGGGCTTTTCTATTGGCTGAATTTGTATATCATGAAGTATGTTTAACAACCATTTGACCTCAGCTGTAGTTAGTGCTAAGGCTCTATATTCAGATTTGACAGAAGACCGAGATACGATGGACTGCTTTTTGGAGGTCCATGAAACTAAATTATCACCAAGAAAGATTGTATGACCAGATGTTGATCTACTTGTGTTTGGGCATCCAGCCCAATCGACATCTGAGAAAGCCGAGATGTTGAGGTTGGTTGATGGACTGATGTGAAGATCGAAATGCAAAGTTCCTTTAACGTATTTGAGGATCCTCTTGAGAGCTTGGTAATGTTGTTCTCTTAGTGCATGCATGAATTGGCTCACAGAGTTTACTGCATATGTGATATCCGGCCTTGTGATTGTAAGGTATTGTAGTGCACCAGCAAAGGACCGATAGGTAGTCGGTGAATGGAAAAGAGGGCCATCAATGTTTAAATGATGGGAGACAATCATAGGAGTTTAGATTGGCTTTGAATCAAGTAAATCAGCTCAAATTAGGATGTCTCTCGCATACTTCATTTGACTTAGATACATCCCTGTATTGGAAGAAGTCACTTCTAGGCCCAAGAAATAATTTAGAGGGCCAAGATCCTTCGTAGAAAACTCTTGCCATAGCTTGTAAATGAACGTTTCAATGAGAGATTCATTGTTGCCTGTGATGATAATATCATCGACGTATAAGAGTAAATAAATGATTTCTTTATCTGTTGAATGAACAAATAAACTGGAGTCAGCTTTGCTGTAATTAAAGCCAATTTTGATTAAAATTTTTTTGAACCGGTGGAACCATCTCTCGGTGATTGCTTCAAACCATAAATTACCTTTTTGAGGTGACATACATGATTTGGATTAGAAGAATCAATATATCCCGGTGGTTGTTCCATGTAAACCTCTTCTTGTAGCACACCGTGCAAGAATGCGTTCTTTACGTCAAGTTGACGTATGTTCCTACCACGAGATACTGCAATTGAAAGAACAATACAAACTGTAAAAGCTCGAACTACTGGAATGAATGTATCATTAATATAAAGTCCATAAAGTTGAGTAGAGCCTTTTTGCAACAAGCCGTGCTTTAAACCTATCAATGGAACCATTTGAATGGTATTTGACTAAAAAAATCCATTTGGATCCAACCACATTAGTAGCAGGTGGTCTTGGAACTAGCTGTCATGTTTGATTGAGATTGAGAGCACGAATTTCATCCTCCATTGCAGCAAGTCATTCTGGTGATTTGGAGGCACTCTTAAATCCTTTTGTTTCTTTTATAACAAATGGGGTTGAAAATAAAAGAGATGCTAAAACCTGACAAACATAACTGGAATGCTTGGACTTCGAGATGCCAGCTTTTCCACGAGTTAACATGGGATGTGAATTTTGAGTCAAAGCTAGTGCCATTTGTATTTCGAGAGCTGACTCAACTATTTGAAGAGACACATGAGGTAGTGAAATTGATAAACTCTGAGATGTGTCCAACTCCGAGGCACATGTTTTACACAGCTTGGATAAAGTTACTAATGGTAATGGTGGTGAACCTGCAGAAAGGTTAATGCTTGGCAAAGATGTATGCTGTGAAGTGGGATCATGAAAAGAAATAAAATCTAATAGTGCAGGTGAAGGTTGCAAATTTGAAGAGGGTGAAAGAAATACATTCTCATCAAATCGAGCATGTCGAGTGACAAAAACTCTATGTGATACGAGGTCAAGACATCGAAATCCTTTGTAGGATGAGTTGTAACCAAGAAAAATGCAAGGGAGGCTTTTTAGTTCAAACTTGTGTTTGGCATAATCTCGCAGATATGGGAAACATAATAATCCGAAAGTTCGAAATGTAGCATAGGTAGGAGTCTTACCTATAGAATTTCAAATGGAGATGTACCATTTAAGACTGGTGTGGGCAAGTGATTAATTATAAAGACTGCCCTACTGAATGCTTCAACCCAAAAACAAAGAGGGAGATTAGCATGAAATAGCATGGTGAGGCCTGTTTCCATGATATGCCTGTGTTTTCTCTCGGCTCTTCCATTTTGAGAGGGTGTATAGAGACAAGATATTTGATGATGAATGCCAACATTTGATTAAGTGAGAATGGAAATTTGTACTCATGAATTCACTTTTCCCATCACTTTGAAATTTTTTCATTTTTGTTGAGAACTGATTTTCGACAAGAGATTAAAATTTTATGAAGGTTTGATAAAAATCAACTTTATGTTTTAATGGGTAGAACCAAGTAAAATGTTAGTGATCATCTATAAAAATAACATAATCTCGATATCTTGAGATTGAAGTTATTGGTATCGAACCCCATAGGTCACAATGTATGAGACTGAGCACTTCTTTTGATCGACTTTCACTTGTTGGAAAAGAAAGTTTATGGCTTTTAGCCTTCTGACAACTAGCGTACAATGATGGATTCGGCAATGTGGAAGTAACAGACAAAGAGCCTTTTTTTATTAAGCTTGGAAATTATTTTAGATGAGACATGGCCTAAACGGGCATGCCAAAATTCAAAGGAACTACAAAAATTGTGTTTCCTAATGATGGAAAAATAAACTTAGTTTCCACGCTTCAGTACGTAAAGGCCATCTACACGATTATCGCTTGCCACCACCTTTCGAGTTTGAAGATTCTGTATGGTAAAATCATTGTCAGTAAAAGAGATAGATAAAGGATAATAATGTGTTAGTTTACTGACAAAGGGCAAATTTTGGTTAAATTTGGTACCACAAGAACATCATTTAATTTAAGAATAGGAGTGGGAGAGCACGAACCTATGTGTGTAATGGGTAGAGAAGATCCATTACCAATAATAACTTTGTCCTTATCAGTGTAAGGTTCCACCTCATCAAGTTGAGATACATCAGAGGTCATAAGTGCGGACGCTTCCGTATCAGTATACCGATCTGCAATGTCATTGTTAACGGTACAGTTGGCAAGAGCTTCAGCAAGGTTTGCATCAAATTTGATGCATCTATTTTTGCAATCCGTGGCATATTTTCCTTCTTCATGGCATATTTGACTTCGAGAGGTACGTTTATAATGCTGCTTGCTACGGTTTCCTCCCTTTGATTGCCCCCATTTATATTTGTTTTGATAGTTGGTTGACCTTGCATTTCGGTTGGAAGGAGCATGGGAAAAATATGTCACATACACAGAGACACTACCTGCATTATGATCAATGGACTTGGGAAAAAGATCAAAGCTCTCTGCTTTAGGAACAATATCTTTGAAGCTTGGAATAAGAGTTAAAGAGAGTTGAGTGGTGGAGAAAGTGGAAAATTTGGGGCCTAAGCTACGTAAATACTAGTGCACTTTGTCAGTGTCTTCAATTGGACGTCTCATTGCATTGCCGATAATTGATCACAATGAGCTTTAAATACTTGAGAGTATTCTTAAACACTACGAGAGCCACGCTTCATGAGATGGAGTTTATCCTTGATTTGAAGTTTACGAACTTTTATTTTGCTTCCAAAGATTGTGGGCTGTGGGATCAGCTATAGCAGAGGGCATTGGAGTTCACCCATCAATTTATCCAGAGAATTTTTAGCATTGGAGTAGGGGAACTACCTCTCTGTGTCAGAGGAGAAGTTGGTGGACGATAGCTTGATTATAACCATGGGAACCATGGTGTTGAAGGAGAGGGTAGAAAGAGAATTTTCGGAGGCCACAGAATTGAGTAGAGGTTGATCCTATAGAGCTCTGATACCATATAGAGGTTTAAAACCA
This sequence comes from Olea europaea var. sylvestris, assembly GCF_002742605.1. NCBI lineage: Eukaryota > Viridiplantae > Streptophyta > Magnoliopsida > Lamiales > Oleaceae > Olea > Olea europaea. The sequence continues at coordinate 19,946,881 of NC_036242.1, read as the reverse complement.
AAAGTGAACCACAAAAGTTGCTTGTGGCGTTGAGAGTTTCATTATATAGACAAATGTTACAAGAGTAAAAGATAATACAGCCATACTAAGAATGATATATGTACATTTCGTAATTAAAACTAATCAACTCCTAAACTTTGTACAAAGTCTGTAATGCCATAGATGTCTCCTTAATGCTTGGACTGATTCTCTCCTTGATTGCTATCTTGATTTTCTCCAGAGAAAGATTCTGTGTTGTTACCAATATTGTTAAGGGGTAGAGATATACTTATATGCCTTGCATTTTTAATTGAAAGGCAAGACATTAAAATCAACACATGTTCACAATCTTTATAGAGATATTGTGGATTCATATATGAGGATATGTTTAGTGTAAAAGTGTTTAAATGGATCAACACATGTTCACAAAGATATTGTAGCTTAATATATGAGGATATGTTTAGTGTTACCCAAGAATATTACTAAATGAAATATCAAGTTAAACAAGTTTTATCATTCTCTTCGATTGTTGTTATAACAGAATAGAGTGAGGTTTGAAATCTTAGTATTGTTGTTAATCGAGTTTATAAATGAATCTTAGTTGTTCATTAGCTTATGTTATAAATAGTTCTAAGTTAATTGGTCATAATTCAAATAAATTATAATATCCCATTCAATTAGAGTTATCATTAATTAAAATAAGATTAAGTACTTAATTATCGTGGGACCAATAGTTGGACTCATGTTCAGTTTATTACTTGTTTACGAAAGCGTCCACTTGCAGAATTTTAGTGCAACAAGTTTTTTACGTCATTGTTGAGGACTATTGTTGTGGATTTTATTCCGCAAGTGGACGGATTGTGACAAGTAATAATGTGGACATTTTGAGTCCAAATTATCGTTCTCACGAGGACTATACTTTTAATACTCAATTTATTATTTCTAACTTCTATTTGACAAAAAAAAAAGTAAAAATAATGATTGAATGTGATTTTTAAATCTAACTACTAAAAATTTCATGAATGCAATAGAAAATTAGTGAGAATTCAAATAATAAATGGAGATTAGGGCGAAACAAATTCACATATTAGTCACCTTTATTTCTAATATCGAGATTCATAAAACTAAAGTAGTATTCGATCGAATTCTTCTATTGCATTCAACTTACCCCTATCAAGTTCTCGTTGATCCTATTTAATTAGTTCAACTCTATATCTCTATGCAAATTAAATTTAATTAAACGAAATAATAGTTCTAAGAATTTTTATAGGATCATAGTAATTAATATAGGAATCTCTACACTTTATATTAATTTACCGAATTTTAATATGTGGTCTAAACAAAAATCAACATCTCTATGTAATTATTGTTCACAAAATTATTGAATAATTGGCCAGAAAATTCAAAGCATTACTAACATAATTAAAATCCATACATAAAATATAAAATAACAAGAATCTCAAATAAAAGAAATAAAGGATCCCAAATCAGTTACATTATCACCCTAAAATTAAATTTAGCTACTCATATTAATAGAGAAAAAACAAGGAATTACAGAAGATAACACCGGAAATTGACGGAACGTAAAAAATTTCCATTATGCTATCTGACGTCTCCTTTTCCCAAAGCAACCGTTTTTTATTTAATTCTTCAAAAACCTGCCTCAATTTTCTTCTCTCTCTGTCTGTGTGAATCAATCAAAGAGTGTAAAAAAAATATAAAATTGGTTGCTCTCCCTTTTCAGTTTAAATATATATATCTTCAAAAACCTATCTCAATTTTCTTCTCTCTCTATCTGTGTGAATCAATCAAAGAGTGTAAAAAAAAATATAAAATTGGTTGCTCCCCCTTATATATATATATATATATATATATATCCTAAAAAACTAGTAGCCCACAATAGTTGACCAACCAAAGGACTCTAGCTCCTACCAACCGTCTCACCATTTTATTTCACTTAAAGAAAGATTTTTAATTCATGCATACATGTAGATGTCCAATCAACCACCAATTTAAGCCATTATTCTTCAAGTCCTCCATATTTCATGATAATGCAATTCAATCATTGAGCCCTTTTATTCTTGCAACCCATTTCTTCTTTGATTCAATTCAAGTCCTTCACTTTTCAAAATATGGAATTTAATCTCCAAATTCTTCAATCTTCGATTCATGGTCCGGATCAACTATTGAATTGTTACAACCTATTGAATTGTTACAACTTGGTCTCCAACTTTTGGATTTCGTTCTTTTTTGCTTAATTCCTTCAATCCATTTTCTTTCATAAAATTTCACATATTAAATATAAAAGAAAAAATTTAGGATATAATTTGCCAAAAGAACCATCAAATATCGCTATTTAAGGTACCGAATAAGTGTATGAAATACAAGAGCCAACCAATCCAAGCAATCATCAAATGAATCTCCAAACGCAGAAAAATCATCCATGAATACCTCGATGTAGTTTTCCACCATGTTAGAGAATATGGTCATCATGCACCGTTGAAAGATTGTGTGTGCATTGCATAAACCAAAAGACATCCTTCTAAACACAAAAGTTCTATAGGGGCATGTAAATGTTGTTTTCTCCTAATCTTCTGAAGCAATAATTATCTGATTGTACCCAAAATATCCGTCCAAAAAATAGTAATGAGAATGACCGGCCAACCTCTCCAACATTTGATCAATGAATGGCAATGAAAAATGATCCTTTCTGGTTGCATTGTTTAGCTTCCTGTAATCCATACTTTCCACCCTGTCACTAATCGTGTTGGTATTAGCTCATTGTTCTCGTTCTTCTCCACTGTGATTCCACCATTTTTAGGCACAACATGCACTGGACTCACTCATGAACTATTAGAGATGGGATAGATAATACATGCATCCAACAATTTCAGCACTTCTTTTCGCACTACTTCTTTCAAGGTTGGATTTAATCTACGTTGTCCTTCTGCTGATGGCTTCGATTCGTCATCCATTAAAATCTTGTGCATACAAAGAGTTAGACTGATTCATCTGATGTCAGCTATTATCCATCCAATTGCCGTTTTGTGCTGCTTGAGTACCTCCAACAATTTATTCTCCTCTTCCCTTGTCATATCATTCGCGATGATTACTTGAAGTGTTGTGGAGTCTCCTAGATATGCATAACGGAGATGTGAAGGCAAGGGCTTTAGTTCAAGAGTGGATGCCTTTTTCACTGAAGGTACTGGGGGTGAAGGGTTGTCGCCAAGAGATTCATACTATCTATGTCTTCTTCCTATCGGCTGCTTAGCTAAGTTGACAAAACATTTGGTTTTTTCTGCACTTGTTGCTCCCGATTGTGCAATTTCTGCTTCACAAAGAACTGTTTGATGCTCTGTCTCAAATGTATCTGCCACCAACTCTTCAAGAACATCTACTTAGCAACATGTGTCTGAAGTCAGTGGATGTTTCATCGTCTTGATCATGTTGAATATGACTTGCTCATTGTCCACCCGAAAAATCATCTTTCCATCGTAAACATCAATCAACGCTCTTCCGGTAGCCAAGAAGGGTCTTCCCAAGATTAGAGGGATGTTCCATGTCCAAAATGATGAAATCAGCAAAAAAATGAATTTGTCAACTTTGACTAGTACATCTTCAATAATCCCATTCGTTCGTTTGATCGATCTACCAGCCAGTTGCAAAGAGATGGTTGTAGGTTTTGCTTCTCCTAATCCAAGAGACCTATAAATAGAGAGGGTCATCAAATTAACACAGGCACCTAAATCACATAAAGAATGCTCAAAATAGTTAGAACTAATTGTGCAAGGTATCGTAAAACTCCCTGGGTCATTTAGTTTAGGAGGTAGCTTTTTCAATAGAAGTGCACTGCACTCCTCGTTTAGGTAGACAATCTCATGTTCTTTCAACTTCCTTTTGTTATATAGAATCTCCTTCAAGAATTTAGCATTGCTGGGCATTGGGGCAATTGCATCTGCAAACGGAATATTGATGTGCAGTTTCTTGTTTTAGTAATCTACATTTGTGGTTGACTATAATCAACGTGTAACAAATATATATTTTCAGTCTAGATAGATACCTCTTTTCATTTGAAATGTAATCTGACCACTGTTCTGAAAAGGATTGTAGACTATTCGAATGGCCATGAATAATCTATAAATAGCCTGCCTTTTAGCTATAAAAATTACACCAATTCAAATGCAATGGATCCTGCATTTTATTTTCCATCTCTCTAAATACTGCTTTTGTTTTTTAAAAAAAAAATATTATATTGAGTTCGTTGAAATTCTTAAGGATTATTATTTAGTTTCGTAGGAGACCAAATTCGTTCTAATTTAGGTGACAATTGCTATTTTTATCCTGTTTTCGATCATGTTGATCATTAGTTCCTATTTTTATCATGTTGTTATTCTTGAGTTACTCTGTTCAATCTCGTTCCCATAATCTCTAAGTTTAAATATCTTCAAATTGTTTGAAGGAGAATCGATAATCTAGAAACAACAATCTTAAGATGAATTTTCATTTTGATTTTCTATTTCAAAACAACCTTTAGATGAATTTTTATTTTGATTCTCTAGTTCTACTCATTATTCTCATTTATCTTCTGATTTTATATAAAAAATACCAACATAAGGTAATCCACTCTCTCATCAGATCGAACAAAAAATCACAAAATTTAATGGGACGTGCAAGTGTTGGCAGCCGAAAATGCATACTTATCTGACTATATTAAGTCTATAACAAAATTTCAAAGAATTTGCTCTTTATATAAAGAGTATGAAAATTACTCGAAGAAATTGGTTATTGTTTATCTATGGAGGCATTCACATCTTTTATGCTGAAACTATGTACTCAACAGACTAGGCAACACATTATATAATACGTACTGAATGCAAAGTTTGCAAAAGGAACTATTGAAATCTTCGGAAACCAAATATAAAACAGAATATGCCAACCTGAAGAAATTTATTTTCGGTCTATTTTTGAATTTTAAAATAGCTGACGGAAAGACTTCTATATCCTAACTTCAAGAACTTCAAGTGATTCTTGATAGCCATACCAAATAAATGTCTTTCAGGGATGCATTCCAAGTTGCTGCATTTATTGAAAAAGTACTGCATCATGGAAGGATTTCATGAATTACTTAAGATTAAGTGCAAAAAAAAAATGAAGCCTGAAGATATTATTGTTCGATTGATAATATAAGAAAATAACTGCAAATTTGAAAGAATGACATGAATTTCGTTAGATAGAATTAAATGCCAATATTGTGGAAGGTGATTCCAAGGTTAACAAAAAGAAGAAAAAAAGCAATGAAGGGCAAAATGGTTCTTCAAAGGCTCCTAAAAGTTCAAAGACAATTCTTATAATTGCAACAAGAAAGACATCTCTCCAAGGATTGTTGAAAGCCAATAAATATCAAGGGACAAAATGCTCAATCATTTCTAATAAAGTGTAAGACATATAATGTCATTTATAAATGCAACTTGGTAGGTAATACTAAGGAATGATGAGTGGATACTGGAACTACAAGTTATATATGTGCAAGACGTTGGATGTTCTCTAGCTAGAAGGCTATAGATCATGATGAATACTCTATCTCAGACACTTTTCATCTTCAAAAGTTGAAGGATATGAAGATATGAAAAGATCGTACTTAAACGACAATTGAGAATGAGCTTACATTGAATAATGTTTGTTCATGTGTCTGAAATTCATAGGAATTTGGTAGTTAGTTCTCTGTTAAGCAAGAACGAGTTTAAGTTAATCTTTATGTCCAATAAATTTTTACTTGCTAAGAATGAAATGTTTGTTGAAACAGGCTATCTATATGAGGAGCTCCTTAAAATAAATGTAATGACTATTGTAACTTTAATTTTGAATGAAATTACATCTTCTACTTACTTGTTTGAGTTGTTTCTCATTTGGCATGAACAATTATGGCATGTTATTTTGATACTTTGCGTAAATTAAACCAATTAGATTAATTACTAAAGTGTGATATGGATTTCAATCGTAAATGCAAAATCCACGTAGAAGCCGAAATGCTTATACTACCCTTTCGTTCTATTGAAACAAGTATCAATCCCTAGAATTAATTCAGATTGATATATTTAATTTAAAGTTTATACAAATTAGGAAACATAAAAAGCACTTTATCACTTTTATCAATGATTTCACTCAATATTTATTATGTGTATTTACTCAATAGCAAAGATGAATTGAAGTGTTCAAACACTATAAATTAGAGATTGGGAATCAACTTAGCAAAAAGATTAAGATAATAAAAAGTGAGAGTTCAGAACTTGAAATTGTTCATCAAATAATCACGCACCATTCTTTTCAATCTAATGAAAATGCTGAATGCAATAATTGGACATTAAAGAAGATGATGATTGCAGTACTTATAAATTCTCGATCATCAAAGAATTTGTGAGGGAAGCTTTGTTATCTGCAAATCATATTCTCAATAAATTGATATGTTTAAAATTGCACGAGATAGCTTATAAAGTCATAAACATAATTACCAATATTTAAAGTAATGGGATGTTTGACTCAAGTTGCAGTCCCTAAATCTGAGAAGGTTAAGATGGACCAAAAACCACTTATTTTGATTGGAATTGAGCCAATGAAAAGAGGTTTTTGATTTCATGATAACTTCAGGTTTGTTCGTTTTTGGTGAATTGCGAGTCTAATTCGATTGGAATGGAGCCAAGTAAAAGTGGCTTTTGATTACATGATAACTTCGGGTCTGTTCATTTTTGGCGAGTTGCTAGTCTTATTCGATTGGAATCGAGCAAATTAAAAGTGACTTTTGATATCCTGATAACTTCGGGTTTGTTTGTTTTTTTTTGAATTGCTAGTCTAATTTGATTGGAATCGTGCAAATGAAAAGTGTTTACATATTAATTATACATAAGTTTGAAATTTTCAATGTGCTTGTTAATACGATTATTGAATCCATGGATTACAAAGTGAATTAAATTCATTGAAGGTATCTTGAGATAATAAAAAGGTCATACATTAAGAATCTATAAACGAGAGTGAACCTAGAAGCAGTAAGATGTCTAGAAAGACAACCTCCTTTAAGCTTGATTTTTTAAATGTATTTATTAGAAAATGAACCTCAATATTATGAAGATGATATGTCGTCAACTAAAGTTTTATATTGGAAAGAAATTGTTCATGACGAAGCGGAATCTATACTAAAAAATTAGTAGAACTGATCCGTCAATAAGTCCATGGGGCATAAATGGATCTTCAAAAGAATAATAAAGGCAGATGGATCAATTTATAGCTATAAAGTAAGATTTGTTGCTAAAGGCTACAAGCAAAAGGAATTACTTGATTATTCTATACAAATTCACTTATTACAAAAATAAACTTTTATTCGATTGTTTATTGTGATGGAAGTATTAAATGGTTTGGACATACATTGAATAGATGTTGTAAGGATATTCTTGAATGGTGGATTAGAAAAAATAAAAAATAAAAAAAATTATATGGAGCAACCTGAAGGATTTGTTACCTCAAAATAAAAAAAGAAAGTACGAAAACTTGTTACGACCCCGCTAGGCGTACAGAATGACGTGTCTTTTTCCTTCCAAATAAAAAAGGGACGGGAACTGAACGAAAGAAATGAAACAAAAAAAAAGGGGGGGGGGGAATGCGATTGGAGCCCTAACCCTAACAATCGCCACTGTGAAGGACGATTGCCGGACACACATTGGACAAATCGTCGGTGTGAAATCGACCTTCGAAAGCCCATCTTCGCTTTTCCTCTTCATCGATCCGGAAACTTGGAACCATTGTTTGCAGTGACGAAGACATCTGGAATTGTAGCCACACTCGTCTTGACTTTCGGCCGCCGTATCCCATCCGATCTTCTCCACCTTCTCTCGCTGCATCCCATCCGGTCTTCAATTACTTATATTGTGCATTGTGTTGAGAAGAATTAGTGGAGTTTGAGTGTGTTCAGTAGTTTCCACCCAATAATTGATCTCGCAGGCCTTCAGGTATGCTGAATTTGTGTTTTTGAAAATTATGAATAATACGTTGTGTAAGGTCTTCGAAAGTTAAAACTTATTCAACTTTTGAGCCATTATTTTAACATTTTGTAGGTTATAATTGATTTGCAATTTACTCAGATAATTGAAGTTATGACTAGTTAATTAGAGTCTTTCTTCTTTCTTTCTGCTTATTCACATGTGCCCTGATTCGAAGTGAATGCAATGAAGTAAAAAAAAGTTGCCCTTTTAATCCTCCCGAAAAGTGTGCTAATCAACTAGCTAAAATTCTTCATAAGGGCCTTACTGCACATGAGAATCCTGTTAGGAAACTGAAGATACTTAGCGTTAACTTTCAAGAAAAATTATTCCTTGTTAAAGCATTTGATATTAGCAAATGACAATGACAAAATTTATCGTTGGCCTAATAATGCATCATGAGAAATGTTGGCATCATTCCTTTGCATGTGTTTTAAAATTCAAGAGTTAAGACTCCATTCCATCCCAAAGGTGACAACTATGACTTGCTAGGGGAAAAAACGACACAAGAAACAATCAGCTAGTAGCACTAAAAGAGCAGCAAGCAACATCTGAAAGCCTTCATGGGTTTCCTACATAACAATTCCTAGGGCACATCAAAATCAAAATAACTGAGATTATGTCATTCATAATAAAAGAGAAAGGTGCATAGAATTCTCATAAAATAGAAGTCAGCAACCGACATGCAGCTATAGATTCCAAAATCCATGTGTGCGGAATGACCTGAGAATATTGGTTTTTGGCAACATTCTGTGCCTTTTCTAATATTTGCATATAAGGTGAACTTGCTGTTTATTCACATACCCTGATCTATTAAGATTCAATATTGTTCCAATTTGATTTTTGTTTCAGGATGAGAGGAATGAATGTTGGTGTTTGTCATTGCTGTAGAAGCACGAACCACTTCTTTGCGGACTGCCCAATAAAACAATGATGCCCATGGTGTGCATGTGGACTAGAACAATGTTTTGAATTTGAAAGGGAGACGAATAACAAAGGACGATCATTCAAAACATGTAGTGTCAAGTGTGGGTACTTTGATTGGGTCCTAGATGAAGAATCAAGCAGTGAACATGACAAACGAACTTGTGAATGTTAAAATCATCAAGGAAGTGGAATATTTGCCAAGCATGTTCGATAGTCTAGTTAGAATAGTTGAAAAATAGGACATCGAAATTTCATTGACATTTCGAAAGGAGAACAAAAGTGCCGAAGTTCATGGAAAAAGAAAGGGCTGTGCTCCATAAGGCGGCAATCTTGGATTGCATGTATGGAAGGCTAATATCATTGAACTATATATTTGGCTTGATTTTGATTTGTAGTGACTAATGTGTAATGATTTTACTGAACTATGTATTTGGTCATTTTAAGGATTTTATTGAACTAAGTTCGGTAGTGCGTTTGTGTCTTGTGTTCTTAAGTTTGCTACATTTATAGCTTTCTTAAGTAAAATTTTGAACTGCCATCCCTTCTTTCTATGCATTTTCATGATGAAATTTGAGGATTATGTGAATTTTATAACCATAGATAGTTGTAGTAGAAGTCTCTTTGGTATTGTATTAGAGTGTTGTTATATTGATTTAGACGGGGCTTATAAGCTGGACTTGGTCGGGAAGTTCACATCCTAGGTTATTTACTTGTGTTTTAAGGAGTTTATTGAACAATGTTCGATAGTTTTTGGAGCCTTCTTTAATTAACAGATGACATGGGATAGTTTCCAATTGGAAGAAGTTGCTTGTCCAAGTGCCCAGTCAAGTGGCCAGTGTACTTAACACCCCATTGGTCACCCATTACCATTACATACATGTAGTTTGGTCACTTGAACAATAAAAATTTGACAATCAATTTCAACAAAATGCCTGTACATTAATGAGAAAAAAATTCCCTAGAATAGAGAAGCAAAATTCATTCTTAGAACCTGTTTTTCACCATACATCCTGTAAAGTTTATTCATAGAACCTGTTCATTGTATATAACTTCAGCACAATAAAGATGAAATGAGGTACCATACATCCCGTAATCTGTCTATCATTTACCACACATCCACCTATAGATACAGATGAAATCAATACCATAAATCCCATAATCGAGGCATACAAATGAAATGGAACACAACATGAAGGGCAACCTCCAACTTCACTTGTAATATGGGTTTCTAGCATTGCCGTGATTCAATGTTACTATATGAGTATTTGGGATAGCATCGGACAGATTTGCTACGTACAATTCCATTGAGAAATAATCTGCACCTGGTACCTGTGAATGATAGTAATAATACAACATGAGGCAGTAAGAAATCTAGTAAAATTATGTTCTCATATCCAGATTAACTGAAAGTGTACCTGAACAAAATTGTGTGGCTTTGGCTTGTTCCAAAGTACAGACCTATATGTGGAAAATCTGGGTTGGAAACACATAACGGTAGGGAAAACAAATTGCCTCCAATTTTAATGATTTAAACATATCATGATTTAAACACTTGTTCACCTTGTGAATTGAATATAACATTATTTGACGATGGTGCGATCATGTTAGACAACGCTAATTATTGCGTACACACTTGACTTTCGGTGTCACCTTGCGTCAAGTACCAGCATAATTATAACTATACAAATGAAACCATGGAAAGTAATTACATTTACTTACCAACAGAAGCTATGAGTATGAGAATGGTGTGGGCTACGAGGGCTGAAGATCCTGAGATGGCTTTAGGTCGGGTACAGACTCTTCCATGTCAATACGCTTGTCTCCCGCTATCTTTTCTCGACGTAATTTCGAAGTTGCCTGCACATATATATGGACTAGAATGATATTCTGTGTGGGAGATCATATGCATTTGAGCAGGTCAATAGAGGAAATTACCTTTGCTTTCTTCGAGGTTGACTCCAACACACTTTTTTCCATAGTTTCCGAAAAGCCCCCTTCATGATGGACGATCTAGGATCCAATACGCCAAGACATGTGGTATTTCATGAACTACTACATTGTGTTGCCAAATTAAGAGTTTGCTGGGAAAGAAAATTACTACCATGACTCGACCTTACAGTCCTCAATTCTGTAGCTTGAGATTTTATCCAATCCATTATTGCCCATACCCACCCTTCGTCATTTGCAGCGAGGTCCGCCACCTCCGAAAAAGCCTTACACATATCATCATATCTCAACTGTTCAATTGTACTTACCAAGCCAACGTAGTTCACTGTGACCTGCATGTGTGCTCTACTGACGTCCCTCCTCCATCGTCGCAAAATGTACCTCTCTAGCTTAACTATGACATCATTACGATCAAGAACTGTGATCGCATGTCGAAAAAAATTCCTCGAAATTCAAACAAGTGGCAACTGCACATCACTTGATACATGTCCCATCGACATGAGACTAAAAACATTTTCTTCTTCTTGCCCTCGCAATATACAACAGACTCTCGAACCTCATACTTCATCCCGTCCGGCCCCTCTACTTCTAAAGCGACATCGCAATACATCTTTCCTATGAACTCATCTTGAACTTCCTTAAACTTTGCAATAGTGTACACTACTTGAAATTGTTTCTCCATCTCAAAGCTTATTGCACATGGAACCATTTGCGAGAACAATTTGAAATCGGCTTGGAACTCCTTCTCAACCTTGTTTCTTAGTGCACTTTCGTACTGCTCAACAATCTATTTCAACGAGGTTTTTGAGTGGACATATTCATCAAAGAATGCATTCATACTGTCACTTCGTTGTGTTGTTGACATCCCCACCCAAAAAGTCATTTTCAGGAAATAAGGTACCCAACGACCTCGATTTTCGAACAGACTCGACAATCAATCATTATCATGTAAGTTAAACTCATCGATCATCACTCTCCAACCATTTTCGAATTTATCAACAGCCTGTGAATCATATACCAATCTATATATAGTCGAGAATATTGAATCTTTATCAACATGGTAGCCAAACTTCTCGGGCAATTTCTTCATGATGTGCGACAAACGCCATCTATGTTTGGTATTTGGAAAGACAATCTCAACTGCATTTTGAATGGCTCTATCCTAATCGGTAATAATTCCATGGAGAGGTTGTCCTTGCATGCATTGAAGTCATGTCCTAAATAGCCACACAAATGTACTTGTATCTCATTTGATAACAACCCACAACCAAGCAGCTTTGATTGTCCGTGATGATTCACACCCACAAAAGGTGCGAACAACATGTTATATTTATTCGTCAGATAGGTGGTATCAAAGGTGACAACATCGTCGAATTTCTTATACGCCTGCCTACATCTATTATCTGCCCAAAACACATTCTTAAGCCGAGACTCGTTATCTAAATTCATTGCAAAGTAAAATCCTGAACACCTCGCTTGCATCTGGGAAAAGTACGCTTGCAATGTTGTTGCATCTCCTTCGCCTATCGTAATCGTCTCACTTGTTCAATATAGTTTCGACAGTCTTTTTCAATACAAGTCATGTTTTCATACCCTCTTGCTTCCACAACTGTAGAGTTGAAACTTTTGTGCATTGGAATTCCCACTATGTCATTCAATTCAAGCTTCCATTTTACATTTGCACTCAATTCTCGGTTGCATCGATACAACCTAGACTTGGAAGGACTTGTCTTATGGTTATGCTTTGGGTGGACGGTGCTCCATTACAGTCGGTAGATGCAGATATCCTCGCCTTAGAATCTGTCTAACTTGTTGGTTGCGGCTTCAAAGCAATGTTTGTATTACTACTTCTTCGCCCTTCACGACTGCATGTAAATGTTACAAATCTAATGACTTCGTCATCCTCCTTTTTCGATTCCGTCTCCGATCTGGGAAACCTAATGTATAAGCATATCGTTTGTAAAAATCAAACACCTCCTTGTCATCCATAAATGTCATACTCACTTCAGGCACAGTCTCTCCATCATCTAATGACGTTTTGTTGTGCACAACGTTGATATTGTCTGAAACTACCTCATTATCGAACTGCATAAATTGATTTTCATTCACGACTTCCATAACTTACACGTCTTGCGACCAAGTCAATGGTAACATTCAGCTGAATGAAAACCAATAACAGTATAATAAGTAGATGAAAATTACCAGATTGCAGCAAACAAAGAAGCTGAGCGATTTTTATTATAACCATTTTTCCAACATAAATGACCAGATTGCAGCAAACAAGGCCTTTTTTCATTTTATGATAATTTACATTTATGTTATATTCATCACTAAAGAATCCATTCTGGTATTGTCCTGAGGGATGCTATGAATGCAGAAACAAAATCTCCCATTTCCTTAAAGTTCAGCACAGTATGTAGACACTATAAAGCTCGTGAAATATTTTGTCTCCAGAAAACTCACTTAAACACACGACCGAATGAATAGACAGACCCTTGTTTCCAACATCTTTGATTTTTTTCCCATTTTATTGCTAGATCTCTGCTCCAACAAGCTAACTTTAATAAGTTTCACCTCTTTTACATAGTACATTACAGCACAACTCGGCACATTTTTCATCTAGCTTATGTGTAACAGTCGGAGAAAACGATCTTAAAAAATGGTTAGCTCACATTTCTAACACCAAGTAGGTAGATATCCATAACCACGATGCAGTAGTTACAAAATATGAGCTTCAAAATTGTGTCAGAGAAGACAAATAGAAATGTCATCGGAAAGAGGAAAATTTACTTACTCTTTTACAATAGACGATTGATTGATGCACACCTCAGCTATCGAAGACTACAATCTTCAAAAATGTGTAGTACATTATAAATAGCAGATGATCTTCATCTTTGCAACTAACATTGTCTACCGGAGAAGACGATCTTCATAATGTGTTGGAGGAATGGGTTGGGTACGGGAATTCCTTTACAGCAGACGACTGATTGATGCATACCTTAAATACCGGAGAGACGATCTTCAAAAACGTGTAATACATTATAAATAGCAGACGATCTTCATCTTTGTGTAGTATATTGTCCATCGGAGAAGACAATCTCTGTAATGTGTCGGAGGAATAGGTTGGGTATGGGAATTTCAGTTGGGATGCTAGGGCTAGGTTTTGGGAGAAATGTTCTCCTTTCCCTCATTTTCTTTTTTTTCCTTCCCGCTTTTTTGTTTTCTTTCTTTTTTTGAAAGGCCACATCACCCGATTTTTTCCAATTCTATAAGTCCTCTGTGATTCATTGTCTATACATCTAGTTTTTTCCAACTTGTTAAATCACTTTATGGTTTAAACTGAAATCCTAACAATTGATATAAAATATTTGACACGATTATGATGCCAGACAGCTTCAAAATTAATTAGTGTGACAAATGAATTTATTTAATAGAACTCAAAATGGATATGTCATGGTATGTTTATACGTAGATAACACATTAATTATGGAAAATAACGATTCCATTTTTCAAGCTAGTACATTGAGGTTAAGGAGTAAGTTCGAAATGAAGGATTTGGATGTCGCCAGTATAATATTAGGAATTAAAATATCTAGAACATGTGATGATATCATATTTTCTCGATCCCACTAAAATGATTTTTTTTTGATAATTTCAAGATATATAACAATATTCCTGTGAATGCTAGTGATACTCGTATGCAGATTGTTTCAAGTGCCAAAGAAAGTAAATCTTAGCTAGAATATTCTCATAGAATTGAATGCTTAATATATGTCGCGAATTACACATAATTTGATATTGCTTACCTTATAAGCAGACAAAGTCAGTATATAAGTAATTCTAGCACCCAACGTTCGAAGACAATTGTTAGAGTGTTTGGGTATTTAAACCATACCAAAAACTTTGGATTTCTGTGTTCAAGATATCTAACAATATTTGAAAAACATTGTGATATAAATTGGTTATCGGATACTAAAAATTCCAAGTCCACAAGTAGATATATGTTAACACTTAGAGGTACAACAATATCTTGAAAATCTTCAAAACAAACATTTATACCTAGATTAACAATGAAATTCCAAATTATTGTGCTAGATAAAGTTGGGAAAGGAGTCCAGTGA
>NC_036242.1:19921196-19930470 GCF_002742605.1 Olea europaea var. sylvestris | reverse complement strand
ACATCTACTTTTCAATTTGAATATAACTTTGTTCGTTTTGAAAGTTTGTTACTGTTTTGAATGTGCTTATAAATAGCACGTTTCTCTAAAAAAATTACATCAATTCAAATGCAATAATTTCTTCAGTGAATTTTCATTATCTCCAAATTCTGTTTTCGTTTTTTGGAGTATTATATTGAGTTTGTTGGAACTTGTACTAATTGTTGTGCTTTTCTGTAAAAGAAGGAATTCGTTCTTACCTAGTTTTCGATCAAGTTGATCATTTGTTCCTATTTTCGATCCCGTTGAGCATCTTATTATTACTTTCAACCCATTATTTTAATCTACAAGAATAAATATCTTCAAATTATTTGAACGAGAATCGATATTGCATAAACAAAAAATTTGGATAGAGAATTACATGAATCCAAAATTATGAGAGTTTATTCAGAGATCGAATCTAGATAAAACGGTACATGTAGGTGTACGACAAACGTTGAGCATTCTCCTTTTCTGTAGGACAAGCCGTGAGAGTGAGAAAAATATTGTACTATACTAATTTCTTAGCTATTCTCCTCTAATGATTACCCACCATTGTTGAATAACATTTACTTTATTTTTTTTCTCTTTTTGGTTCATTTTTATATTTTTTGTTTCTCGTGCACTTTATGTATGGTTTTGTTCCCCAATACGTGATCCCAAATCACTCCATATGCTTACAAACCCCTCATTGCCCCCACACTACCACATTTGTGTTCTATTTGTAACCTCCATGAAGGGGTGTGCACCACTGACTCTCCCACACTTGAGTCCATGCTTGCACAGCCCCTTCATCAACCCCTTTGTTGATTTTGAAAAGGCTATAGTTCGACCCAACCAACACCTAGAGGGGGGGTGAATAGGTGTTTATGCGGAATTAAGGCAATTAATTAACTTATGCAACAAGTCACATAAATTATGCATTGTCCAGATTTATTCACATACTTTATCTATCTAAGTTGAGTTACCGGTTGAAAAGTAAATAACAAAAACCAGTAAAAACGCCACAAAATGTTGATGGAGAAAATCCAACTAGGTAAAAACTCCGGGTACAAGCCAGTAGAGATCCACTATAGAAGATATTGACTTACAGTACGTCAGACATTATTGATTCTAACAATACTTTGACCTCCTTACTGTATCGACCACAGCTATCCTGGATTTTGCAGATCTGCGCCAAAATCCCAGCCTTGAATATCTTCTACTTCCCGTGAATCACTAAGCACTCCAGCTCTTCAAGCAATTCCCTTCCCGGATCTTCAAACTAACGATCTTCTGGAAGTTGATATGGAGATATGAAAGGGTGTTTTGGTTTTGAGAAGGTTGATATTTTTATTCAAAGAACCATGAGAATTAAAAGATGAAAAGAATGAATATTAGGTTCTTAATCCTTTGGAAGTTGAGAGGAATTCCTGTTTGAATGTTTGCCAAAGGTGTTTAACGAAAATCGGATATTTTGTTTATATAGTAGGTTGAATTTGGTAATATGGAGCGTTAAAAATTCGCGAGGCATTAAAATTACCAAAGGCCAGATAACACCGTCGCTCGAGCGAGGTGCTGGCGAAACTCGAACGACGCACCTTCGCTCGAGCGACAGCTCAGTGAAACTCTAGCGACGTCTATTCTGTAATTTAGGCTCGAGCGAGGTCAAGGCGAAACTCTAGCGAAATCAACGCGCCGTTTGCATCTTCAAAACATCCCACTTTAACCTAGACCTATGCTATGAACTTTGCTAAATTGCAACTTTAGTCCCTGAACTATTAGACCTTTACAATTTGATCATTGACTTTACAATTTTGACAAATAGGTCCTTTGGTCACAGATTGCCAATTACACATTTTCCTAACAAACTCCTCCTTTGGCATTCTGTGACAAAAATACATATGACAATCAAGGACATAAATAAAAATGACTCCAAACAACCTATCTATTCAACCAAAGCAGCTATCTCTTGTTGAACCTGTTTCCTGAAAATCAAAAACTCAAATACCAAGTGTAAAAGCACGTGAAATAGAAATAGTAAATAAAAACAAGAAATAGATCGTACGCCATTAACCAGATTAAGAAGCAATAATAATGTAAGTCAAAAACACCAAAAACATACATTAATATTGCCGAAACATCAAAAACTTAATCTAGTCATGAATTATATACACATCATCTTTATATCACAATTACCAAAAAATCGATATCTATCTATCCAACTCTATCCAAAATATCTACTCCCCCTTTTTGTCACGAAGGACAAAGGATAAAAAACAATCAACTAACTAACTACGAGGCAGCACCTCCAGCATTCGAAGACTCAGCACCGCTCTCGCCACTCGTGCTCTTCTCCATACTATCACAAATCTAGCGCAAATGTCGCTGACACACGGCAAGAGCACGGCGAAAAGTAGAAAGCTCAGTTGACTGACGCTCCGAAGCAGCATTTAACTGCGTGATCTCAGCCATCATACGAGCCTGCTGCTCGACCAGTGTAGACATCTGTCACATAAGCGTCACCATAGGGTCAACGGGCAAAGCAGCCACCCCAGGAGCAGAAGTAGATGTCGAAGGAAAGGTAGAGCTAAGCGGAATAGCTAAAGGAGGATCGGAACGAGAAGGAAGAAAGACACGAGAACCCCCAGTAAGAATATCAGTAATAGGATCAAGGGGCTCCGACAAATCAAAGACATCAACAGGCTCAGCCTGAGCCGCAGCATGAGTAGAAGAGGAAGAAAACGGAACATGGGATCGACTCTGATGAATGGTCTGCTGTCCTATCGGACGTCCTATGCTACTAGTCGAACCCTCTGGAAAAGAAGCACCTAAAGACAAAGCAACCCTATGAATCAAGCAAGCATAAGGTAACCTGATCCGTCCTCCAGGAGTACGAAATGAAGCCAGAATCTGCTGGCACACAAAACTAGGAAGGTCGATCGAGTCCCCATGAAAAAGGGTATATAGAAAACGGACCCTCACCATAGGTAAAGAAGACGTGTGGGCAACAGGCCACAGGTTTGTGCACACGATGCGCAACAAAACCCGACGATCAGTGGGTAAAGAACCCGTGGCCATCGTCGTAGGCCCCTCGATAGACGGGGTGTTCAAAAGCGTCGACCGAACAAGGGCATCGGCCTGAATAGAAGCAGGTAGAATATAAGGAAAAGTCGGATGGGTAATCTGAGGTATATCTAAAGCATGAGCTACTGCTGACGGAGTAACCCTAAAAGAATGGCCTCTAAGAAAAAACCCTAAACGACGAGTCATCTATGTCATGAATATTAGTATAAAACTCCTGAACCAGGAGTGGGGGCGGAGGTGAAAGACCAACAAGAAGGGGCTCCCAACCCCGGGAAACAAAAATGACGGCTATATCAACAGGAAGGTCAGATAAGATTATCTCACACTCCACGAGTACGGGGCATAAGGAGAACTGAGAAGTGAAGACCTCCTGAGGTGTAGCAGAAATGAATCGCGATCGACTATACGACGTCGAACCACTGGCCGGTTGCGCAAAGGGTCGAGAACGCTTACGGGCCATCTGGCACACGTAGAGATAGAACTAATGAGTAACATGAAGAATGCACGTAATATGATGCAATGTGAAATGAAACACTGCACACACAAATGAGGCACGAAAGAAATGCATCGAAAAACGTTAATGACCCTAAGAGCAAACCAAGCATGACGAAAAGATAAACTTAAAATATGTCCAAAAGCACTCAACATGGCACGTGACGACAATGAAACAAAGACGAAATGGAAAGAAGGAAAACAGAAAAAAAAAAACTAAGGGAAAACAAAAGTCATATAACTAAGGACTTTCATCGAACACGTGGCGTGCGACACTTTGGCAAACAATTCCAGGCACATACGAGATACAAACACACAACCAAGCATAGTCCCACAAACTAGAAACCATGGTCTTTAGAATGAAACAAACCACACAAGAAACGGAGTAACGGAACGCAAGAACGAACAACACGAACATGGACGAAAAACACGAAAATTTCATTACTAAACCATGGAAGAACACACAATTTAATGTAATTTATGATGCAAAATGTGAAGAATAACAAGAATAATAAACCAGAAATGCATGAAGGTCATAACAAGGGAAGAAGAAACAATCAAAATACAAAAAAAACTAAACACAAGAGGAAAAAAAAAGAAAAACAATTACCTCAAAAACGCTGTGCAAATGTTGAAATCCGGAAGCCAATATATGTTAGGGGCTTCGAAATTGTGTAATAAACAAGTGTGATGGATGAATTTTGAATGAATCACAGCAATTGTTGAAAAAATGAGAGAGAATGGAGAAGAATTGCGCGAAAAATGAAAATTGAGACTCTTAAAAAGGCACTGTCGCTTGAGCGAGCCATGGGCGAAACTCGCTCGAGCGAAAAGCGTTCTGCTTTTGTCGCTCGAGCGAAATCCAGGCGAGACTCAAGTGAAGTTCAAATGTTAGAAATAGCACTAAAAATTTGAATATTGAGAAAAAGAACACAATTATCAAGAAATGACGAAATTAGCCCCAAATTGTGTTTTTTCAAAAATAAGACAAGTGCAGAGCATCGGAAACTAATCAAAAAAAAAAACGAAGCATGGGACCAATTATGTAAACTATGCCAACAATAAGCATAAAGTCACAACCCCGACACTCAGCACATAGACAAATCGTAAATCCACACATAGTTCAAAATCCCGTGGAGTAAAGTGTATAAGAACATCACCGTGAAAAATGCCACGTAGTCCATGCAAGTGAGAGTCAAAACCTTAAATTAGTGAGAAAGGACACGTGAAAACAACCAGACAGAGGTGTATGTCTACCAAGTGACGGTCAAATCCAATTTCACGAGGACCTATATCAAATATTACGATTGTCACAATTTTACTCCCCCTAACTGCATGATTCCATATTTCTTCCCCTTTTTTTTTCAACAAAAGAACTTAAGTGCAATGCTATCCCCATTAGGCGACATAAATGACCCCGGTAACGAACTTTGGGCTGGTGACTCCCAAGTCAGATGACCATAAGGCACCAGGTTAGAAACCCCTCAGGCTTAATTGTTCGAGTCAAATACGCCCCGAAGACAGTCATAAGTTCAAAAAAAAAAAGTGGGAAAAGAAAATATGATTAGGTGACACTAGTCCCAGATCAAGTCAAATGGACACATAACCCCAATCACAGAAGAACACCATTCCAAGTCTCACCCATGCGGTCAAGACTTACTCACAGGACTACAGTGTGTGCTGTGCAAAAATGAATGACGAGCCATATACTCAGAACTCCACAGGCAAAGAGAACGATGATGGAACCTCAGACTTGTACATATGATGAAAAATAGAGTTTGATCTTTAATGCAAAAGCTATTATCGTCACATAAAAGGCACACAAAAAAAAAATCCCATTTTATTTTTATTTATTATTATTATTATTATTTTTAATTAATTTTTTTTAATTTTCATATTTAAGCACACAAATATAACACACAAAAGAAGACTAAACGACAAACTAACAATCAAAAATGTATCACACACACACAGATCACATGCAAGATATGAAGTGACTAGGTGCATATGTGATGAATGCATGAATATACATGAATCCATGATCAGATAGGTGAACAAACACCAATAGCCATCTGAAGTGACTCAAACTTCAATCCATCTTGTGGTTTTGTAAGTAGATCAGCAAATTGATTATCAGTAGAGACATGGTCGAGGGAGACTACATGTGATTCAACAAGCTCACGAATGAAGTGATGTCGTATGTCAATATGTTTTGTTCGAGAGTGTTGAATGGGATTCTTAGAAATATTTATAGCACTTGTATTATCACAGAAAACAGTCATGGTCCCTTGACTAATCCCATAATCACTCAACATCTGCTTCATCCAGAGAAGCTGAGTGCAGCAACTACCTGCAGCTATGTATTCGACCTCTGCCGTGGATAGAGACATAGAATTCTGTTTCTTACTTAACCAGGCTACGAGATTGCTCCCCATGTAAAAACAACCCCCTGTCGTACTTTTCCTATCATTTGCGTTCCCGGCCCAGTCGGCGTTGGAGTAACCAGCCAAATCAAGATTAGAATTCCTAGAGTAGAATATCCCTAGATCAACTGTACCACTCACATATCTAATGATGCGTCTAATAGAGCTTAAGTGTGATTCTTTTGGATCTGCCTGAAATCAAGCACACACTCCAACATTAAAAGCAATGTCAGGTCTAGTAGCCGTGAGATAGAGAAGACTACCTATCATGCTTCGATAAAGGGAAGGATCTACACACTTACCTGAAGGATCACGACCTAACTTCAAGCTAGTACTCATAGGTGTCCTAGTATGCTTCTTACTATCTAACCCAAAGCGCTTAACTAGATCCTTAGCATACTTAGACTGTGAAATGAACAGTCCATCCTCTGTCTGTCTCACTTAAAGTCCAAGGAAATAACTCAACTCCCCAACCGTACTCATCTCAAATTCTTGCTTCAAGCACTCAGCAAACTCATATGCTAGAGACTCAAGAGGAGACCCAAAAATAATGTCATCGACATAAATCTGAGCAATGGTGATAGTTTCTTCAATATGTCTAATAAATAAGGGCCTATCTGCACCACCTCGAGAGAATCCATGTTCCTCAAGGTATGAAGTAAGTCTCTCATACCAAGCTCTAGGAGCTTGTTTCAGACCATAAAGTGCTTTGTGGAGTTTGTAGACATAGTGGGGAAACTTAGGATCGACAAATCCTTTTGGTTGTACCACGTAGACTTCTTCCTGAAGAAATCCATTCAAGAAGGCACTCTTAACGTTCATTTGATGTAACTTGAACCCTGAGGTACAAACAACAGCAAGCAGAATCCAAATAGACTCTAGTCGTGCAATAGGGGCAAAAGTTTCATCAAAATCAATTCCTTTAACTTGAGTATAACCCTGAGCAACTAATCTAGCCTTATTCCTAGTTATAGTACCTTGGTCTTCTGTCTTATTCTTAAAGATCCACTTAGTACCAATAACATTATAATTTTTAGGTCAGGGAACTAAGATCCACACATTGTTCCTAGCAAATTGATTGAGTTCCTCATGCATCGCATTCACTCAACACTCATCACTAAGAGCCTCTTCAACTTTCTTAGGCTCTACATGAGAGACATAGCTAGTGTAAGCTAGATTGTTCAGTACTCTCCTACGAAGTCTCATACCTTCATCTAGATCTCCAATGATATTGTCCTTAGGATGATTTGACTTAACCCTAGTCGATGGTTCCTTAGGATTTTTATCTCGATCTTGTGGAAGTGTTTCCTTTTCAGGTGTTTCAGTTTTCCTAAGAGATGATTCAGACACAGGTGGTTCAGTGGGATCACTAGATCTTATAAGATCAGCATCATCTATCACAACATTGATTGACTCCATCACAACATGAGTTCGTGAGTTATATACTCGGAATGCTCGACTATTTCTAGAGTATCCTAAGAAAACTCCTTCATCACTCTTAGATTCAAACTTACCCAAGTTCTCTCTATCACGCAGAATATAGCACTTACTCCCAAACACACGAAAGTACTTAACCGTAGGCTTTTTACCCTTAAGAATTTCATATGGAGTCTGATCAGTCTTGGGTCTAAGGTAGACTCTATTGATTATGTGGCATGCAGTGTTAACAGCTTCTCCCCAAAAGTGTAGGGCTAGTCCCCTTCCATGAAGCATGGCTCTAGCCATGTCCTGAAGAACAGATTCTTCCTTTCAACCACTCCATTTTGTTGAGGAGTGATAGGGGAAGAAAACTCATGCAATATCCCTTCATCCATGCAAAAACTCTCAAGATTAGAATTTTCAAATTCTTTTCCATGATCATTACGCATTCTCTAAACTTTGACATTGAGTTCATTACTAAGCTGCTTACACAGAGACTTTATATAAGATCACATGCATCAGATTTTTCCCTAAGTAATTCTATCCATGTAAACCTCGAGAAGTCATCTACCACAACAAATAATGTATCGCTTACCTCCTAGACTCTCAGTCCTAGATGGTCCCATTAAATCCATGTGTATCAATTCCAGGGGTCTTTTGTTTAGAATTTTAGAAGTCTTTTTATGACTTCCCTTAAGCTGTTTACCTAGTTGACATGGTCCACACA
Source organism: Olea europaea var. sylvestris (assembly GCF_002742605.1). Classification (NCBI taxonomy): domain Eukaryota; kingdom Viridiplantae; phylum Streptophyta; class Magnoliopsida; order Lamiales; family Oleaceae; genus Olea; species Olea europaea. The sequence continues at coordinate 19,922,325 of NC_036242.1, read as the reverse complement.
CAACATTTTCACTCGGACTTATCTTAGGCAAACCATCTACCAATTCCTTCTTAACTAGTTGTACTAGACTCTTATAATTCAAGTGACCTAACCTTTTGTGCCAGAGCTCACTCACATCAATTTTTGCACTCCTACACACATAATTAGAATTAGGCAAAACTTCATAACGATTGTTAGACGTTCTAACCTCTTCAAGGACCATCCCACCAGATGAATCATACACGGTACATCTCTTTTGCACAAAGCTAACCTCAAAATCATCATCACAAATCTGACTAATGCTTAACAAATTAGACTTTAAGCCTTCCACATAAAGCACATCAGAGATCACAGGAAATCCATGCATTTGTACAGTACCTTTGCCAAGAATAGGTGCAAAACCCCCATCTCCAAAGGTAACCATACCACCATTACATTCATCAAGAGTAGTGAACAAAGCTTTATTACCACACATATGCCTAGAACATGCACTATCTAGATACCACATATTGTAATTTTGGGCTTTTAATGCAACATGAGCAACAAAACAGTTTTCTTGACCTGAATGTCTAGCTAGATCACCCTTTTTGACCCAAACTTTCCTAGATGATAAAGTACTCCTAGTAAGCTTAGTAAGCATCTCAGTCAAATGACTAACCTGATTAGACAGAAAGCTAACCTGACTAGGAATGTTATGATTTCTATGCTCATTGCCTAACTTATAACATCTAGGCCTAGTGTGTCCTAGAGTTCTACAGTGGTGACAGGTGGGAATGAACCTAGGCTCAAAGGTACGTGTCTGTGGGTATCTGGGATTGAAGTTCCTACATGATTGATGACGCTGTTCTCTAGGAACATTCTTACCCTTTTTTGAACTGCCGACAGCATTAGCTTTCTTAGAGGCAGAAACAAACACAGTCTTAGATGGTCTAGTAACATGTGTGTTACCCTCAACGTATCCTAGACCTTTCCTATCTCCAGGCTTATTCATTCCCAAAATATTGTCCAATTTCTTAGTCCCACTTATGAAAGTCTGAAGATGAGCATTAGATTTCTCCAATTCACTAGTCAAAGTCTTAATCTTGTGCTCTAACTTCTCATTGACACACTTTAACTCACTACCACTCTTAAGTGAATCCTGAAGATTACT
>NC_036242.1:19918519-19921080 GCF_002742605.1 Olea europaea var. sylvestris | reverse complement strand
TTTTCTTTGGTTCTTCTTATAACTAGGGCATTCATTCCTATAGTGACTTATTCCTTGACACTCATGGCACCTAACCAAACGAGGCTTATCACTAGACCCTTTATTGGTAAACTTTTCAATTTTTTCTTTTGAAAAACTGCTAGGGCTCCACTTTTTCTATCCTGAGGCTTTCTCCTATTCTTGAGAACTTTTTGGAATCTCTTAACAAAGTAAGCAATTTCATCGTCCCTAAGTGACTCAGTATCAGAAGATTCATCCTCTTTGATGGATTTTAAGGCTATGGACTTTCTTTTCTTAGGTTGTGTGACAGTGAGTTCATAAGTTTGCAGGGATCCTACCAGTTTTTCAATTTGAACTTCATCTAGGTCCTTACTTTTCTCAATGGCAGTGACTTTAGGCCTAAATCTCTCGGGCAGGGACCTAAGCACTTTTCTCACAATTTTAGACTTGGGAATTCTCTCACCTAGATTGAAGCTAGAATTAACAATGTCATTCAATTTAGCATAGAATTCGTCAAACATTTCATCATCCTTCATTCTCACTTCTTCAAACCTAGATGCTAGCATTTGTAACTTAGAATTCTTTACCGTTTTAGTTCCCTCATGTGTAGTTTCAAGAATGTCCCAAACCTCTTTAGCAGTTTCACACATTGATACTCTCCTAAACTCTTCGGGAGACATGGCCATAAACAGGGCATGAAGACCCTTGCTATTCCAATTAAACTCAGCTATTTCATCCTTAGTCCACAGTGATATGTCAGTTAGATTAATAGTTCCAGAAACGGTAGTGGAGGGAGGTTTCCAACCATTTTGCACACTTACCCAAACATGCTCATCTAAAGACTTAAGAAAAGCACGCATTCTAACCTTCCAATAAGCATAATTACTTCCATCGAAAAACGAAGGTACAGACAGTGATTGACTCATCTAGACAACTATGGGTCAGGACTCGAGATTTGGCTCTGATACCACTTGAAAAAGCTATAGTTCGACCCAACCAACACCTAGAGGGGGAGGTGAATACGTGTTTATGCAGAACTAAGGTAATTAATTAACTTATGCAACAAGTCACATAAATTATGCATTGTCCAGATTCATTCACATACTTTATCTACCTAAGTTAAATTATCGGTTGAAAAGTAAATAACAAAAACCAGTAAAAACGCCACAAAATGTTGACGGAGAAAACCCAACTGGGTAAAAACTTCAGGCACAAGCCAGTAGAGATCCACTATAGAAGATATCGACTTACAGTACGCCAGACATTATTGATTCTAACAATACTCTGACCTCCTTACTGTATCGACCACTATAGAAGATATCGACTTACAGTACGCCACAAAATTCCAGCCTTGAATATCTTCTACCTCTCGTGAATCACCAAGCACTCCAGCTCTTCAAGCAATTCCCTTCCCGGATCTTCAAACTAACGATCTTCTGGAAGTTGATATGGAGATATGAAATGGTGTTTTGGTTTTGAGAGGGTTGATGTTTTTATTCAAAGAACCATGAGAATTAAAAGATGAAAAGAATGAATATTAGGTTCTTAATCCTTTGGAAGTTGAGAGGAATTCCTGTTTGAATGTTTGCCAAAGGTGTTTAACGAAAATCGGATGTTTTGTTTATATAGTAGGTTGCATTTGGTAATATGGAGCGTTAAAAATTCGCGAGGCATTAAAATTACCAAAGGCCAGATAACATCGTCGCTCGAACGTGGTGCTGGCGAAACTCGAGCGACGCACCTTTGCTCGAGCGACAGCTCAGCGAAACTCTAGCGATATCTGTTCTGCAATTTAGGCTCGAGCGAGGTCAGGGCGAAACTCTAGCGAAATCAACGCGCCGTTTGCATATTCAAAGCATCCCACTTTACCCTAGACCTATGCTATGAACTTTGCTAAATTGCAACTTTAGTCCATGAACTATTAGACCTTTACAATTTGGTCCTTGACTTTACAATTTTGACAAATAGGTCCTTTGGTCACAGATTGCCAATTACACATTTTCCTAACGGATTTCACCTGTCCCATTATTGTTTGAGGCTCACCCCTTGCACCACCTTGTTACGTTCAGTTGTTCACCCCCACAAGACTCACATAAGGTAGCTTACTCACTTAGTCAACGTTTGGCCTCGATTTTTTCAAAAAAATGAGTTTTTTTTTTAAAATTCATTTGAGTTACATATTGTAGAAACAAAAAATTTGGACAAAGAATTACATGATTCCAAAATTATGAGTTTATTGAGAGAATCTAGATAAAACATTACGTGTAGGTGTACGACAAACATTGAGCGTTCTCCTTTTGTGTAGGACAAGCTGTGAGAGTGAGATAAATATTTTACTATATTGTTTTCTTAGCTATTCTCTCCTAATGATTACCCGCAGTTGTTGAATAACAATAACTTTATTTTTTTTTCTCTTTTTGGTTCACTTTTATATTTTTTTTTTTGTTTCTCGTGCACTTTATTATGGTTTTGTTCACTACTACGTGATCCCAAATCACTCCCTATGCTTACAAACCCCTCATTGCCCCTACACTATCACATTTGTGTTCTATTTGTTACCT
>NC_036242.1:19904359-19917532 GCF_002742605.1 Olea europaea var. sylvestris | reverse complement strand
TCCACTACCCTTTATCGTGAAAAAATTCAACCCTTACACAATGAAAATTAATCAAATTATAAATAAAATATTGAGATTAAATTTTTATATTAAATCTGTACATTAAAATAAAAAACTGAAAATCAAAATAGAAGAAAACTGAAAATTTAAATTCAATTTTAAATTTTGAAAAACACCATCCAAATGCATAATTGTCCTTCTCCATGCATGTATTTACACTATTTAATTTTATTGTGACTGTAAATCTCTTCTTCTGACCAAATTATTAAAGGATAAAAGTGAAGGTGAGACTTATATAGAGAATTCCGATGGTGGTCTAACTTAGACGATATAGATGCTGTTACTACTACCAAAATTTGTGACACTTCACACTATAGTCACTGTGCGTGCCATATAGTTTGGGAATGGTGGAAGACAAATATTGAGATTAGTAGGAGAGGGTGACTTTATTGGACACTTGAAGGAAGAATCAATGTTCTTAACTATAATGCTGCAGAGGAAAAGAATATCAGTCAAGCTTGATGTACATTCTATTTGACATCTTTTTTGGTAGAATGACACATGGCATTTTGCCATTTGACAGTTTGAGAAAGCTATCTTTTCATGCAATACATTTTTGCCAACACGTTTTTTGTCAATAAAGTGTAAAAGTTAATGTTCCAAGTGGTAAAATCTAAAGAAGGTGTATGAAGCACAAGTCCATGATTAGCTGCTTTTGTTGGCATGAAATGAACTAACCTGAATTGGAAAGACTGTGCTGGCTTGCCGGATACATTAGTTATTGGCTTCTCTACATTGATTATTGAGCCAATGGGTAGGAAAGTTGGTCATGAAGAATGGATGGAGAAAGATGAGGAAATGAAGAGTAACATCGGGATATGAGTCCAACATAACATTGTAATTCTTTTTTTCAGTTTTCATTAGATGAAAACTATAATTGTAAATTAATTTTGATGCATTTATTGAAAATATTTTTTAATTGTATTGTAATTATAGTATGGCAAAGTAAGTAAATTTTGTGTTGATATATTTACCAGAGTAAAATCATGTAATTAGTTTGTCTTTGAAAGTTGGTGATATAAAAGTTCATATAGTTCTATGCCTCTCCCCTGTATGATGTAACTTTTTGACCCTTAATCCTTTGCCTTGTCAACTGACCTTCTATGTACCTTTGGATACTATCACGATTGTTAATGATGCGCCTGGTGAGGAACCATTAGATTTGGACTCTTGAGAACAACTTTTTCAGTCTTAAAAAACAATCTTCAAAATGCTTATTGTTACATTTTTTATATCGCAAGTGTACACTATTATAACCAGTAATATAGTTGACCTTTGATTCTGAATTATTGTTCTCACGATGACTATAATTCAATACTTAATCTAATATCTCTAACTCTATTTGATGAAAACAAACAAAGAATTGTGATTTATTATAATTTTTTATCTAAAAAAAAGATTACATTGTTTGCCCTAATGAAAAACTTGGTCACTCATAATGTATGAAGAAAAACAATTAATAATATTGGAGTACATCATCGGGTTTTGAATTGATATGTGGAATAGTGGATTAATCTTGCATCAAGTTTCTCTTCTTGCTTCAAATCTTGATTCCACACCCTAGCTCTTGATTTGTTATTTATATCCATTTGATTTTTTCCCCTATAAATCTCAAGTTGTATTTGTTTGTCTCTCAACATGTGAAATTTCCCAAAATTCCCTCTATTCTTGTATTCATATTCCCCTTCACCTTTTCCCCTAAATTAGAGATTTTATGGGCTTCAAAACGGGCCAAAAATGTGCCCTAGATACATGCACGCTGGATGTCAATTTTACTTTTGGTAGAGCCTAGGTGCCACTATCGGTGCCGGGACACTACCTCTCCATTTCAACTTCTCATCTTTCTTCTTTTGATGTAGGAAATTGACTGTTTTGCCATTTTGTTCCTTTTTTTCTCCCAAATTTATGTCTTAGCCTTGTTTTCTCCACTTTAGCAATCATTTACACCACCTCACTAACTTATAAAATAACATTAATAAACAAATTCAAAAAGTTCAATGCTCATAAGATCTAGCCCATAATCAAGTTCAAATAGTATAAAACTCGTGAGTAAAACATACTCTTTAAATATCCCCAAAATTAACAGTTTGTCACTCATCGAACAAACATGATGAAAGGAAAATAAGTAAAGAACGCACAAAAAAACTTAGTAAGATAGCTTGCCTCATGGCTTAGTGCTGAGTATATTATATCACATTCTTAAACAGATCCAAAATCACAATGCAAGATTCAAACTTCCACTCATCCAATGCAAAATACGTGTGTGAAGAATCAAGTGTAATGTTGTGCACTCATAAGTTGGCTCAATTTCCAACCCTCAATAGTCAAGTATTTCCTTTTTTCGCTTGTAAGATTTACACACTTCCAAACTTGTTTCTCTCATTTTCCTCCCGAAGTATAATTCTAAAGTTTAGTCTTACTGATCAATTTCTTATACCACTCTAATACTTTGCAAGAAACTTGAGTTCAATGCTTGTTTGAGCCCTATTTTTTTTTTTTTAAATAAGAATGCATTTTGAGATAATAGATTAATAGAGAATGTGTGATTAAAAGATAAAGAAAAATTTTAGGTTTACATGTAATATTATTTTATTGAAGAATGTGTGGTTGAAAAGAAGAGAAAAAATGTATTTTGAAAAAAATGGGGGATCATACAAGGGCTAATTTGGTTAAGTCTAATCGGGAACATCAACAATTTATTCATGTAATTATTCTCCCAACTTATGAGTGTTTTAACGATCAAGTTTATACAAAGTGTTCAAACCTACTTGTTATCGGAGTACTCAACAATCAGCTCTTACTTGCGCATTTGTATATAGTTTCTTTCTCCCTCTCCCTCTCCCTCTCCCTCTCCCTCTCCCTCTCCCTCTCCCTCTCCCTCTCCCTCTCCCTCTCCCTCTCCCTCTCCCTCTCCCTCTCCCTCTCCCTCTCCCTCTCCCTCTCCCTCTCCCTCTCCCTCTCCCTCTCCCTCTCCCTCTCCCTCTCCCTCTCCCTCTCCCTCTCCCTCTCCCTCTCCCTCTCCCTCTCCCTCTCCCTCTCCCTCTCCCTCTCCCTCTCCCTCTCTTTAACTCAAATTTAGCCTCATCTTTTTTCTTCTTTTTCTTAACCTTATAACAAGCTATATGTCAGTAACTTCCCAACTTTTGAATACTAAAGAGTACCTAGTTTTAAGATACTATACGGACTTACTAACTTGAATAAAACATGTGCAGGTGTGAGGTGTAAACTGAATAAATGCAATGGTTATTGTATATTAAAAATAATCAAAATTAATAGGAGGTTAGATCCGTAGCATTGGGTCATCACCAAACTCATACTAGAATGTCAAAGCCCTCTACACAATCTCTATCAACAAGCACGGAATCACCACAATCTTAAATCATTTATTTTACTGGCTCTACATTCTAAATTATTGTATACACAATTAAAGGATGTCGTGAACCATAGGTTAAGATATTAACCCCCTAATTCATCTATCAAGCCTATACATATGAATCTACATGTTCTTGTACGATGCTAAACTTAATTGTTGTGCATAAATATTATCAAGCTTCAATGGATAAGCAGAAAATTCAGCTAAAGCACATGATTCATTCACAATCCATAAACTAATACATGCTCTCAAATATATTCATCTTAGTTGACAAGGCTATATAACTCACTCAAATTGAATAAATTTTTTTAGTAAACAAAACACACGAAATAAACTCATATCACACAAGCACAAAGTAAGTTAAAATATACATTGTCCATAATGTGAAAATAAATGCATAGGATGTTAGGACATCCCTGAAAACATCAGTTTTGTCATTGCCATCGCCTTGGTAAAGTAAGTCCTAGGTGACTGGATGATATAGGAACATCAACTGCATGGCCTCAATCCGACTAAAATGTCCTCATTTGGCTCACTAACAAGTAGAGGTCGATGGAAGCGAGATGCCTGTACCTCTGCTTCATATGGCGGGCGCTTGTGAATAGTTTCTTGCTAGTTAACTGCCAAATTTTTTCTTTGTTATTGTTGGTTTAGAATCAACTACCTTCTCTGTTGTGGATATCACAATTCTCCTTTTTTATATGGAGCATATATCAATGAAAGGTAATCCAAATCGATAGGTGTCCACGTTAATATTGAGGCCCCTCTGAATGGCATAATTCAATAATGCCCATTCTTTTGTCACTTCGCTAAAATTGTTGTTGGGAAAAAGTTTAGCACATTTGAAATAGTGCCACGCTTTGCATTCAGCATACATCCATGCAGCTAAAAAATTAGTGACATTTGTGCCTAATCATTTCCACGTGGTGTTCAAATTTGCCAACTCTTGAATTATTTTCTGTGGGTCTATTGCGCCCTCTTTAGGTAGTCTGGAGAAGTAATATCATCAATATATGGCAATCTATAGATACTGTTGATTTATGTTCTTTAAAGAGAATCAATTTGCCCCATACATAGACTTTCAAATCCCTGTTGTCCTTGGCATTGGCGTAAAATTCTCGAACCACTAGTATCAATCTGGTTTTTAGTTGTTGTATAAACGACTCCCAATGTTGATCCTCAATCTGCTCTCTTAGACAGTTCAAGGTTATCAAAACCCCATTCTAGAATACAACTCTTATGCACTACTGCATCTTGATATCTTTTCTCCATGTCAACACATACAAATTTACCTCAATCAAATGTACTGGAGGAAGAGGCCGAGGATTTTTTTTATTTCTTTTTAGGTGGCATGGTGAACTCCAATCAATCAATTTCATTCACTACTATGGTCCCAAAAAAGTTCCTCAATAACCCACTAAAGACATTAAGCACTATGACGAATTTCTCAGTATCACAATACCAACAACAATTCAATTCATCACTCTCTATTCAACCCATAATAATGTTGCATTCCATAATAATGTCAAAGCAAGTAATCAAATTATCAAACATGCCGCCAAAGGAGTTTAAGTTCTCTTAGAAATCTCAACAAACACCTTGTAGTACCTTCACAATTCGAACCTAGAATTTCTCCAAACTTATTCTAAACTTAGCTTTAATCATATATTCAACATCTCAAAATGTCAAACCATTACAATCTACCAAAACCTAAAAGAACTTCTCTTCCTTCATCCAACCACCAAGTGTAATATAACACAAATTATGACAAAATGCGCAAGAAATATTTAGATATTTACCATTCTTTGTGTAGAAATCTTACTAAGTTGAAGGTATTGGAAGCGAATCTTGGAGCTTGTGGGCGTAACTTGATGTTTGTAGTAGATTTATATGTGGAATAAAGGACTTGAAAAGAAATGAAAATAGGTTTGACAGAGATTTGGGGACAAGGAAGAGTATAGTTCTATGGGAGTTATAAGGGAATTGAGAAATAAAAGAGTAGGGGAGGCATTTTGTAATGTTCATGGCACCGGGGCACCACAATTTTGTCATGTTCAAGGCATCATGGTGAGCATTGTGGCACCATAGCGTCGAGATTTAGGTAGAGGGTTTGGTTTTTTGTTTGTGGTGCTGCAATGCCTTGGGAGTGGTATAGCAGTGCCACGATTCTGGCTGGGGGCTTTAAAGTCCCATTGTTCTTGGGTGAAGAATTGGGTGGCACTTTGATGTTAGATGCAAGGTGCCAAGGCTCCTATGCTATATCTCGGTACATTTTTCACTCATTTTCGATTCACCCTTATAAACTTATTAACACCTCCAAACTTGAAGTGCCCCTGATCTTTTGTTTAATCATAACACTGCCCTCAAACTTCAAAATCTGCTTTCCAATCACCCATGTATGCATAGATTTACCCTCAAACTTGAGATTCATCCTACGAAACACAATGAGATTATTACCAACAATAAAATAACAAATCCTAAAATTAAAAACAAAGTAATACAAAATGGATAGAGCTTGGGTTGCCTCCTAAGAAGCGTTTTTAAAGTCATTTGCTTAACTTTGTACTGCTATCATTTTGGAACAACGATTTCAAGGCTTTCTTTAGAGCTGTAAAAGTCTTTCACGTAGTGTTTGATGCGTTGTTTGTTAGCTTTGAAATTTTCCTTTGTTGGGTGATGTAATTTGATTTACCATAAGGGAACACTTGCGATACCATAAAAGGCCCGGACCATCTTGATTTCAGTTTACTTGGAAAAGGTTTCAATCTAGAGTTGTACAAGAGGACTTGATTTTCCTCTCTAAAAAATCAATGTTGGATATTTTCGTTATACCATTTCTTTGTCCTTTCTTTATAGATGGAAACATTTTCATAAGCCTCTCTTCTAAATTCTTCCAATTCATTTAGTAACAAATTCTTATTACTTCAGCTTTCTCTAAGTCCATATTCTACTATTTTTGGGCTATCCTTTGTGTTCAAACTCAACTGGTAAGTGGCACGTTAGTCCAAACAATATTCAGTATGGTGACAATATAATAGGCATCTTGTAAGCAGTGCCATAGGCCCACAAAGTATCATCCAATTTCTTGACCAATCTTTTTGAGATGAGTTCACCAGAAATTCTGAAGTTCTTTTCAGTTGTCTGTTAGAAGTTTCAACTTGTCTACTTATTTGAGGGTGATAAGGTGTGGCAATTAGATGTTCTACACTATACTTGTGGAGTACCATCTTGAAAAACTGATTGCAGAAGTGAAATTCACCATCACTTTAGGTGATCCATAGCAGTTGAAAATATGTTTCTTTATAAAGCCTACCACTACCTTTGCGTCATTGATGAGCAAGGCCATGGCTTCTACCCATTTGATACATTGTCCATGGTCACTAAAATGTATCGATTGTTATAGGAAAATGGAAAATGTCTATTAAATCAATATGCCATACATCAAAGTTTTCACCTCCAGAATGTTGTTTAGTGGCATCTCATGACTGGCTGATACGTTACCTGTTTTTTGGCATTTATCACATGATCTACAGAAATTGTCAGTCGTTGAATAATGTTGGCCAAAAGAAACAACATTAGAAACAACTTCATTGTTGTTTTTATTAGGCCAGTGTATCATCTATAAGTTGAAACATGAACCCCGTGACAAGATTGACTTCATCTCATCTTCCAGCACACATCTTCTGATGATTTGATTTGTTCTTTTCATGTACAAGTTTGGATCATCCCAATAATAGAATTTAACTTTATGCAGAAGCTTCTTCTTTTGATAAGTGAAGTCTAGATCGACATATCCATTTTCTAAGTAATTGACAATGTCTGTGTACCATGGTGCTTTCTCCACCTACAATAATTTCTTATCTAGAAATATTTCTTTGAAATCCACCTCATCTGACTCACTTAACTGTTCTAACCTCAATAAGTGATATGCTACCTATTTTCTATTCCCTTGTTCTCGAGCAAATATTTTAAAGCTGCATGGTCTATATAAACTATCACATTTTAACCAATCAGATATGAGAGAAATTTGTCAAAGGCAAATACTACTACTAGTATCTGTTTTTCAGCTGTTGTATAATTGATCTGAGCATCTGTCAAAGTTTTGTTGGCATAATAGATGACATGCAATGTCTTTCTCTTTTGTTGTACTAAAATTGCTCCCACCACATAATCACTGGCATCACACATGGGTTGAAAAGGTAATTTAGAGTTTGGTACCGTTTTAATAGGTGTAGAGGTTAACTTTTTTTTCGAACTATAAACACATTTAAATAATCACCAGAATAATGAAATGACACATACTTCTCTAGTAGGCTGCATGGAGATTTTGTAATCTTTCAAAAGTACTGAATGAATTTTCTATGGAATTTGCATGTTCCAAAAAGCTTCTGATCTCCTTAGCTGAATTTGGTGGCTATAGTTTTTCAATCACTTGTATTTTAGCTTTGTCAACCTCAATCCCTTGTGAAGATATCATATGTCCCAGCACTATTTCTTCATTCATCATAAAATGACACTTCTCCTAATCAAGCACCATATTTCTTTCTTCACATATTTGTAACATTAGATATAGATGTTCCAAGCAATCACCAAAACAGTCTCCAAATACTAAAATATCATCAATATATACCTTAATATATTTTTCCACCATGTTAAAAATATGGTCATCATGCATCGCAGAAAAGTTGCAGGTATGTTACATAGACCAAAGGCAATCTCCTTAAAGCAAAAGTACTATAAGGGAATGTGAAGGTTGTTTTCTCATGATCTGGAACAATTGGTATTTGGTTGTACCATCATGCATCGCAGAAAAGTTGCAGGTATGTTACATAGACCAAAAGGCGATCTCCTTAAAGCAAAAGTACTATAAGGGAATGTGAAGGTTGTTTTCTCATGATCTGGAACAATTGGTATTTGGTTGTACCCTGAATATTTGTCCGAAAAGCAGTAATGTGAGTGTCCAGCTAACATTTCCAACGTCTGAACAATGAAGGGCAAATGTAATTTATCTTTTCTTGTGGCATTATTCAGTTTCCTGTAATCAATACACACTCTCCACCCAATTATTAGCCTTGTTAGAATCAACTTATTTATTTCATTCTTCTTTACTATAATTCTACCCTTCTTAGGCACAACATGTACTCAACTCACCTATGAAATATATGAGATAAGATAGATAATCACTGCATCTAGCAATTTCAGACAATGAAGGGCAAATGTAATTTATCTTTTCTTGTGGCATTATTCAGTTTCCTGTAATCAATACACACTCTCCACCCAATTATTAGCCTTGTTAGAATCAACTTATTTATTTCATTCTTCTTTACTATAATTCTACCCTTCTTAGGCACAACATGTACTCAACTCACCTATGAAATATATGAGATAAGATAGATAATCACTGCATCTAGCAATTTCAGCACTTCTTTTCTCACGACTTCCTTTAAAGTTAGATTTAATCTGCGCTAAATTTTCACAAATGGTTTGGATTTGTCTTTCATTAGGATTTTCTGCATGCAAAGAGTAACACTGATTCCTCTAGTATTAGTAATTGTCCATCCAATCGCAGTTTTGTGCCTCTTTAGTACATCCAATAACTTTTTTTTTCCCTCTTGCTCCAATAATTACTGAAAGTTTAATTGAATAAGCAAAGTGTAAATGTGATAGCAAACATTTTAACTCAAGAATTGGGGCCTTCTCTACCAAAGGTACCAGTGGTGATGGATTGACACCAAGAGACTCATTGCCAATATCTCTTTCCCATGGGTTCTTCTACCAACTATACAGTTTATTCTTTTCTTTCTAAATACTCCGATTCTAATTAATTAATCTCTACATCATATATTTGGTAGAAAGTATCAAAAGTCAATGGATGTTTCATCACCTTGAACACATTGAATATGACACGTTCATTTTCTACTCTTAGGATCATCTTTCCATCATATACATTAATCAACGCTCTTCCAGTGGCAAAGAAAGGTCTTCCCAAGATTAGAAGAATATTTTTATCCTCTTCCATGTCCAAGCTAATGACATCCACCAGAAGATAAATTTATCAACCTTGATTAGCACATCGTCGATGATTTTCTTTGGTCTTTTGATGGATCTATCAGCCAGTTGCAATGTTATTATTGTTGGTTTTACTTTTTCCAATCCAAGAGACCTATAAATAGTGACTTTAAATTACCAAATACTTGTTACATCACAATTTTAATTAATTTTTTTGACATAAAACATTTTTTTTGTAAACACCACAATCATTAACTTGTTCTCAATTTCTTTTCTTTACGATGGTTCAGCAGTGGTGCATGATACAAATGCATCATTTAAAGTGTTTGTAAGAGGCTGCATCATTCCTTCTTGAAAACAACTAAAATTATGTTTTGCCATTTTAGAACAATATTCTATGCCACTGAAATTGCAACAAGACTTCGAACATTGTGGATTCCATCAAACCAATTGTACCATCTGTTATAAAAAATTACGTGGTTTGTGTAATAAAATATCAGCTATTAGCATAAATTAAATAACACAAATGTGAATAAAGTTAGAAAAGCTAGCCTAAGAGTTGCGAGAAAATTTGGTCTAAAGTTTGTGTGTCATTCTCTTTGTACATGTGCTTTTCTTGCTGCAAGACTCTAAGATAAAACCCTTATAGCTCTTAACATATTCTTCCTCCAAATGCACGACCATAAGGAATGAAAGAATAAGCCTTATCAAGTGGCAAAAATCATAAGAGAAGATAATATGAAATGACTATAGAGCATTTTTCAAGTTTTTGTGTGTGTGAAACCATGGAAAATCCACTACCCTTTATCGTGAAAAAATTCAACCCTTACACAATGAAAATTAATCAAATTATAAATAAAATATTGAGATTAAATTCTTATATTAAATCTATACATTAAAATAAAAAATTGAAAATCAAAATAGAAGAAAACTGAAAATTTAAATTCAATTTTAAATTTTGAAAAACACCATCCAAATGCATAATTGTCCTTCTCCATGCATGTATTTACACTATTTAATTTTATTGTGACTGTAAATCTCTTCTTCTGACCAAATTATTAAAGGATAAAAGTGAAGGTGAGACTTATATAGAGAATTCCGATGGTGGTCTAACTTAGACGATATAGATGCTGTTACTACTACCAAAATTTGTGACACTTCACACTATAGTCACTATGCGTGCCATATAGTTTGGGAATGGTGGAAGACAAATATTGAGATTAGTAGGAGAGGGTGACTTTATTGGACACTTGAAGGAAGAATCAATGTTCTTAACTATAATGCTGCGGAGGAAAAGAATATCAGTCAAGCTTGATGTACATTCTATTTGACATCTTTTTTGGTAGAATGACACATGGCATTTTGCCATTTGACAGTTTAAGAAAGCTATCTTTTCATGCAATACATTTTTGCCAACACGTTTTTTGTCAATAAAGTGTAAAAGTTAATGTTCCAAGTGGTAAAATCTAAAGAAGGTGTATGAAGCACAAGTCCATGATTAGCTGCTTTTGTTGGCATGAAATGAACTAACCTGAATTGGAAAGACTGTGCTGGCTTGCCGGATACATTAGTTATTGGCTTCTCTACATTGATTATTGAGCCAATGGGTAGGAAAGTTGGTCATGAAGAATGGATGGAGAAAGATGAGGAAATGAAGAGTAACATCGGGATATGAGTCCAACATAACATTGTAATTCTTTTTTTCAGTTTTCATTAGATGAAAACTATAATTGTAAATTAATTTTGATGCATTTATTGAAAATATTTTTTAATTGTATTGTAATTATAGTATGGCAAAGTAAGTAAATTTTGTGTTGATATATTTACCAGAGTAAAATCATGTAATTAGTTTGTCTTTGAAAGTTGGTGATATAAAAATTCATATAGTTCTATGCCTCTCCCCTGTATGATGTAACTTTTTGACCCTTAATCCTTCGCCTGGTGAGGAACCATTAGATTTGGACTCTTGAGAACAACTTTTTCAGTCTTAAAAAACAATCTTCAAAATGCTTATTGTTACATTTTTTATATCGCAAGTGTACACTATTATAACCAGTAATATAGTTGACCTTTGATTCTGAATCATTGTTCTCACGATGACTATAATTCAATACTTAATCTAATATCTCTAACTCTATTTGATGAAAACAAACAAAGAATTGTGATTTATTATAATTTTTTATCTAAAAAAAAGATTACATTATTTGCCCTAATGAAAAACTTGGTCACTCATAATGTATGAAGAAAAACAATTAATAATATTGGAGTACATCATCGGGTTTTGAATTGATATGTGGAACAGTGGATTAATCTTGCATCAAGTTTCTCTTCTTGCTTCAAATCTTGATTCCACACCCTAGCTCTTGATTTGTTATTTATATCCATTTGATTTTTTCCCCTATAAATCTCAAGTTGTATTTGTTTGTCTCTCAACATGTGAAATTTCCCAAAATTCCCTCTATTCTTGTATTCATATTCCCCTTCACCTTTTCCCCTAAATTAGAGATTTTATGGGCTTCAAAACGGGCCAAAAATGTGCCCTAGATACATGCACGCTGGATGTCAATTTTACTTTTGGTAGAGCCTAGGTGCCACTATCGGTGCCGGGACACTACCTCTCCATTTCAACTTCTCATCTTTCTTCTTTTGATGTAGGAAATTGACTGTTTTGCCATTTTGTTCCTTTTTTTCTCCCAAATTTATGTCTTAGCCTTCTTTTCTCCACTTTAGCAATCATTTACACCACCTCACTAACTTATAAAATAACATTAATAAACAAATTCAAAAAGTTCAATGCTCATAAGATCTAGCCCACAATCAAGTTCAAATAGTATAAAACTCGTGAGTAAAACATACTCTTTAAATATCCCCAAAATTAACAGTTTGTCACTCATCGAACAAACATGATGAAAGGAAAATAAGTAAAGAACGCACAAAAAAACTTAGTAAGATAGCTTGCCTCATGGCTTAGTGCTGAGCATATTATATCACATTCTTAAACAGATCCAAAATCACAATGCAAGATTCAAACTTCCACTCATCCAATGCAAAATACGTGTGTGAAGAATCAAGTGTAATGTTGTGCACTCATAAGTTGGCTCAATTTCCAACCCTCAATAGTCAAGTATTTCCTTTTTTCGCTTGTAAGATTTACACACTTCCAAACTTGTTTCTCTCATTTTCCTCCCGAAGTATAATTCTAAAGTTTAGTCTTACTGATCAATTTCTTATACCACTCTAATACTTTGCAAGAAACTTGAGTTCAATGCTTGTTTGAGCCCTATTTTTTTTTTTTTAAATAAGAATGCATTTTGAGATAATAGATTAATAGAGAATGTGTGATTAAAAGATAAAGAAAAATTTTAGGTTTACATGTAATATTATTTTATTGAAGAATGTGTGGTTGAAAAGAAGAGAAAAAATGTATTTTGAAAAAAATGGGGGATCATACAAGGGCTAATTTGGTTAAGTCTAATCGGGAACATCAACAATTTATTCATGTAATTATTCTCCCAACTTATGAGTGTTTCAACGATCAAGTTTATACAAAGTGTTCAAACCTACTTGTTATCGGAGTACTCAACAATCAGCTCTTACTTGCGCATTTGTATATAGTTTCTTTCTCCCTCTCCCTCTCCCTCTCCCTCTCCCTCTCTTTAACTCAAATTTAGCCTCATCTTTTTTCTTCTTTTTCTTAACCTTATAACAAGCTATATGTCAGTAACTTCCCA
>NC_036242.1:19891196-19896877 GCF_002742605.1 Olea europaea var. sylvestris | reverse complement strand
ATGCATAGGAACTACATCACGCATCACTTCATCATGATACCTCATCATTGAGAAACTCACCAATTCTTGCCTTTTCTCCTTAGCCTCTCCACATTTATTCAATCATTGAAATTTATAAAGCTTAAGATGTTTTAACATGATTAATCCCTCTTTTTCAACAAGTATAGTGCCAACCACATTGATACAACTACTCCATCAATAATCATACTACATACCTTATTATTAACACGACATCTCGTGTGAGATATGCTTTCTCTTTGTTGTTCTAAGTCGTCCACTTTGATTTGAGCACTAAGAGCTCTCCTTTTGATCAATAACTCTCCCACTGTATACTCCATATTTTCACCATCACTAGCGTCCTCCAATTTTGGCATGTCATCATAATCATCTTCACTATTACTCACCACTTCTACATTTTCAAGCAAGATAGTCACCCTTCGTTTGGACATTGAGAAACAGTGTATTCCAATCCCAAGCACCTAAAGCATTTGATATCTCGATTCTTATGAGGTTGGGAATTCGCCTTGGGTGTAGCTTTACTAGTAACTTCCTCTTTTCCCTTTGATAGCTCAACCCTATATCTGAAATAGCACCATCACCTTTATTGTTATCTAAATTCAATTTCTACGAAGAGTTAGAACCCGAAGAACCAATGGGCATCTAGCTACTCTGGTTCTCTTCAACTGCCTCTCCATCTTCATAGCTATATGTAGCATATACTTCAACTCTACATAATATTGTATTTCTACCATATTAGCTATTTCCCTATTCAAATCATTCAAAAATCGGGCCATGATGTCCTCCTAATCCTTCTCAACATTCGCTCTAATCATGGCAATCTCCATCTCCTTGTGATAATCATCTATGCTCCTAGATTCATGATAAATGCTTTGTAATTTTTGATAAATGTCCTATAATAATGATTAGGAACGAACCTCTCCCTCATGATAGCATTATATTTTCCCCATGTTGCAATAGGCCTGTCATGATTCTTCCTCCTTGATGTTGCTATTTGATTCTACCAAATGATAGCATAATCAGTAAACTCAACGATGGCAAGTTTTACCTTTTGTCTCCTCCACATAGTTATGGCAATCAAATATAAACTCTACCTTCTTCTCTTACTCCAAATATGCCTCCAGACCGCTCTTTCCTTCGAATAAAGGAATTGCTATTTTAATATTGCCCATATTTTTATCAACTCTATCTCTAACATAATTTCTAGCCCTCCTCTCATGCCTATCTCCCCTATTGCTCATCCTATTTTTGCCTCCACTAATGCATCCCTACTTCATTTTAACCACCAATATTCACTATAGGATCCCACCTATCTTATTCACTATAGGATCACACCTATCAATTCCATTACCCACTTTTCTAAATTGTTCCCTATGTAAATTAGCAAGCAATGTGTCTTGTCTCTCCATTCACTTCTCTTGCCTATCCATAATATCTCCCATATCCCCAAACAACCTCTCAAATCGTCATATCATCTTTTTCGTCATGATGACTATTCTTCCCGCTTGAAGTAAAATGGTCTCCGTCAAACATTCTAAATTTAGAATAATATTTTCCTCACATGTGTACACTTGTGTATCACTCAATCTGGCTTTTTTCCTCTATTAGTTTCACACTCTGCCTTTTTTCACTCAATGTTTCCTTGCAAGCACTTTAAAGAACTATTTTGACCTCAATCAAAATTCAATCCTTGTAGAATTCAAACAAAGAATTGATTAGGGACAAATTGACTCTCGAATGACTCAAGAAGTAGGAATTGGCACTGTGAATGAAACATTGAGGATAAATTCAAGAAGGTGTTTCTTGAATTCGAATTGGACACTATTAACTTTGGACCTTGTTTTCTTTGTAATTGTTATATTTTTCGGTAATTTTTAGAATTTTTTTCCTAAACGCTCGAGAATTCAACAAAGAGCCCAAAAAATCGAAAATGAATTGAATTTGGCAATAATTTAGCGCAAAACAACTTTCAAATTTTTTTGGTATTTTAATTGGATTGACTGGGTCGAAAGATGGAGAACACAAAAAATGAGAATGAAGGCTCAAACAGAAAAAGAACAAAGAACTAAATGATATAATCTTGATTTTTGGAGCCTAAACTCTGATATCAACTTATGCGAATCCACGTAGCAATTGTATATACGAAACCTACGACAGATTTGATCAAACCCAAAAAAAGCCAATAATCAACATTTGAAAAGGTCGACTCAATAAATTATTGAACTAAAGAACCAAGGCAATCGAAAATAATATCTTGACCACGTGATCACAAACTTACGAACCTTACATTAATTGATGAACGCCAAAAGAAATTAATTCAATGAAGAACGAGTTGAAAACAATATGCCCCGCAAAATATTTTATTTGTGTAAATTTTAACTCGTCTACGTTGATTATAGCAGCTCCCAAACCCAAAAAAAAAAAGGAGGTTGTTGGGAATTTATTTAATTATGGATAGCGAAATTCAAACAAAATTTCCATTCCCACCAATGATTTGCTTTGTTTTTAGATAAAAAATATGATAGAAATTATACCTTTGTTGAATTCTGCAAACTGCTTTACTTTTTTTGAACTCCAACAATTACAATCTACAATCCACAACTGTCCAATGTTCCAATCTTCAATAAAAATCCACACAGTGAGCAAGATTGAGAAAATTAGGGTTTTTACTTTTCTTGTGCTTGTAAAAAAATGAATTTTCTCTATAATTTTTCAAATCCTAGCAGCTTATTTATATAAGCTTAAACGGGCTTAACCCAACTTATAACTTAATCAAGTTCAATATTTAATTAATTCAATTAATTGAATCTAACCCATGAATTAATTAATCCAATTAATTAACTGGTGAATCTCATTCTTCTAGTTTTACTTTAGTGTGTAACTTATTAGATTCCCAATCACGTTGTCTAACGATGTGAATTATTGTTTTGATATAATAAAAATCGATAAATTAAAACAACCGTTGTCACATTCGTCGTCTTATATTAACATCTAACAATGTATCAGGGCAATATATATGACGAAAAATGTCACGTGGCGTGGTAAAATCAAACTTGTTCGTTTACCGTGAAACTATAATCCCTTATTCAATATGATCTGATCAATTATGAGATATGAAAGTGTGTCAATTTCGATTATCAATTATATCTTTCATTCCACTATTAAGTCATATAAGTCAAAAACTCTTTTTTGACTTATGAATACACCTTGATGAAGGATTTCATTCTCAACTTAATTGAATAAAATGTAGATCATAATCTCTTACTATTTGAGAGTAACAAATTCTCTATTGGTCATTCACAACCATCATAAGATTCTTGACATACTCAAATGATGTCGTATCAGCGGCCCTTGACAGAGTAACATCCAACATTACCAAAGTATGACTGTCCTCATATAAGACACTATGATAATCTCAAGTCAAAGGACCGATTCCAGTGCCAAATGTTAGAGATTAACCACCGACACTCAGATAGTTATCCATGTAGAATCTTCCAACAATTTCCAATGCTCTGTTCTGTAACAAAATATTCGCGTGTTCATTTAAGTGTTACCACACTTTAACTTGTGAGATCAGCTACTTACTCTACAAGTAAAAAATGCTACACCTGATGTCAATCCGTAATAACGATATCCGTATCTCGTTATTAATTACGATCATGGATGATTTAAGATTCAATTATATGTAATTTGTATCTCACAGTCACAACTCCTTGTGATTAACAAATTACCAAGATTGAAATCTACGGACTCTATTATTTAATTTAATTGAATAATAAATCTATCATAGAATTGCATCAATTATATATTAAAATTGCTTATGTTCAAATTGATTGGACCTAGGCTATAATCTTACAAAGTTCTACTTGCACTATATCCAATCACTTATTTATCTAATACCATAAGATTCTACATGATGATTATATTTACATTGCAAAAATGCTTTGTCAATTGATTTGCAATATTGTCAATTGTGGAAATTCATTCCTTTCTTTACGTCATTTTTTGTATTATCTCTCTGATGAGATGATACTGCCTTAACATATGTTTGGATCATTGATGAGACATTAGTTCATTCGCTTGCGCGATGACTATATTGTTATTACAATATAATGGTATGTGATCAACAATGTTAGGAATTACTCCAAATTCATTAATGAACATCTTAATCCACACCGCAACTCTTTGTTGCCTTTGAAACAATCATGTATTAGATTTCTGCTATTGAGTCAATGATTGTATCATGTTTGAAACATTTCCAACACACTGTTAGTTTGAGATTTGCTATCATTAAGTCTAACTAGAAGGTAGTATCAATGTATCCATAAACTCCCAGTTCATATTCTCTATATAAAATCTTATTAAAATTTCATCTATGTAGATTGGGATGAGTTAAGCAATCTTCTGGATCTATCTCCATTGATTAAATTGCTTCTCCCATATCTTTCAGGAAGAAATCCTTTAACAACTACAACTTCAACGATTGAAACGTGGGATGTCGTATCCTATTAATAATATATCTTATACATATAATATTAGGAATGCAATAATGCTCCCACTATCTTCTTGCAAACACACAGTTCGTCTTCATTTTTGATAATCAAACCTTTTAATTTTTCCATCAAATTGAAGATTTTAGCTCCAAGAGGCCTACTTCAATCCATATAAGAATTGATCGAGCTTACATACCTTGCAAGCATGTTTGGATTCAAAACTTTCGAGTAATGTCATGTACACTTTCTCTTGCAAGTTCTTATTAAGGGCTACAATTTTGACATCTTTTTGTCATAATTCATAGTCATGGTATGTAATTATTACAAGAAAATTTTGAATGGACTTTAGCACGGCTATAGGCTAGAAGTTTCCATCCATGCCGACCATTTTGTTAAACCCATTTACAACCTATGGATTTTATCCCATCAAGCTAGTCGATCAAAGTTTAAACCTGTTCACATACATCGAGTTCATCTCGGATTGCATGGCCTTTTTCCATCTCTTTCAGTCAACATTTAACTTTATTTTTATACAATTAGTATGTTCATCATCCTCGATTAGTAATGCCTGATTAGTAATCATAGATTTGCACCTTCTTGAATGTCGAATGATCTTACGAGATTTACACGAACTTGACGTGCCATTAGAACTCTGTACTTCTGATTAAGAGTATATCCCTTGGGAGATGTAAGATGAGACTAAGGTTCATCTATTTGGTCAACAGTGTACGTGGATTCGTGAACTTCTTCAAGTTCTAACTTGTTCTCATTGCCCTATCCTAGAATGAACTCTTTCTCTAGGAATATAACATGTTTTGAGATGATCACCTTCTTCTCAATGGGATTGTTGAATTGATATCCAAATATTTGTTTTGGATATTCCACAAATATGTATTTATCGGATTTAGTCTCAAACTAATTCGATTCAATGCGCTTCAAAGTGTCATAGTCCCAATATGAGACAAGTTGGGCCTTCTAGCTCTCCATAAATCGTATGGAATTTCGTCAACCGTCATAGATGGGAGACGATTTAGTGTGTATTACACTGTATGACCCCAAAACAATATAGAGGCTTGCATGGCTTATAATTAATCGCACTATATCTAATAGCTTTCGATTTCTCCTTTCTAATACATCATTATGTTGTGGTGTATATGAAAGAGTAAACTG
>NC_036242.1:19862568-19889685 GCF_002742605.1 Olea europaea var. sylvestris | reverse complement strand
GGATATAACCAATTTTCTCATGATTGAGAACAATTCTCAGATTGTGGTGCCAATCAAGAAAATTTAGTTTTGTTGTTAGCATCCAGTATGCCTATCAAATATATATAGTTACTCATGATTCAATAAATATAAATGACGAAAAGTAAAAGAATAATATATAAAATGCATTAATTAATTTAACACGGTCTTTTGTTAAATTAATTATACTCCCACTGTTTAACTCAAATTTATAACTCTCTTACATAAATTTATGGAATTCATAGTTAACTCCCAATGAGCTGGGATCCCATTTGTTATATTAAAACTTTGAATGTACTCAACAAGCCTTAATAAAATATTTGAGTAGACACTATTATCAATTGTATCTCTATATAACTCCTAAATCATTAAGTTAACAACTCTTTGTCTTCAAATATCTTATATATTAACTTAACATGCTTCTAAAATTTATCTCCTTGAGTGTACTCAACAAAAGATAAATTTTAGTTAAGTCAAACCCATCATTCAAAAATATTTAATATTTTCAAAGTGTCAAACATATCCCTAATAAGTCAGCATTGAATGTACTCAACAAGTTGAGTTCAATTGAGGACTCTGATTTCTCAGTATAACGATGGAAAGTAAATATAATATGATTTAATATTTTAATGGGGGTTTTGCATGTAAAGGTCTCATCTTAATAATTATACATATTTTATTATACATTCAACATGCAAATAAACACATATATAATGTAATAGTGTAGACCATTATGGACTTTTACTATCAAGTCTTCCTAAACCATAAAAAAGACTAGTTGGTTAGTTCCTAGAGGGTATTGCATTGACTCATACAATGCTCCATGTCTATGCTCTTCTCTTCTTCTTGTTTCTTCAATTACTCCAGTTGTAACATGTATCCTATAATGTTGGCATGCAGGCCTGAATAATTGGACATGTGGGCCTATAATAATTACAACGGATTCTCAGGTCCAAAATAAATAAAAGCTCGCAGGCCTATGATACAACAAGAATAAAAACTAACCATTTAACACATCCATATAGTCGAGTCCATAATAATCCACCAATAATACATTCCTCGCATAAATGCATTACTATATAATATCTAATATTATATACATGTATATTTCAAATTTCTAGCAATTGAGATCGTCTAAACTAAGTTAGACAAATGGATTGGAACAAATAAATAATAATTAATCAATTAATCTAATTAATGGATTTGTTTAACTAAAATCAAATTTTAATGAAATAAAAAATTAGAGTCCAACTCTAATTTCAAAACTATTGAATGAACTAATTTAATTAAAATCAAATTTGAATTAAATACACAATTAGAGTCCAATTCTAATTCCACAATTATAGGCAGAACTATTTAATCAAATTTTAATTAAATACCAAATTAGAATCCAACTCTAATTTGAAAAAGAAAAATTAAGGCAAGATAATTTAATTAAAATTAAATTCTAATTAAATGTCAAATTAGACTCCAACTCTAATTCCTAGAATTTGGGACGAAAAAGTTTAATTAAATATCAAATTAGAGTCCGAATCTAATTCCAAAGTTTTAGGGCGAAACAATTTAATTAAAATCAAATTCTAATTAAATGTTAAATTAGAGTCCAACTCTAATTTCAAGAGTATATTGGGATAAATAAATAATTAAAAATAAGTTTTAATTAAATACTAAATTAGAGTCTAATTTAAAATTGAATTAAAATTTTAATTTAGGATGAAACTCCTAAATAAATAAAATTCAATTTCGAGTCAAAGTTTAATATTTAGGATTCGTTTGATTGCAAAGGTGAATTACATGTAAGTTGGAAAAGAACACAAAAACCATGGGAAAGTATTTTCCACTCAATCGGCCAAAAACACGTTTTAAGTGTTTATATTTTGAAATTCGAACTCCATTTCTACTTTCGTATCAAACAGTCAAAGTAGAAAATGAATTCCTCGGATATGACATTTTCCATGGAACTTCCACTAATCAAATGGACCCTTAAGTTAAAATCCAATTTTAACCAAAATATAGAAAGTTGTTAATTTTAAATAAAATTTTAAACGGGTCAAAATTGATAATATAGGTTAAAATCTTTTGAAATTCAAATTTAAAACCCCTTTTAAAATTGCCATCAAAACCCTTTTGAAAATAACAATCCAACCCGATTTTAAAATTAATAATAGGGCCTTCCAATTTTGTAAATTACATACAAGCCCTCCTTTTAAAAGTTGCACATCAACCTCTAATGAAATTTGAGGGAGAGGCCTACAATTTCAAAAATTCCAAGGCTTGCCATCGTCCCCAATTCTCATCTTCGATTAAAAAACCCTAGAATCTTGGTTATACCTACATCATCCCTAGGGAAGTGCGGCGAATTGTCACCGCTATCACATAGCGATGATGTTCTGCCACTATAGCAATGCAAACTATAACGAGAAGCACTGCAGCTTAACGACTTTTGTAGTGACGACAATAGCGGCTGCAAATTGAAGCGACAACAGTTGCTGCTACCTTGCCTCTAGCAGTCACTGTTGGGCTCTGTGATTTTTCCCATGGCAGACTCGCACGCAACTGGCTATTGCTGGTCTTGCTGTCATCCCTGCCAACTTTGACCTTCCGATCCATTTTTCGAATAAAAATTATTTTATTCTTAAAAACTAGATTTTTGAATATAAAAATTAATTTTCTTAATTGTTAGATTCAAGAAAAATTATATAAACAATCAACTTTTGATTATTTCATAATGCAAATTAATTTTCATCAAACATAAAGTAGGCTTTGATACTACTATTAGGAATTTACTTAGTCATGCGAAGCAGAATTTAAACAAAATTTCAATTTCAACCAAGATCTGGGTCGTGTTTAAATAGAAAATGTGATAGAAATTATATCTTTGTTGAATTTTGTAAACTCATTTCCTTTTCTTGAACTCCAACAATCACGATGTGCAATCAACAGCTGTCCAATTGTTCAACCTCCAACGAAAATTTATATAGTGCACGAGATTGAGAGAACTAGAATTTTTACTTTTTCTGTGTTAGCAAGAATATGAATATTCTCTACAATTTTTCAAACCATAACAATTTATTTATATAAACTCAAATGTGGCTTAGCCTGTCTTATAACTTAATCCGATTCAATATTTAATTAATCCAAATAATTAACTCTGATCCATTAATTAATTAATCCAATTAATTAACTTGTGCATATTAATAAGCAGCCTAATAAATTAATTATCAACACTTTTTAATTAATTAATTAGTGAATCTTATCCTTCTAGTTCTTCTTTAATGTGTGATCATTAGGTTCCCAATCACGATATCTAACGATGTGAATTATATTTTGATCTAATCAAAATTGATAAATTAAAAAATCCTTTTAATTTATCACCAATTCACGTCCATCATCTCAGATTGACATTTAGCAATGTGTTAAAGTAATATATGTGACGGAAAAAATGTCGCGTTGTATGACAAATCCAGACTTGTTTGTTTACCGTGAAACTATAATCTGTTCGTCAATATAATCCGATCAATTATGAGATATGGAAGTATGTTAATCTCGATTATCGATTATATCTTTTATTCCACTATCAATTCAATAAAAGTCGAAAACTCCTTTTCAACTTATGAGTACAACTTGGTCAAATATTTTATTATCAATTTAGCTGTATGAATGTAGATCATAATCTCTTACTGTCCAATAGTAACGAATCCTCTATTGATCATTTACAACTTTTATATGATTCTTGACATACTCAAACAATGTCGTATTAGTGGTCCTTGGTAAAGCAACATTCAATATCACCATAGCGTGACTGTTTTTATATAACAAAACATTCACATGTTCATCTAAGTGTCACCACATTTTAACTTATGAAATCAGCTACTTACTTCATAAGTAAGAAATGTCACACGTGATGGTCTATATGGGATATCTTTATCTCGGTATTACTTATTATCGTGAATGATTTAAGATTTAATCATATTTAATTTGTATATCACAATCACAACTTCTTGTGATTAACAAATTACCAAGATGTGAATCTACAAACTCTATTATTTAATTTAATTGAATATTAATTAAATAATAGATCTGCCATAAAATTACATAAATTATATATTAAATGTGCTTATGTCCAAAGCTGATTGGATATAGGGCATAACACTTACAGATGTTGTAGCTTTTATTTAATTTATAATTCGTATAAATTGTACAAATTCTAAATTCTTTAAAAACATGCTACATTTGTGACAAATTAAGAAAAAAGCGCGAGCTAGCTCAACTCGTTAAGATTTGAGAGCGGAACGCCTTAATTTTTTGGCCAAGCAAAAGCTCAGCTAGATTCGAATCAAGAAAAGCTCAAATTATTTTTACTTGAGTCGAGTTCGAACTTTGAGTTTCGACTCACAAGCCGACTTGACTGTAAACAAAAAACCGTTTGCCAACTTGACTGTATACAAAAAACCGTTCTTTAACAAACATTCTATGATAATTGACAAAGTTGTCGAGTTAGACACATCAATAAAACTCGACAATATCAAATTCTATTTCTAAGAAAGGTTTCTTATCTTCTTCAGTGCTAGTTGTGTTATTTTATTTCTTTTTTAATATATGTATTAGGCTTTGTACCTAATTACGCAAAACAAACACAGAGAGCCCAATCCAGCAACCCCGCAAGTAATGAAACGATTGAGACTACACGTCTTAAAAAACCCCAATTTGCAGAAACTGTTTCTGCGAGGAAGAAGAAGAGATGGCGACGTGGGGAGCATTCTGGGGGACAAGAGTAATGGAGATAGTGAAGAAGCACGACTCAGGAGGCCTTGTCTGGAAGAGAATTAAGCTCACCTCTACTCGCAAAGCCAACGCCAAAAAGCGGCTCCGCCGCGTGTGGCAGGTACCCTTACATACCTTTGTATTTCACTTTAGTCCCTTGGTTTCTTGTAGCTTTCAATGAATCGTAATTGGGTTTCTATTAGTATTTGTTAAACAAATGTTATTGTGTGTTTCCTATAGTGCCCACCTTCATTGGCACACTATTGATTGATTCAACTTTGATGAATTTATTTTAATTTAAGGATCTGTATCACATCATTTTTATTTTCTTTTTCCATTCATTTTCTTCTTTCATTTTCTTTTTAGTTTTTTTGGATATGTTTTTTGAAATTTGAGTGTTAAAGCTGTGAATCGATGCAATTTTAGAGTAGTTTCTGTGCAGTGTGCGATACTCCACCCCCAATTTCTTATGATTTTGGGTTGTAACGTCATTGGCATAACTGAAGGGCTGTATGATGCTTCCTGAATTTAGATTGCCTTCTTATATGTTAAAAGGGGTGTAGATATAAAAGAAGGTTCAATTATGAGAAAACAGATGCTCGGGTCTTTTAAAAATATCATCAGTTTATTATTATGTCAACTCAATTCAAACTGCGTGATCAGCATTCTTTTTCCATGTAGTCGACTTTATGAGCAATTGTTTACCTCCATCTTTGATGTTAGACTGCAATAAATTAGCTAAGCCTTCCTTATGACACCCCATAAGAAGCATTGCTTTGTCACTAAAAAAGTCAGAAATATTTTTATCAGCGCTTTGCAATCAAATCATATCTTGTCCTGTTGCCTACTACCTCTTTACCTCAGAGGAAAATGAACTCCATAACCATGTTCATTCTTTATCATGGAGTATTAAAATCAAGATTTTTGTGTATAATTTAGAAATTATTGAAAGTCAAATTTATTTGACACCATTGGGAATTATAATCACTATGGTTCGCATCTATAGAACTTCAATTTACATATAATATTGAAAGTTTCCAGGAATGTTTTTTGGAATATTGATTCTAAGCCAAGGAACTAGATGAGAAACCCAATTATCGGTCACCATTCTGGATTACCTCACTGGAACATGAATCTACTTAATCCTGAATCAGTGTTCACCAGATTTTTCATGAGTCCATTCGATGATTCAGTAATTGAACATATCGATATAATTTGAACTTGTGTTGAATCTTCCGTGTAGATTGTAGAAAATAATACTATAACAATGCAGACCATGAATATCCAAGGGAATATACGTACAGTGTTAAACCCCTTCTAGTTGTGGTGAATTGAGTTGAGATTGGGAATATGTGAAATCACTCTAGCTCGTAATTGGATTGATTAAAAAAATTAAGATTGCATTTGGCTTAACTTGGCTTGAAAACAACTGGATCTTATTTCAAGCTTAAATCTTGGCTTTAATCTCAACCGCAATCTAAAAGGTCCAAAACTAAAATTTTAAAAATATATCGTCAATTTTATATTAGGAAAGAGCTTAAGCATGGCATGTTTATAATGTGTTCTCCTGTGCTATATTTTATAAATTTAAATTATTAACTGAATAAATTGAAATGTTTGTCACAGAATGAGGCTGTTTTGAGGGCATGTTCTGAGCCACCTCCCTTTGGATTCAGACGGACTGAAGTTGGAGAAATTCATGTCAAGGAGAATACGAGTATCCAAGATTAGTTGAAATGAATCTAAACAAGCACAAAATCGCTGCGCAAACTTCATCTAGCATTTTATTGCCATCTTCAAACTTGCACTGCATTGTTAGACTTGGTCTACAATTTATGACTTTGAGAGGTGGTGATCTGTACTTTTGCAGTATCAATTTAAGTGTCCATCAATTTGTAGCATTTGTGTCATGTTAGCTTTCCGGTTGGACCTTGTCTGTTGAGGAAATTCGAAATCGGTTCACTTAGGTGATCTTTCTTTGTTTCTTTGGTCATGATATGTAGAGTTGATTCCAAGATCTTCCTCATGTACTATTTACTGCACTGTAGTGTTATATATGAAGATAAATACTGCTAGGGC
Source organism: Olea europaea var. sylvestris (assembly GCF_002742605.1). NCBI lineage: Eukaryota > Viridiplantae > Streptophyta > Magnoliopsida > Lamiales > Oleaceae > Olea > Olea europaea. The sequence continues at coordinate 19,882,824 of NC_036242.1, read as the reverse complement.
TGGACATTAGAACTGAATCAAGCCGAACTTGAATTTTCAGGTATTTAGTAAGTGGAATCGTAAGGTCCAAATTTAATCATGGAACCTTTTGGGTTAGGTTTCATTCGGTTCGATTCTATTCGACTGTCAAGCTCAATACAATAACTAATTTTTATATTTAACGCTATATTAATTCTATTATGACATGTTCAATCTTAGCTTTTGCGCCTTAATTTGTTGAGTTCTTCATATATTTGACTATTAAAATCACAATAACAGGAAGATAGCGAGCTCACAATAATGAAGAGATGTCCAGTCGACTTTCAATTCAATTTCTCCAAAATGACAAAAATGGTAGAATAGGAAATTTAGGTAAAATTTAAGTTAGTTTGATTAAATTGGGCTTCGTTGGAAACTAGAAATAGTAAAATCATATTTTGGGTTCAGGCTAATTAGTTAGCAAATTTTTATTTTAAAAAATAAAATATTTTAGCGTATCTAAGATTAAAAAATTAAAAATAAGGGAGATTCGGTTCTTATTCGATTATTGGTCTAGAATGAAGAATCGAACTAAACTTATCGATTCTCGATTCAAATACCCATTTGAGTATTTAATTTAAGAAGAATCGCTCAATTCGATTAAGTTCGATTGTGATTCAATTCGATTCGAAAATTTTGTCCAGCCTTAATATTGATGTTTCGATGTGGATTAAGGTCTAAATCTTTGGAGGAAGATCATTAAAAATAGTGTTCTAAAAAGTGTAAAGTGTGACTAGATGTGGAGCCCAGGTTTCAAGCTTTACGTGCTTAAACGAGCCTATTCGAGGTTTAGGCCTAAAAAAACGCTTTCTTATTTATATTATTACAAAAAAAAATTTAATCATTTTAAAAATTATTTAATAAATAAAATAATACATATTAAACATCTAAAATTATAAAATACAATATTTACTTAGAGCCTGCTATCTCCAATTAAGGAAGAAATTATAGAGTTTTGAATAGTATTTTTTGGAGAATATGTGGTTAAAATTTAAGAAAATCTTATAGGTTTATGTGTAGAATATTTTGTTATGTAAATGTATGATGGAGAATATTACTGTAGCAAACAATTTAATTTGTTAAAGGATGACAAACATAGGCTTAATAATTCCCACCACTAGTCGATTATACAATTTTCAAGTTTTCAAAATGCAAAATTTAGAATATTTTTCAAAGTTTCAATTTTTAACTAGACAAATTCTACTTAATATATTTATAGGAACTTCATACATGCTTTTGAAGTTTGTAATAAAATGTGTCTCAAGATCATAATTACATAATGTAGATAACACAATAACTTAAATCTTATTTAACTATTCCGATAAAATCATTTTTGACTTTTGTACAGATAAAATATTTTAAAAACTTGAAAATAAAGTCAAATAAATTTTTTTTTTTAAAAAAAATAATAAAGTAAAGTCGAAAAGACTTTAAAAAAAAAAAAAACTAATAAAGCGTGTATATAGAAGGCGAAAGAAATGAAGGTAAAAATTCAGTCTTTAAGGATTTGGAAAAAAAACGTGTCTTTCAAGTCCTTATCCAAAGCTGTCTACTCTTCTGCTGAATTTTCAAAAGAAGGTGTTAGGATTTATATTATATTGGCAATTCATTAGACAAAAATGACTAATATGAAAAGTTGGAAAAGTCAAGGAGTCAGTTGGAATATTGTATAGATAAAATAGGTATCTTAAGGTTCGAGTTTGGAACTAAGAGGAAAGAGTCGTCGGATTTACGCTAGCCTATCGGCCATCTGATGCTTGAGTGATAAAAACAATAACCTTGTCTCCCGTATGTCATTGAGCAATCACTCGAGCAACACACTAGCTGCTCGCCTGTCACTCAAGTTTTAATTGACACATGCTACCTAGATGCTTTCTACTATATAAACTCTTGCCCTAACACGTTTTTTGGTGTCGTTGTTCATTATAATTCTCCTACATATCATCCTTCAAAGATTTAAGAAGCATTCAAGACTTTGATTTATTCATTGATTCTTAAATTCATACAACCACATATTTGAAAAAAAAAATCAACTTCATATAATCCAAAACACACACTTCCTATATGTATACAAGAAGGTAATTTCTCAATAGCTTTCAGAGTGCTGAAGATTGAGTGAGGTTGGACCAGCAGCATAGGAAGAGAACAAGAACAATGTGTTCTTAACGATTTACGGAAGATAGACAATTTCAGAGGATCGATAATAGGTATGAGTGAAGCACATTCTAGTGGGTCTTAAAGATTGTAGGAAATATATCAGCAAGTCCAGTGAAATTTTTTTCACTAGATCGTATTGTAAGTTCATCATTGTTATAGTGGAGTTTAATGGCTTGGTCTTGAAATTGTTACCCAGTTGGATTTTTCTGTCATCAATTCTTGTGTTATTTATTGCTTTCGTATTACAAACTGTGGGAGTTCAACGTAGGATAATTTGACTTATATGATTAACCATCTAAAAACAATTAAAAAGTGATTTGTTGCTTTTAATTGTATAATTCCGTACGTTGGGTCAAAATAAATTGGCTAAATAGGACTTTCAAATAGTATTATAACTTTTCAGAAGGAAGCTTAGGCCTTTGCTGTTTGAAACTGTATATTGAGGTTGTAATAGATATATTATTATTATTATTATTATTATTATTATTATTATTATTATTATTATTATTATTAACGTTTTGAGAAAGTGAACAATCTCCTCAATTATTGTGTTTAAATGATTTGATGTCTTGTATGTTTTCAAGAAAAGACACTTGAAGAGGGTTAACTTTCCATACGTATAGCCATCGTTGCTTTTAAAGCTTAATAATGAGCGCTACAAGCGTTTCCAAGCACTAGTTGTTGTGCATGCATGAAACAAACACATTGATCTTATCTGTTGAATGTGAAGCGCCTTATGTGATTTGTAGTTCAGATTAAATATTTAATGGATGTCTTGATGTTCCGGATCCAAATCCAACGGCTCAGGTTTATGTGTGTTGCCTATAAGAAGGCAACTTCTTGAATCATTTAGTTTTTTACTTTGCAAAAAAAAAAACTTTCAAACATTCTCAACTTTATTGAAATTTTAGAACTGTCAAGATTTTTTTTTTTGCCACTTCTTAAGAAATTTGGCGACCTTTCTTGTTCTTTCTTCAATTTCGTAAGTATTTTTTATCCTACACTTAACTTTTCCTCCATTTTTCTTGAAATCATGAGTTCTTTATATTCGTAGTGCAAGAGGCTCGGATTTGTACTTTGTCAGTAATCATTCATGCATGATCAATAAAGTGTCTATGTAGAGGCTTCTCCCATGACGATTTTGTTTCATTTATGAGAGGCATGCAAGTTTGTCCACACTTCTTTGCATGGAGTTTGGTGTGTCCATGCAAAGGCTTCTCACATGACGATTCAGCTTCATTCATGGGAGGCACGAGGATTTGTCCAATTGTCCAAGTTAGTACTTCTATATAGAGGCTTCTCTTGTTGCGATCAGCTCCGTTCATGGGAGCACTCGGGTTCATCCACGCTTCTCTACATTGAGTTTGGTACGTCCATGCAGAGGCTTTGTCCTTGATGATTCAACTTTTTTCATGGAAGGCACATAGGTTCATCCATGCTTCTCTGCATGAAGTTTGTTGCGTCCATGCAGAGACTTCTCCCATGAAAATTCAACTTCGTTTATAGGAGGCATGCGGGTTCATCTATGCTTCCTTGCATGAAGTTTAGTGTGTCTATGTATGTTCGTACAGCTTCTCTACATGGAGTTTGGTGTGTCCATACAGAGGCTTCTCCCATGGTGATTCAACTTTGTTGATGAGAGGATACATGTTAATCATTTTCTTGCATAGAGTTTGGTGCGTCCATACAGATGCTTCTTCTATGACAATGCAACCTCTTTTATGGAAGGCACGTGGTTTCGTCAATGTTCTCTGCATGGAGTTTGTACATCCACGTAGAGGCTTCTCTCATGTCGATTTAGATTTGTTTGACAAAGGTAGGGAGATGTCAAGGCAATATTTATACAAGTTTTATTTCATTGATTCAAGAATACTTACATTTGTTTGGGAACCTCATTCAATCCAGTATTATTTCTATTGATAATGCTTCCTTAGGTGTTCAGAATTCCATGGATGGGGTTGTATTTTCTCCTCTAGATCTTCAATCCTGTAGATGTTGAGCCTTATCTCCTCTATGAAGTAGTAGGGACCTTCCCATTTAGGGCCAAGGGTGCTAGTACTTGGCTCTTTGGATGATGGAAAGACCCTCCTTAGAACCAAATCATTCATGCAAAAAGACTTTTTCTTCACCTTTGCATTGTAGTAGCGTGTCATCTTCCATTGGTAAGTGGCCAGCTTCGCTTGAGACTTATCCTTTTTCTTCAAGAAAGTTAAGTTCGTATCTTCTCAACTCATCATTGGATATCTCATTAAACTGTAAGGGACGAGCAGAGTGTAAACCCACTTCCACTGGACTCATAGCTTCTGCTCTATAGGCCATAGAGAAAAGAGTCTCTTTTGTGGTAGTTCCGCTAGTAGTTCGGATTGTCCATAAGTCCTGAGGTAATTTATCAACCCACGTCCCTTTCGAAGTATCCAGCTTTCTTTTGATGGTGTACTTTATAGTCTTGTTGATAGCTTCCACTTGCCTATTAGCATAAAGATGATAGTGGGTAGAATAGTGCTTCTTAATCATAAGCTCCTCATATAGGTCCATACCTTTTTTGTTATCAAATTGTCAATCATTGTCTGTTAAAATTGGTGTTTGCCTTAGTAATTTTAGACAATGCTTCAGCTTCTACCCACTTGGTAAAGTAATCAATGGTGATAGTTGTGAAGTTTGTGCTTCTTTTTTGATTAGGGAGGAGACCTATGAGATCAATTTCCCATTTGGCATATGGCCATGGAGTAGATACCGCAATGAGCTCTTCGAAGAGTTGTCTTTGGACATTTGAGAAACATTAGTGCTTGTCAAATTTTTGAACGAATTGAATTGCATTTTTTTTTCCAAGATGGGCTAGTCTCAACAATTTATGTGCAAGTTCTGGTCCTCCCGTATGATTTCCATAGATCTCTTTGTGGATTTCCTACAAGACATATGCTACCTCTTCTTTTCCCATGCATTTGATAAGAGGCAGGGAAAACCCACGCTTGTATAGGACATCATCTTGGAGCACGAAATGAGCTACCATTCTACTAAATTTATGAGCTTCTTCTTTATCTTGAGGTAAGGTCGAATCTTTGAGAAAAGCTATTATAGGCTACATATATAGAGGGCTTTCTTCTATTCACATTATCTCCTTTCCTTTAGCCGTTAAAGGGCTTAGGAAGGTGCTCAATAAGCACTACCTTCAATAGTTTCGAATCCTTGCTGATTGCTAGCTTGGAGAGAATGTTGGCGATAATATTCTTCGTTTGTGGGGCTTGGGTTAATTCGAGTTTTTTGAAGAAGATAAAGAGGTCCATGACCATTTTGAGATACACAGTCATTCCTTTATATCTTGTGGTGAAGTTACCATTCACCTAGTTAACAACTAGTTGGGAATCACTATTTACGAGTAGCTTTTGACATGTATCTCCTTTGCCAAACAAAGGCCAACTAGAATGGCTTCATATTCTATAACACTATTCATGACTTTGAAATCGAACCTTACTACACTAAGTGTGTGACCTTTTGGACTAACCAAGATAATACATGCCCCTACTTCTATTTACCATGAGGAGCCATTTATGAATAATTTCCACGTAGGGGACTCTATGGGCTCCATTGTTTCTTCCATTTTAGGAATATTAACAAATTTTGACACAAATTTGCGAGAGCCTGGACTTTGATGGAAGTCCTTACCTTGAACTTAAGGTCAAATTTGCTAAGCTCTGTAGCCCATTTCACCAATCCTCCTAAAGCGCTTAGTATTTGCATTACTTGCTTGAGTGGAAAGTTGTTAGCATATGTGTGGTATGAGCTTGAAAATACATTCAACTTTGATGAATTTATTTTAATTTAAGGATCTGTATCACATCATTTTTATTTTCTTTTTCCATTCATTTTCTTCTTTCATTTTCTTTTTAGTTTTTTTGGATATGTTTTTTGAAATTTGAGTGTTAAAGCTGTGAATCGATGCAATTTTAGAGTAGTTTCTGTGCAGTGTGCGATACTCCACCCCCAATTTCTTATGATTTTGGGTTGTAACGTCATTGGCATAACTGAAGGGCTGTATGATGCTTCCTGAATTTAGATTGCCTTCTTATATGTTAAAAGGGGTGTAGATATAAAAGAAGGTTCAATTATGAGAAAACAGATGCTCGGGTCTTTTAAAAATATCATCAGTTTATTATTATGTCAACTCAATTCAAACTGCGTGATCAGCATTCTTTTTCCATGTAGTCGACTTTATGAGCAATTGTTTACCTCCATCTTTGATGTTAGACTGCAATAAATTAGCTAAGCCTTCCTTATGACACCCCATAAGAAGCATTGCTTTGTCACTAAAAAAGTCAGAAATATTTTTATCAGCGCTTTGCAATCAAATCATATCTTGTCCTGTTGCCTACTACCTCTTTACCTCAGAGGAAAATGAACTCCATAACCATGTTCATTCTTTATCATGGAGTATTAAAATCAAGATTTTTGTGTATAATTTAGAAATTATTGAAAGTCAAATTTATTTGACACCATTGGGAATTATAATCACTATGGTTCGCATCTAGAGAACTTCAATTTACATATAATATTGAAAGTTTCCAGGAATGTTTTTTGGAATATTGATTCTAAGCCAAGGAACTAGATGAGAAACCCAATTATCGGTCACCATTCTGGATTACCTCACTGGAACATGAATCTACTTAATTCTGAATCAGTGTTCACCAGATTTTTCATGAGTCCATTCGATGATTCAGTAATTGAACATATCGATATAATTTGAACTTGTGTTGAATCTTCCATGTAGATTGTAGAAAATAATACTATAACAATGCAGACCATGAATATCCAAGGGAATATACGTACAGTGTTAAACCCCTTCCAGTTGTGGTGAATTGAGTTGAGATTGGGAATATGTGAAATCACTCTAGCTCGTAATTGGATTGATTAAAAAAATTAAGATTGCATTTGGCTTAACTTGGCTTGAAAGCAACTGGATCTTATTTCAAGCTTAAATCTTGGCTTTAATCTCAACCGCAATCTAAAAGGTCCAAAACTAAAATTTTAAAAATATATCGTCAATTTTATATTAGGAAAGAGCTTAAGCATGGCATGTTTATAATGTGTTCTCCTGTGCTATATTTTATAAATTTAAATTATTAACTGAATAAATTGAAATGTTTGTCACAGAATGAGGCTGTTTTGAGGGCATGTTCTGAGCCACCTCCCTTTGGATTCAGACAGACTGAAGTTGGAGAAATTCATGTCAAGGAGAATAGGAGTATCCAAGATTAGTTGAAATGAATCTAAACAAGCACAAAATCGCTGCGCAAACTTCATCTAGCATTTTATTGCCATCTTCAAACTTGCACTGCATTGTTAGACTTGGTCTACAATTTATGACTTTGAGAGGTGGTGATCTGTACTTTTGCAGTATCAATTTAAGTGTCCATCAATTTGTAGCATTTGTGTCATGTTAGCTTTCCGGTTGGACCTTGTCTGTTGAGGAAATTCGAAATCGGTTCACTTAGGTGATCTTTCTTTGTTTCTTTGGTCATGATATGTAGAGTTGATTCCAAGATCTTCCTCATGTACTATTTACTGCACTGTAGTGTTATATATGAAGATAAATACTGCTAGGGCTGGACATTAGAACTGAATCAAGCCGAACTTGAATTTTCAGGTATTTAGTAAGTGGAATCGTAGGGTCCAAATTTAATCATGGAACCTTTTGGGTTAGGTTTCATTCGGTTCGATTCTATTCGACTATCAAGCTCAATACAATAACTAATTTTTATATTTAACGCTATATTAATTCTATTATGACATGTTCAATCTTAGCTTTTGCGCCTTAATTTGTTGAGTTCTTCATATATTTGACTATTAAAATCACAATAACAGGAAGATAGAGAGCTCACAATAATGAAGAGATGTCCAGTCGACTTTCAATTCAATTTCTCCAAAATGACAAAAATGGTAGAATAGGAAATTTAGGTAAAATTTAAGTTAGTTTGATTAAATTGGGCTTCGTTGGAAACTAGAAATAGTAAAATCATATTTTGGGTTCAGGCTAATTAGTTAGCAAATTTTTATTTTAAAAAATAAAATATTTTAGCGTATCTAAGATTAAAAAATTAAAAATAAGGGAGATTCGGTTCTTATTCGATTATTGGTCTAGAATGAAGAATCGAACTAAACTTATCGATTCTCGATTCAAATACCCATTTGAGTATTTAATTTAAGAAGAATCGCTCAATTCGATTAAGTTCGATTGTGATTCAATTCGATTTGAAAATTTTGTCCAGCCTAAATATTGATGTTTGGATGTGGATTAAGGTCTAAATCTTTGGAGGAAGATCATTAAAAATAGTGTTCTAAAAAGTGTAAAGTATGACTAGATGTGGAGCCCAGGTTTCAAGCTTTACGTGCTTAAACGAGCCTATTCGAGGTTTAGGCCTAAAAAAACGCTTTCTTATTTATATTATTACAAAAAAAAATTTAATCATTTTAAAAATTATTTAATAAATAAAATAATACATATTAAACATCTAAAATTATAAAATACAATATTTACTTAGAGCCTGCTATCTCCAATTAAGGAAGAAATTATAGAGTTTTGAATAGTATTTTTTGGAGAATATGTGGTTAAAATTTAAGAAAATCTTATAGGTTTATGTGTAGAATATTTTGTTATGTAAATGTATGATGGAGAATATTACTGTAGCAAACAATTTAATTTGTTAAAGGATGACAAACATAGGCTTAATAATTCCCACCACTAGTCGATTATACAATTTTCAAGTTTTCAAAATGCAAAATTTAGAATATTTTTCAAAGTTTCAATTTTTAACTAGACAAATTCTACTTAATATATTTATAGGAACTTCATACATGCTTTTGAAGTTTGTAATAAAATGTGTCTCAAGATCATAATTACATAATGTAGATAACACAATAACTTAAATCTTATTTAACTATTCCGATAAAATCATTTTTGACTTTTGTACAGATAAAATATTTTAAAAACTTGAAAATAAAGTCAAATAAATTTTTTTTAAAAAAAATAATAAAGTAAAGTCGAAAAGACTTTAAAAAAAAAAAAAACTAATAAAGCGTGTATATAGAAGGCGAAAGAAATGAAGGTAAAAATTCAGTCTTTAAGGATTTGGAAAAAAAACGTGTCTTTCAAGTCCTTATCCAAAGCTGTCTACTCTTCTGCTGAATTTTCAAAAGAAGGTGTTAGGATTTATATTATATTGGCAATTCATTAGACAAAAATGACTAATATGAAAAGTTGGAAAAGTCAAGGAGTCAGTTGGAATATTGTATAGATAAAATAGGTATCTTAAGGTTCGAGTTTGGAACTAAGAGGAAAGAGTCGTCGGATTTACGCTAGCCTATCGGCCATCTGATGCTTGAGTGATAAAAACAATAACCTTGTCTCCCGTATGTCGTTGAGCAATCACTCGAGCAACACACTGGCCGCTCGCCTGTCACTCAAGTTTTAATTGACACATGCTACCTAGATGCTTTCTACTATATAAACTCTTGCCCTAACACGTTTTTTGGTGTCGTTGTTCATTATAATTCTCCTACATATCATCCTTCAAAGATTTAAGAAGCATTCAAGACTTTGATTTATTCATTGATTCTTAAATTCATACAACCACATATTTGAAAAAAAAAATCAACTTCATATAATCCAAAACACACACTTCCTATATGTATACAAGAAGGTAATTTCTCAATAGCTTTCAGAGTGCTGAAGATTGAGTGAGGTTGGACCAGCAGCATAGGAAGAGAACAAGAACAATGTGTTCTTAACGATTTACGGAAGATAGACAATTTCAGAGGATCGATAATAGGTATGAGTGAAGCACATTCTAGTGGGTCTTAAAGATTGTAGGAAATATATCAGCAAGTCCAGTGAAATTTTTTTCACTAGATCGTATTGTAAGTTCATCATTGTTATAGTGGAGTTTAATGGCTTGGTCTTGAAATTGTTACCCAGTTAGATTTTTCTGTCATCAATTCTTGTGTTATTTATTGCTTTCGTATTACAAACTGTGGGAGTTCAACGTAGGATAATTTGACTTATATGATTAACCATCTAAAAACAATTAAAAAGTGATTTGTTGCTTTTAATTGTATAATTCCGTACGTTGGGTCAAAATAAATTGGCTAAATAGGACTTTCAAATAGTATTATAACTTTTCAGAAGGAAGCTTAGGCCTTTGCTGTTTGAAACTGTATATTGAGGTTGTAACAGATATATTATTATTATTATTATTATTATTATTATTATTATTATTATTATTAACGTTTTGAGAAAGTGAACAATCTCCTCAATTATTGTGTTTAAATGATTTGATGTCTTGTATGTTTTCAAGAAAAGACACTTGAAGAGGGTTAACTTTCCATACGTATAGCCATCGTTGCTTTTAAAGCTTAATAATGAGCGCTACAAGCGTTTCCAAGCACTAGTTGTTGTGCATGCATGAAACAAACACATTGATCTTATCTGTTGAATGTGAAGCGCCTTATGTGATTTGTAGTTCAGATTAAATATTTAATGGATGTCTTGATGTTCCGGATCCAAATCCAACGGCTCAGGTTTATGTGTGTTGCCTATAAGAAGGCAACTTCTTGAATCATTTAGTTTTTTACTTTGCAAAAAAAAAAACTTTCAAACATTCTCAACTTTATTGAAATTTTAGAACTGTCAAGATTTTTTTTTTTTTGCCACTTCTTAAGAAATTTGGCGACCTTTCTTGTTCTTTCTTCAATTTCGTAAGTATTTTTTATCCTACACTTAACTTTTCCTCCATTTTTCTTGAAATCATGAGTTCTTTATATTCGTAGTGCAAGAGGCTCGGATTTGTACTTTGTCAGTAATCATTCATGCATGATCAATAAAGTGTCTATGTAGAGGCTTCTCCCATGACGATTTTGTTTCATTTATGAGAGGCATGCAAGTTTGTCCACACTTCTTTGCATGGAGTTTGGTGTGTCCATGCAAAGGCTTCTCACATGACGATTCAGCTTCATTCATGGGAGGCACGAGGATTTGTCCAATTGTCCAAGTTAGTACTTCTATATAGAGGCTTCTCTTGTTGCGATCAGCTCCGTTCATGGGAGCACTCGGGTTCATCCACGCTTCTCTACATTGAGTTTGGTACGTCCATGCAGAGGCTTTGTCCTTGATGATTCAACTTTTTTCATGGAAGGCACATAGGTTCATCCATGCTTCTCTGCATGAAGTTTGTTGCGTCCATGCAGAGACTTCTCCCATGAAAATTCAACTTCGTTTATAGGAGGCATGCGGGTTCATCTATGCTTCCTTGCATGAAGTTTAGTGTGTCTATGTATGTTCGTACAGCTTCTCTACATGGAGTTTGGTGTGTCCATACAGAGGCTTCTCCCATGGTGATTCAACTTTGTTGATGAGAGGATACATGTTAATCATTTTCTTGCATAGAGTTTGGTGCGTCCATACAGATGCTTCTTCTATGACAATGCAACCTCTTTTATGGAAGGCACGTGGTTTCGTCAATGTTCTCTGCATGGAGTTTGTACATCCACGTAGAGGCTTCTCTCATGTCGATTTAGATTTGTTTGACAAAGGTAGGGAGATGTCGAGGCAATATTTATACAAGTTTTATTTCATTGATTCAAGAATACTTACATTTGTTTGGGAACCTCATTCAATCCAGTATTATTTCTATTGATAATGCTTCCTTAGGTGTTCAGAATTCCATGGATGGGGTTGTATTTTCTCCTCTAGATCTTCAATCCTGTAGATGTTGAGCCTTATCTCCTCTATGATGTAGTAGGGACCTTCCCATTTAGGGCCAAGGGTGCTAGTACTTGGCTCTTTGGATGATGGAAAGACCCTCCTTAGAACCAAATCATTCATGCAAAAAGACTTTTTCTTCACCTTTGCATTGTAGTAGCGTGTCATCTTCCATTGGTAAGTGGCCAGCTTCGCTTGAGACTTATCCTTTTTCTTCAAGAAAGTTAAGTTCGTATCTTCTCAACTCATCATTGGATATCTCATTAAACTGTAAGGGACGAGCAGAGTGTAAACCCACTTCCACTGGACTCATAGCTTCTGCTCTATAGGCCATAGAGAAAAGAGTCTCTTTTGTGGTAGTTCCGCTAGTAGTTCGGATTGTCCATAAGTCCTGAGGTAATTTATCAACCCACGTCCCTTTCGAAGTATCCAGCTTTCTTTTGATGGTGTACTTTATAGTCTTGTTGATAGCTTCCACTTGCCTATTAGCATAAAGATGATAGTGGGTAGAATAGTGCTTCTTAATCATAAGCTCCTCATATAGGTCCATACCTTTTTTGTTATCAAATTGTCAATCATTGTCTGTTAAAATTGGTGTTTGCCTTAGTAATTTTAGACAATGCTTCAGCTTCTACCCACTTGGTAAAGTAATCAATGGTGATAGTTGTGAAGTTTGTGCTTCTTTTTTGATTAGGGAGGAGACCTATGAGATCAATTTCCCATTTGGCATATGGCCATGGAGTAGATACCGCAATGAGCTCTTCGAAGAGTTGTCTTTGGACATTTGAGAAACATTAGTGCTTGTCAAATTTTTGAACGAATTGAATTGCATTTTTTTTTCCAAGATGGGCTAGTCTCAACAATTTATGTGCAAGTTCTGGTCCTCCCGTATGATTTCCATAGATCTCTTTGTGGATTTCCTACAAGACATATGCTACCTCTTCTTTTCCCATGCATTTGATAAGAGGCAGGGAAAACCCACGCTTGTATAGGACATCATCTTGGAGCACGAAATGAGCTACCATTCTACTAAATTTATGAGCTTCTTCTTTATCTTGAGGTAAGGTCGAATCTTTGAGAAAAGCTATTATAGGCTACATATATAGAGGGCTTTCTTCTATTCACATTATCTCCTTTCCTTTAGCCGTTAAAGGGCTTAGGAAGGTGCTCAATAAGCACTACCTTCAATAGTTTCGAATCCTTGCTGATTGCTAGCTTGGAGAGAATGTTGGCGATAATATTCTTCGTTCGTGGGGCTTGGGTTAATTCGAGTTTTTTGAAGAAGATAAAGAGGTCCATGACCATTTTGAGATACACAGTCATTCCTTTATATCTTGTGGTGAAGTTACCATTCACCTAGTTAACAACTAGTTGGGAATCACTATTTACGAGTAGCTTTTGACATGTATCTCCTTTGCCAAACAAAGGCCAACTAGAATGGCTTCATATTCTATAGCACTATTCATGACTTTGAAATCGAACCTTACTACACTAAGTGTGTGACCTTTTGGACTAACCAAGATAATACCTGCCCCTACTTCTATTTACCATGAGGAGCCATTTATGAATAATTTCCATGTAGGGGACTCTATGGGCTCCATTGTTTCTTCCATTTTAGGAATATTAACAAATTTTGACACAAATTTGCGAGAGCCTGGACTTTGATGGAAGTCCTTACCTTGAACTTAAGGTCAAATTTGCTAAGCTCTGTAGCCCATTTCACCAATCTTCCTAAAGCGCTTAGCATTTGCATTACTTGCTTGAGTGGAAAGTTGTTAGCATATGTGTGGTATGAGCTTGAAAATACAACCTTGACTTTTGGGAGGTGGTTACAAGAGCCAAAGCAAGGTTCTTCATGTCAAGATATCGGGTTTCAACTTGTAAAAGGGCCTTGCTTATATAATAAATAGGTAGTTGGTGGTCACCTTTATTTTTTACCAATACCGAACTGATGGCTTCGTCTGTTATAGCAAGATAAATCTAAATAGGCTCACCAGCATGTGGTTTCAAGAGGAGTGGGCTTGTTTCAAGAAGCTCTTCAGTTCTTCAAAAGCCTCATTGCATTTGTTCGTCCATTGGAGTTTGCTTCCTCAATGGGAGAAATTTGTTAGTTGATTTAGAGATAAATTGGCTTAGGGACTCAAGCACCTCCTTGGGTTTTTTGGAGACCTCATTTCTAATAATGCTTTGATCACATTAGGGTTGGCTTCAATACCTCTTCTATTGACCATATAAACTAAGAACTTTCTAGAAGCAACATCGAAAACGCATTTGAGAGGTTTTTACCTCATCTTGTATCTTTTCAAATTTGGAAAGTGGTGTCTAGATACTTTACACTGTCTTTTCTACTTAGGCTTTTGGCCAACATGTTGTCTACGTCAACTTTAATTATTTTACTAATGAGATCTGTAAATATTTTGTTTACCAACCTTTGGTAAGAGGCCTCGGTGTTTTTCAACCCGAAGGACATTACTTTGTAGCAATAAAGATCTCTATCTATGATGTGAAAGGTATACTCATCTACAGGGTGTGTGGGAATCTAATTGTACCCAAAGTAGGCGTCTATGAAACTAAGCAATTATGCCCTACGATGGAATTTACAAGCTGAACAATTTTAGGGAGTGAAAAGCTGTCCTTTGGGCAAGATTGATTAAGATTTGAGAAATCTACACATACCCTCCACTTACCGTTATACTTCTTTACCAAAATGGGGTTTACATAGCCTCCCTGATGAAGCCATTTTTTATTAGCTTCTTAACCTCTTCTTTTAGAGATCCATATATTTTTGAGGTTGAGAGCCCTTTTCTTTTATCTATGTAAGGTAGCTTTGAGATCGATTTTTAGATGGTGGCAGCTAACTTTGAAGTTAATGCCTATCATTCTTCATGTTTCCAGGCAAAGACATACAAATTCTTTCTTAAGAACTTCTTAAACTTTTCTTTAGCTACCTATGATAGGTCTTTTCTTACTTGTAGTGATTTGTTTGGATCTTTGGGGTCTATAAGAAAGCTTTCCAGATCCTCATCGGAGCGGTTTGAGAATTGGACTTAATAATGCGTAGGTCTAATTCGTTGCAAATTACCCTTTTCTTTAGAGATTTTCCTTTCTTTAGAGACATCTGTTATTTCGACGTCTCTTCCTTGTTCAGTAGTTGGACCTTCTTTAGGTGCATTAATCATTTTCATGTCCAAAAAATACCATGTTGATTCACATAGTTCCGTCTTCTGTAAGGAACTTAAATAACATTCCATACTTTAAATCTGGTCACCTCTTACTGTGGTGATGCCATGCTTAGTTGAAAATTTCATACACAAGTGCTAGATGGAGGTATCTATACACAAATCCTTCAAGGCTGGTCTTCCCAACATTCCATAATAAACTAAAAAATATTCTACGACTAGGAACTCCATGAAATGGTATGCTACTTATGGGGTTATTCCTATTTCAACTGCTAAGGAAATCCTACCCCTTGGAATGATACTATCGCCAGTGAATACATATAGGGAAAATTTATGCGAGTTAACTAGTGGTCTACCCCAATTTTATCAAATGTAGCTTCGAACAGGATGTTCACAGAGCTTCATTGTCTAGTAACATGCCTTTTAGTCCATTTCGCGCTAGCTCTCACAACTAGACATTGTAATTGGGATAATAAAGGCCATAAGCGTCCTCTTAGGTAAAAGTGATTGGTTTCACACTTCTCCCATCCTATGGGCTGTTATTTGCAATATAATTGGCCATTGGAGGGTCTTTTGCTTCCCTGGCATAGTGTCTTTGGGCTTTCTTTATTTTGCCTCCCACATATAGGTTTCCAAAGATAGTGTTTATCTCTCTGACTAGTCCGGTGTTTGTGTCCCTTGGGAGGTCCCTTTATTTCTAGCTCTTCATTATTCCTATCACGATGAGGGGCGACTTTCCTCTTGTTGGGCCTCGCTTTCTCTCTCTTGGTCAATTGAGCTAACCTGGGTGGGGTTTATTCTTTTGTATATGGCAATCATTCCTTTGATCTCTCCTGAGAATGCTAAATTGAGGGGACCATATCCTATCTCTACAGTCGATTGTATCACGGTTGTAAGAATGGTGGTACATGCAGTGTTGGGTACTTCAGACCTATTCCGTGGCCTATCTTCCATACTTCTACCCTTCCCTTGGTAGTTAGACCATGTGGATACCCTCGATAGTGCACTGGTAATAGGTTTCACATCTACATAGGTAAGTGGAAGAATTGCCTTCAAAGTTGTCGAAGCCAATGTTGGTTAGCAATCGTTGATTGGGTTTTTGCCCTGGTTCCATTATTGGTTGGCCAAATTGGAGGTTGGTCCAATTGCCCTATGTTTGTTAGGTGGTGAAGCACTTGGACAACCCTATTTCTTCGATTAATAAGTCCTTCATTAATAATCTCTTTCCTCAATTAATTCCACTAAAGTATCATAATTAGCGAATTGATAGCGCTTTCCTATTTGTGACGATAGTGCTTCTCTATCTTTGAGAGGGTATTCATGTCAATCCCTCATTTTGAGAGTTGATATGGCTTTACTATCTGTGACCTGTTGACATTGGGTCATCTCATCAGTGAATTGGCCTATGTAGCATTTTAGCATTTTCCCAGGTTGCTGTCTCATATCTTACAACTATTGAATGGGTACTTCACCCTCTTTGCTTGCTACAAATCATGTCGTAAAGACATTCTTGAATTGAGGCTAAATTCTGATGCGTCCTATGGGTATTCTACTACACCAGAATATCGTCGCTACACTCAAAGTGGTGTGGAAGACTCTGAACTTTACAGTAGGTGATTGACCTCTTAGGGTTGTAATTGCTGATGATGCCTAGCTAGATCACCCTTTCGATCATAGATGGGGATGTTTGAAGTCATGAATTCACCAGGGACATGGACGGTTTTCAGCCCTTCCAAAAATGACAAGTTATCATCATCGTCATCTACATTATATGATCTTTGAGGGCCATCAGAATCATTCCCATCATCCATCATTGGAGGAGGTTGTGAGGGTCCATTTTGACTTTGCACATTACACATCCTCTGATGCCTATTTATGAGCGGTTCAAGATGGTATTGCATATGTCCATACTTTGTTGCAGGAGGAAGTTGTTAAAGCCTATTCCAGGTGTTGGCTATTGGGTCATCCTATTTTCTGGGCACAGGTAGGCCCATCCAGGTAAACACACTCGTAGTCCTTTGGGACTGTTGTTCTTGCTCATAGTCAGTGTAAAGTTAAATGGCGTCTTGAAAATTTGACCATAAGTATAATTGGCAGCTGTATCACCTTCAACTTCACTCTCTTGGGGGCTTCCTTCAATGGGGGGATGGTGAGAGGGTGCCATCTGGCTCAGAACTTCATTTCTTCTTGAGGGATTAGCTCCTTTAGCAATGTAAAGTAGGGTAATTGCTATCTTGGAACTTGCATTTGCACAAGGAGCTATTGCATGACCATGCTCTGCATTGTTATATTCTTCATCTTAGAAGCCATGGTGGCCACTTTCCTTGTAAGATGGGTGGTAAGTCTCTTCCCTTCTCGCTTATGCTATTGATAGGCATATTCTTGGCTTGGGGTAGGAGTCTCGTTGGCAAGCCCTTCTATAGGCTCTCCTAGGAGCGATTTCTTCTTTACCACTAGAACTCATGTCCCCTATTCTTTTCTTCGAAGAATGAGAAAGCTAAGTGAATCTTCCAAAGACTGTTTTCTGAACTATGGCACCAAAAACTTTTAGAAGCTTTGTTTTTAGCTCGAACTTCTACTTGTTTTTTCTTGAAGACACTACCTTTTTCGAATGAATGCTTTTACTATATTTTTTTAGTGAGCTTTTGCCACGGGGATATCGGTTATTACAATGGCTAGGTTTCTCACAGACAACCCTAATCTGTTGACCTCTTTTTTGTAGGGATGACATGGACAACAGATGTGAAGCTTAACTTCGTCTACGCAAGCAAATTCCAACTTATTTTGATCAGAGACTTGGCCGAAAAAGGTTATTGTTTTATGGATGTAAGAGTTGCTCTATAATGCAAGAAAAAATGTTCAAGCCCGATGGTATATTCAAAGATTATTGCATGTTAATGATCAAACACAAACAATTCAGCTAAAGCCAGATAATCGAAATTCAAGCAAGCAAGAATATGGAGATAAATAACAGAGAAGACAAAGGGTAGCTTTTTATGTATAGAGTTGCATTTCATTCTAGTGTTCCAAGAGTTGGTATTCATAGAGAACTAGTCAAAGTGGTGATCGTTGGATGAAGGAGCACATAGCTTCATTTCCCAAGTCGAAATGTTATATCAATAACTTGCTATGCATTTAATATATTGAAACGGGTCGCCACACTAAAACCTAAGTAGATAGATTTGACATATTCATTATTACAAACGTCATATTAATCATTTCTAAAGATCGCCAGCAAATCTTTTAAGAGCAAGTGAGGGATTCGATCGGCAATAGGGGCTTCAAAATGGAGAGCCTTGGAAGCTTTCTAACTTTATTAAATTATGAGGTCCAACCGCTTGAGGTTATTGTGTTGGAAAAGAAGCAAAATATAGGAGAAATCAATAAAACAACATAAGAACCATTACTAAAATGAAAATGGCCGTTGTGTGGTTCTGTTTACAAACATGAGTATAAGCATTCATGACCTGTTTGTGTCACAAGAACCAACAAATTGAATTCATTTAAATTGTAAGATGGACATGTAGTTTACAAAATTTAAGAGACATACTCATTAATTATATTTACTAACATATCAATATAATAACTTGTGATTTCACAAACTCGATATCATATATCTTTATCAGTTCAACCATTCTCTATTAAATAATCAATCAATCTTTCTAGCTTTCTTAAATTTGAAGGTCCAATGCTTTAGGTCATTGCAATGAAAAGGATAAATGTTTTTTTTACATGGAAGATGAAGGTTGTAGTGTCGTTCTACATTACAAATAACAGTGGGAATATTGTTATCATCCAATAGTTGTAGATAGCACAAAAATACACTAAATACGAAAATAAAAACAACTAAAATATCATTTCATACTATATTCAATAATAAAATTACCAATGTAATTGAGATTTCAATGTATATAATATGGAAATCAAACTCTAGTTCAATTGCAAAAAAGATTCCCAAAATAGGTGAAGAATACAATGGAGAACAAGATTTTATAGTAGCAAACATAGTAAGAGAAGAACACGGGCAATTAGGATGTTGAAGAATTACAATTCAATTGAATTTGGATTGATACGGCTGTTAGGGTCTTTTCCAATGGTGAAGACATTTTGAAAATTTGACCTTTTTTGTTTGGGTAACCATATTACCACCATAAAATTTTATTAGTTGCACCTAGGGGCGGATCCTGCCTTTCCAGGTTGTGAGGTCAAAAATTAATGTGTAATTTTTTAAAATAATATAGTATTAATGAAAATAAGTTAATACGTATTTTGGCACTTTGAAAATATCTTATAATTATATCATTATCAATATTGTTAAATGAATTTTGCAATATGTATCATTTTGTTTACTATGTCATTTATGGATGTTGAGCTAATGGCGAGTAAATCAAATTGGATGTAGAAAGTAAATACATTGAAATAAAATTCACATTTAACTAGGAAGTAAATGAAATTAAAGTTTAACGAAAAAGTAATTTGAAAGTAATTCAAGTAACGATTTTATAATTTTTTTTCATGTAAAATTTCCTAATAAAATGATGTAAATTATATTGAAACTTTATCGTGCAAAAATAATAAACGTTAATTAAATAATAATTTTTTAAAAAGGAAAAACAAATTAAATGCATCTTTTAGTACGTACATTTGATGCTATTTAACTATTTTCAATATCTGTTTAGACCATTCAATATGACTACAACGTAGTTCTTGAAACGAGCTTCTAAATGAAGTAGGCAATTTGTAGATTCGGATAGTATACGATTATTGGAAAATTTTAAAAGTTAGCATATTATTGAAATTTTCGAAATACTAATTTGGAACGACCTACTTCGATACATTGTAACTTTTTCTATGGTTGATCATTTCGCACGCCATTAAGAAGTGAAAATCTAGGTCACGAGCGTTTCAAAATGATATTATGAATGTAATGTTTCGATTTCATTTGACATATATTAAAGTAGGTTGTAAATGGGTTAAAACAACTATTTAAAAAAAAATCAAAAATTTTGTGGGGGTCAATTGACCCCACATGACCCCATGTGGGTCCGCCTGTGGTTGTACCACAATTTTGAGTATTTTTCTTATTTACTTAAATAGCCTTCAATAAAATTACAAAAATAGGTTTACACACACACACACACACACACACAT
>NC_036242.1:19846638-19859169 GCF_002742605.1 Olea europaea var. sylvestris | reverse complement strand
ATTTGGTTGTGCAGCATTTGCACACCAATCTGAAGGAAAACTTGAACCTAGAGCCCTAAAGTGTGTTTTCTTGGGATATGGTGAAGGGGTATAGACTTTGGGTAAAAGAGACTAAAGGTTATAAGATCATTTTGAGTAGAAATGTAGTGTTTAATGAATCTGATATGCCTTGTTTGAAATCTGAAAATAACATAACTGAATCTGATCAGACTGAAAATGAAGGGAGAGAAACTGAAATTGAGGTGGAGCAAGTTAATAATGATAATCTACAAACTGATCAGATTAAAAATAGTGAAATTGTGGTTCAAAATACTGATGAAACTTATCTGAATGAATATGATTTTGAAGTAAATCAACCTTTAAATGATTATCAACTTGTTAGAGATAGAGAAAGGAGACAAATAAGACCACCTGTGATGTTTGACGATGAGATGTACCTTCTTACAGTTCAAGGGTTCATTTCTTATAAAGATGCTATAAATAGCAAGGACTCTAAGCATTGGCTAGCTACAATGCATGATGAGATGGAATGCTTGAAGAAGAATAAAACTTGGACCTTAGTCAAGAGACCTAAGGAAAAGAGAGTTATAGATTGCAAGTGGATCTATAAGATCAAACGAGGTGAACAAGATGAGAACGACATTAGATATAAGGCAAGAC
This sequence comes from Olea europaea var. sylvestris, assembly GCF_002742605.1. NCBI lineage: Eukaryota > Viridiplantae > Streptophyta > Magnoliopsida > Lamiales > Oleaceae > Olea > Olea europaea. The sequence continues at coordinate 19,858,509 of NC_036242.1, read as the reverse complement.
TTGTGGCTAAAGGTTTTGCTCAAAAGGAGGGGATAAACTTTAATGAAATATTTTCCCTCGTTGTGAAATTTACAGCTGTTAGAGTTATACTTGCACTTGCAGCTCAATTTAATTGGGAATTGGATCATTTAGATATAAAAACAGCATTTTTAAATAGATATCTTGAAGAAACCATTTTTATGGAACAATCAAAAGGCTTTGAAGTAAATAAAAATTCTGACTTAGTGTGCCTTCTTAAAAGGTCACTTTATTGTTTAAAATAAGCTCCAAGACAATAGTACAAGAGATTTGACACTTTTGTACTTGGACTAGGTTTTAAAAAAAGTAATTTCAATACTTGTCTTTATTGTAAAGAAAAGGAGGTGAGAATTCGCTCTATCTTTTACTTTACGTAAATGACATGATTTTAGCTAGTCATGACATAAAGGAAATAAAGTTAATTAAAGACAAACTAAAATCTGAATTTGAAATGAATGATTTAGGTCCTGTTAGAAAAATTTTGGGGATCAAAATTAAAAGAAATAAAAGAGAGGGCATAATAAGTTTAAATCAAAAATCTTGTGCTTTAAAAATACTTGAAAGATTTGCAATTCTAATGCTAAAAGTGTGAGTTTACTTTTAGCAAATCACTTCAAACTATCTAATGACCAATCTCCTAAAACTGAAGAAGAGTTCAAAAGAATGGCAAGTGTGCCATATTCTAATGCTGTAGGTTCAGTTATGTATCTAATGATCTGCTCTAGGCCTGATTTGGCATTTGCAATAAGTGTGTTGAGTAGATATATGTCCAATTCTGGTGAGGTTCACTGGGAAGCCATGAAGTGGCTTCTAAGATATGTAAAAGGAACTTGTGATCTAATTATTGAGTATAAAAAATAATCTGAAGGTGTTATCTTGAGAGGTTACACAGACTCTGATTATACAGGCGATAGAGACAATAGAAAATCAACTTCTACCTATGTGTACACTTTATGTAATTTCTGTATAAGCTGAAAATCACAATTACAAAAGATTGTTGCTTTATCTTCAACTGATGCTGAATATATAGCTGCAACTGATGCTATAAAAGAAGGAATTTGGCTAAAATAACTTTTAAATGAATTTGGTTTTATAAATGATGTTGTTTTGCATTAGGATAGTCAGTCTGCTATATATTTGAGTAGAAATCATGTACTTCATAATCGATCAAAACATGTTGATGTGAAATTTTATTTATTAGAGATGTAATTTCTCAAGGTATTGTTAAATTTGAAAAGATTTCTACGCAATTTAATCATGTTGATGTTGGTACTAAAGTATTGCCTTTAAACAAATTTCTGGACTGTTTAAAACAGTTGAATATTAACGTCTGCTGATTTGTGTATCAGGTATAAGTGCAAATGATACCATGTCTGGAGAAGTTATTGCATATAATTGGAATCATTATACCAAGGTGGAGATTGTAAGGAAATGTGGCACAATGATGTGGCAATTTTGACTGGCTGACTGGACCAGCTGTACGTGGACTTTGACTGGCTTCTCAAATAAATTGAGTAAGCTGAAAAGAAATTGATGGTTATTAAAAACGTGTTTCACCAACACGTTTTTTTTACTAATGAGCTAAACAAACTTGATGATGACAAGTGTCACCTTTATGGCCATTGGATGGAGTTATTCTAGAGACTTCATATTTACGGGCCTCTTGAGTCTAGGGTTGGCAGCTTCTTCATTCATCTTCATCTCTTGGTTTCTCTCTCAAATACGGCTATAGAATAATCCTCCTAATTTCTGAGTGCCATATTATTCTTACACAAATCTGTGTAGAACTCATTTAGTTGTTGATTCTACTTTGTGAAATCATATAATACTAGTTTTGGGTGAGCTTGTATACGAACCGATTTCACATTACTGGTCTTGAGTGAACTGTTGAGGCAATATTGTGAGGGTTGTTGGTAATCTTGAGTGATTTTTGGCTTAGGACTTAGATCTGTAACTGTTGGACGGTTCATGATTCTAGTTAATGCAATGAATTCTTCCGGTGATAGAAGCACAAAAGGGGATTAGGAATTCCGGTACTGAACCTCTTGCCTTAGGGCAAAAATTCTTGTGTTCCTTACATTTCTTTCAGTTTATTTTGTGCATTATTAATACTGTTTTGTTGATTGAAGTATCTAATAATTTGTGAACTACTCGTTACAGAACACCAATTTTAAAAGTTCATAAATTAAAAGCTTTCATCTTCGATAATCGAGAGATCTGTGAAGTCATTGCGGAAACCAAAAAATTCACATCTGAACGTCTCCAAATTTCTTTCTCCAGATATGCCAAAATAAAAAATTTCAGGTAATGAATTTGTTCTTAAGTAAGTTTATTTTTATTTTCAATTATACATAATTTTTATGGCGTCAACCATGCTTCTTGGTTTCAAAAATTAATTATTATACTTGGAAAAAACGAAGAGACCCTAACCAACTTGATTATCATTGAAGTAGTGGGGATCATAATTGACAAAATATCAGATACGTGGCCGAATTTCATTCACTAACATTTTGCAAAGTGTTAGGATTAGGATTACATGAACAGCAATATTGAAATTTGTTATTTATTTAATAAAAACATATTTTAATTGCGATGTGATTATAATGTGGTGTATCAAATAAATTTTGTGATGGAAATATAATTTGTATTTTATAATTGAAGGCCATTTGACCAAAAGATATTGAAAGAAAATTATTTAATCGATTTGATTGGGTTATTTAACAAAATTTTCCATTTTACACCACCATTTTATGCTATTATGCACCCTTTTTAAATCTACTAGTTCCGTCAATAACGTGACCGTGGAATTTCAAATCTAGTACATTTCATAGGAGGAATCTTTCCTCGTACCGTCACTGTTAGTCTTGGGACGGATGTTCCCGAGTCTTCTAATTGAATTATGTGGTCCATTCTGGAGAAAATGAAGGTTACTGATCGACGTGGGAACTGTTGAAAGCAGAAATCTCTGTGTAGTCCCTTTTAACTTTTAACACACGTGTATGAACATTGAGAATTTCAAGGTATATTGTTTAGGGACTGTTCAGTGGTGATTATAAAAAATGATTTTTTGATAGTTAGAGAAAAAAGTGGATCTCATTTATGAGTGAAGAAGTAAAAAATGACGTTTGAAATAGTAAAATAATGATAAAAAAATTAATTTTTTGGGATGAAAAAATTACTACCAAACGGGGGTTAGAATATCAAATATGAAGTTGAAGATTTTGGTAATATAATCTAGTTCTGGGTGCTGAGATATCTTGTTATACATGTGCTGCAGCCGAAAATGCTAAATGAATGAAATTCTAGATGGTATAAACTATAGCTTCGATATCTTATTGGTTGTTAGTTTATAAACCTCGTCGTGTTATGAACAGTGAAATCCATTAATCTTTCGACCATAGAGAGGCACCAGTAATATCCTTGGAAAATGTCACTTTTCTTGAAAATATTTGATACCTGGGTTGACCGACCCCCACAAAGTGTGCGGATTTCATGTGAATTAAATAATGCTCGACCCTCGAAGTGTGTGTTCGATCATCCCCTATATCCACCATTATGTGCCTCTAACGCAGTCTAATATCATTTGGGTCAAAATATGGTTAACCAATGATGGAAAAATCCTTTAGCAGGTTGGTATAAAATGGCGGCGTGGAGAAATTCAATGTTCACATAGAAGGGGCCTACTGTTTGATATTTCTTTGGGTAGATTCATATTAGATAAGGCCATTTATTTGAAATTTCGCTAAAGAGATACGAAGTCATTGTTGCAGAGATCCTAAGCAACCCAATATTATGTATGACCTTACTTTTGTGTTGGTTTTTGAATTGGTCAACCTGCATAATTGGCTAATTATTCATATTCTTTGTTTTAAGAATCCAAACCCCAGATTTCAAAAGACATGAATACCAAAAAAAACTTAAAAAGGACTTGTGGGGTTTGTTTCTTTATTAGTGATTGACCTAATCAGGCGATGAAGTAAAATATTGGAGAGTGGTTACAATTTGTCCGTGTCTATATAGCTAGTAATACGCAATTCAATCCAATCCAATCCAACCCCATCCCATAAAAAATGAGATATAGAGTGGGTGATGCGAAGAACTCCAACAGCCCGCCTTAGACGATTCGTTACCATTGCTGCAAGAAACTCAAGTTGGCTATTTTTTATATTTATGTCGTATCTTAAATACTTTTGTAATATTTTTCTTGTCATAACATGCTAATAGGTTAATAGTTATGGACAATCAAGCATTTAATCTATGCCATCCATATTCTCTTTGGTTTCCATTTGGCTACTTCTAACCTTGCATGGCATTATGATATATGGATATTTTAGAAGAAAAATGCCATATAGTAATATTAGTGTTAAAGCACCAAATTAGGTGGCTACACGAGATAGATTCAATTAAATTAATCATATGACCTTAGATTTGAATGAATATATCATTTAGTATCATTTATTTGTTATCTAAACTGGTGCTGACTATCAGTAGTATTGAATAACATTAATTGTTTTGAAGTTAAGTCAACATACATTATTTTGTGCATGTCGGACACGTGTACATCACATCGTTTAATTAATTAGGGTTTATTAAGCATACGAAACCACAAGATTAGAAATATTTTGTTGTGCGTAATTACGTCAAATTTGTGTTTAGTTGGAGTATCTCTCCGAGTCTCCCAACAATTTTTTAATAAGAATAGATGATTGTGGAAGGAGAGATTGTTGGGTTTGTTTCTACACCCTTTCTGTACAATGCAAGGAATCTATATTGATTTTTCCCATTTATGGCCCATGGAATTGAAATTTTTGCAAGTGTTGGCCAATCAAACGAACAAACTTGCAAGAAATTGTATAGTTGTCAAGAACTTCAAGTGTTGTCCGTCTCGCTTGTCTCACCAACCAGTCCTCGATTTTCAAATTTTTAGTTAACTTTGTCCCCTCGAGAAATGCACCTTGCTTGTGGTCCTAGTACAGAGGACTACTTTGACAAATGGCTTGAACATAATGTTATCAAATTCAATTAGGGCCTGTTTGATATAAACTATTTTCCACCCTTCACCTTGTTTGATTGCAAGAATTTTCCCTCCCCCACCATGTGATCCTTATTTTCCTTGAATTGGTTTCCTTTTGGTTTTCGTGAAAATTTGTTTTCTAGCCCTTTTTTTTTTTTGGAATAAATTTTATCCACAATTATAACAAATTCTATTCCTTTAATTGAGTTTTTTCATAAAAAATAATACTAAACGAACACCAAAGGATAGAAAATTTCAACATTTTCCAAGTGAAAAATTATATCAATCAAACACATTTAATTGATAATTCCCATTAAAACAAGTTGTAAGCAATTCGATTTGGTGGAATTCGTTTTTTTTTTCACAAAAATTTCATTCTTGTAATCAAACGGACCCTTAGAGTCGTATTTTATGGTTATGACTCTACCATACATAACTAATAACTTTTTTCATTTCGTCTCAGACATTTATACTGTATTTTCTATGTCTTGCGGTTAGGTATGGCAATGGTCGAGCCGGCTCAACTTGACCCTTTAACCCACGAGCTTGACTCAAGTTCAGGCTCGTGATTCGTGAAAAAAGAGTAGAGCTTGGCTCGTTGCTCGAGGGTAAGCTCCGAGCTCACAAGCCGCTCGCGAGCTAGTGATTTTTTTAATTTTAATTTTTTTTTCGTAAATTTGCACATTTTTTACGAGCCTCGTGAACTTTGGCTCGTGGGATGCTCTGGGGCTCGGCTCGTGGGATTAAGCCTCCTTGTCAGCTTGGGCTCGGGCTTTTCACTTGACCGGACCGAGTCGCCCACGAGCCGAGTTTTAACGAGCTGAGCAGCCGTCCCTACTTGAGGTAATGATTCCTAGACCTTTACTACATGTTATATTCTTGATAAAATTGCCCTTTGAAGGTTCCATAGACGGGCTAAGGAACCTCGTGCGAAGCTCAGATACAAATATAACGTTCTTGTTCTTGTGCTTCAAAAAAGGAACTATCTTTTAAAAAGCTTGTCATATATATGTTATATTAGAATATATTTGCACATGCTTCATCTTTTTCCAATCTTTTCTTTTACTTTCTTGTAGTATGATGACTTCCTCTTTTTCCAAGATTTGCATGGTGAAACAGTATAATTTTTCAAAATTACAAACAATTGGATGTGTGTGATAAGACGTTGGCTGAGAGAATTACATCTGTGAACTAGTTATTTTGATGGGATTTAGTTTCCAGAAAGCTAATTAGTAAGATAATACATTCAATTAAGGATATGATTTCCTTTTGACAGAGGTACAACTATTCAGGCTACTGCTTTCTTCATGATCATCTGATTCATTATTAGTCGAAATCTCTGTAATCCCACTAGAACCCGAAGACAACGTAGCTGGAACAAGATTCAAATCAATCCTATCCTTGGCCATAAAATCATGAAAGATAATCCTAGTATTCCCAGAAATGGCACTTCTGTCGCCATTTTGTGGTTGCTCGTTTTTATTGTTTCTCCTCTTCAAAAATATTCGGCAGAGAACCCAGTTTTCCTGCAAAATGTTGTCATTGACGTAGTAAGGACATGTTTCCTAGCAATATTCGACTCGACACAGTTACTTTTTAGTATGGAAATCTCACATGTGCTAAACTTTTGGCCTGTGGGGCAGTTGTGGCTGTGTTTTGAGAATTGACAAGGCGATATTCGTGCATAATCCAATCAGTTCGGCAGCCTGTCGGCGGCTTTCCTCTGTAGAAAACGAGAGTTTTTTTCATCCCGACAACCTGGCGGCTCCGGGGACTCACAATTTGTTTATCTAATCCAGTTGCCTTCCAGTAGCCGGAACCAGTTGCCCGGTTTGATCTGTTCCCATTTCCATTCGGGTACTTAACCTCTCTAGTGCTGAAAAAGTACCTATCTTGCTCTGTATCACCTGTACATAAACAAACTCGTAAATTCAACTGAAAATTTCTGATAAAGAAGCAACATTTTAATTGTCGAAGAGAGACCTGGCAAATCCCATGGATCACAGTTACAAACATCAACCTCTGGTATAATAGAAGCTGGCAAAGGATAGGATAAGACTTTTCGATTCAAGTATTGCACCACGAGCTCTTCATCTGTAGGATGGAACCGAAATCCAGGAGGCAATTTAATTTCACCATTTTTCACAAAGTTGAGTTTCTCCATATCTTCTTTCTCTTCTCTAAACTCAAACAAATACAAATGAAAGAAAAATCCACCCTTCAATTCAAATTTCTAATCCAAACCCAAATTCAAGATCAAGATTTTCTTCCTTGAGTTGTTGAATATGGAGATATTTACATACATGCACCTATAATCTATAATAATATGTTTTTAACCAGAAAGGCACAAGAAAAAGAGAGTGAGAGAGAGAGAGAGAGAGAGAGAGAGAGTGAGAGGTAAAGAATGGGTATGTGAGAGGGTTCTTTATAGGAATGGGGATGTTGCGGAAGAAGGGGCTGTTAGATGAGTAGAGAATAGAAGAAAAGAGAATAAAATATGAACCAACCTAGTATTTGGTGTAAAAGACACTCAATTGCATTTTATTAAACCAAGTTTAAGAAGAAGAAAAATAGACTTTCTTTCCTATGCGAAAAGGTTTTCCTAAAAATCCATGTTGTGTTGTGTTTTGTTCAACAGCATTTTCCTATTTCTTACATTGTACATTTGCACTTGTCACGTTCTCGTATTAATTTAGAAGTTGGTTTAAAGTACCATTTAAATTAGTACTTGGAAGAGTAACCATCTATATAAAATGCCCTGTAAAATAAGGTGAAGTCATTTTAGTGATATTGGTTTCTGTTTTGCCCGGGTATGCTCGGTGTACTCGTATATGAATATTTTTTATCAATAATATTTACATTTATCGATAAAAAAAAAATGCCCTGTAAAGTAAGGTGAACTCATGCTTGTTGAACTGGGAGTACCTTGACCTTTACTTTTTTAGGATATTTTAGTTTGGGTCAATATATTTACGCCATAATTTTTGTTAATTACACCATATTTTAATTATAATGAATATCACTAAATTTTTCTTATTATCACAATTATGTTCTCAATTTTTATTAATTTTTTTTTATTTTTTATCATCAATCCTTATTAAATTTCACATTTTGTTTATGAACGATTTTCGTCCAAAGTATTTGTTATGATGGCCAAAAAGACATGTATCTCTTGCATTTTTAAGTGATTGAAATAAATAATTAATATAAAAGCTAAAAAAAATATTCGTCCATCTTTTCAATGTAAGTCAGTAGAATATTAGTATGAAAATTGATACTAGAGACAAAAGATTAAGAATGACAATGCGACTAGAAAAAAGTTAAGAACACAATCTCGGCTTGGTTTTCCACTCTATTAAGAGGTTCCCATCGAGAAATTAATTAATTTGATTTTTAAAAGCAAATGTGAGCGAATATTGAAAGCCTCTTGTAATTAAAATGTGGTGTAGATATTAAAAAAAAAAAATTTGTTTGAACATAATTACCCTTTTAGTTTTCAATACGTTATAACTCCTCAGTGTTATTATTATTATTATTATTTTTTAATTTAATTGAAAAAAGGTAAAAACACTATCATGTTCAAAGATGCACCATTATCATAATTGAATTGTAGCCAGGGGTAGGCACCGATCGGGTTGGGACGGAATCGAACTCAAATAGGTCCCAATCCAAAAACAGAACCAACTAAAAATCTCAATCCAAAACGAGTCAAAGCTTGGAAAATTTGACCCAAAATGACCCCAAGTCAGGTCGATTTGTCGTACCATGAAATCATTTTTTTTTTTTTAATACTTTTATTAGTTGGGCTTGGACCCGACCCGACCCGAATTCCCATGAATCAATCCAAACCGATCCGAATTGGACTGATTTGTCATTATTGTGGATATCGTGGTAAATATATTATTATTATTATTATTATTATTATTATTATTATTTATTTATTTATTTATATTTTTTTTGAAAAATTTGACCTAAAGGTTGAGGATTTCAACTTGGCTTAGATCCAGCCTAAACCATATCAATTTGCCATGAATTCAACCCGAAAGTGATTCGATTCGGGTTGAATCAATTTCATGATTGGGTTGATTTATGAGTTTAGTGAGTACTGTGAAATCTAATTTTTTATTTGTTTAAATAAACATGAAAATCGAGGCTTTTGGGTCGGCTTGAAACTTGAGACTTAACCCAACTTCTCGTGAAATAGACTTGATTTGAATCCTTTTTTTTTTGGGTTAGATTGAGTTGTGTTGATTTCACGGTTATTATGTCCCCCTCTATGCATTTTTAATTATGTACCATGATGCTCATAGACGCCGTGAAAAAACAAATATCCATGTAATAATATGAACACGCGTTTGACCTTCAAATAGCAGAAGGATACAAGAAATATAACTCCAAAGATAGCAATTAGCAACATACACATGGCCTAGGCTCAGCAAAAAGATAATATTAAAAAGTTAACACTACAACTAATTGAATGCAATTTTAAATGGTATATGTAGTCGTATTTACTTACTCTAGTTTCTTTGGACGTATGCAGAAGGAACAAAGCAATATAAATTATTTCTATGAAGCCTCCAAAAGAGTTGATAGAGATAAGTGGAAGTACATTCCCCTCAAGAACACTGGTAGTAAAATTAGGTTTCCTAAAAAGAAAAAAGATCTTTCCACCATTATGATCTATTGATTTACATTATCAGCCAGAATATTGTGATTAATGAAACACGGAAAACCGAACTGTTGAACCTTCTTGTCTCTAAATGTGAGATTCTTTAAAAAGAGAGAAGTATTTATTTATTGTATAATCAAAAGAAGTAATTCAAAAATTAGTTGATTTGGCATATTTTCAACCACCTCGTCTCAAAATTTAACATTTAGAAAAGAGAAACGTTTATTTATTAAAATTTAAATAAAAACAGTTAAGTGAACGGCTGATTTTTGGAAACGGATGTTTTGGATTGAAGGTTTTTAAATAATTATATCAGGAACCAAAAAAAAAAAAAAAAAGAGTGTAATGAACAGAAAAGATTAAAAAAATTGATCCAAACCGACAGCCGAACTTGTTAATTGTATTGGGTAAAATCACAACCCGTAACAAATAGAAAGATTTAAAAAATCGACCCAAATTGACTTTGAATTGGGTTGGTTTGTCGATTTGAACCATAAATTTTAAGTGGAAATTACAGGATTCCTACATTAAAAATCCAAAATTCTAAAATGAGATGGGTAGTTTCATTGTTCCAAAATCAGATGTTTTGCTAAATATGTATACTTCAAAAAAACCTAATTATTCCCATTTTCATTTCCCCCCCACCCCGATTCTCTCTCTCACGTCTCTCTCTCAATTGCCCGATGACAGACGATGGAGGAGCTACACCGTTGCAACATCATCGACCATGCTGTTGCGAACGTCCCCTTTGCAGCGTCGACGTACTAATGGCGAGGGTGAGTAGATCGCGATGGAGGTGGATCTGTAGTGTGCATGCGATGGTGGTTCGACGAACTGGTGTGCATGTGGTGGCAGTTAGATCTGTGGATCTATGTTGGTGTGGTTGTTGTGGAACGATGGGTGTGGTGGTTACGTGCAACGGTGCGAACTGGTGTGTGTGTCGTGTGCGTGGTGTGCGTGCGGTGGTGGTTCAACGAACTAGTGTCCGTGTGGATCTGTGGTGGTTGTGGAATGGTTGGGGGTGGGTTTTGTTGGCTGTGGTGGCGGTAGAGGAGGCGGTGCTGGCTGTTGGGTGGATGTCGTGATTGTGGAATGATTTGGGGGTGGTGCTAGCTGCGTTGGTGGTGTTGAAATTTATGACCGTGATTGTGACTCCCAATTGTGACTCGTAATTGGATAGGTAATCTAAAAAATTGTGATCAAAGAATTAATCGTGACCAATAAATTCACTAATATTTGGATATGTGACCTAAAATTGTGACTATGACTCACAATTGATGAAATTGTGACAGAAAAATTAATCATGACCAATTTATCCAATAATTTGCAATAAAAATAATCTGTGACCTAAAAAATTTTGGATTCTATGATCGTTGATTAATCCGTGACCTATAAAATTTTTGAATTCGTGATCGATGAATAATTCGTGACATGTAAAATTTTTGGATTCGTGATCGAAAATATTTTGTGACCTATAAATTTTTCGATTTGTGATCTATGAACAAACTGTGACCTATAATAAAATAATTTGTGACATAAAATTTCGAATTTGTGATCAAAAAATAATAAGTGACGAATTAAATCGTTAATTTGTGATCAAATTATATAAATTTGTGACTTTAATATGTTTAATTACTAAATAATTAATTAATTAATTAAATGATATATAATTTTTAATAAAAATCTTATTTTTGAAAATTGAAACTGGTTTTCTTGTTTTTGAAATGTGCCATAATTAATCTCTTAAGAAATTTTCCCATTCTTAATTTACATGCAAAGTCGATGTAGCCCGGTCCAGTCCCTTGACCCAATTTACATTATTGAAATTTTATTACTTATTTATTTTTATTTTTATTATTATTTATTTTTTATTTTTTGAGCAGTCTTAATTCTGCCCCGGCTTATATGCAATATAATACATTTCATAATTTGAGGGGGGAAAATAATATGTTAGGGCACTAAACCCATCCAATGCGAGATTGGATTGGTGTTCAATATAAAATCGATGAGAGAACGAGGCATTCCAAGGGAGATGTTCAAAATCAAAGGAATGAAGGAAGAATCAATAAGAAATCTATAACATAAATCCTCAAAAAAAAAAAAAAAAAAGGGGGGGGAGAATTTTAAATTTAAAATTTTAGAAGTTGCAAAAAAAATAAAAATCGGAGTT
>NC_036242.1:19836414-19845352 GCF_002742605.1 Olea europaea var. sylvestris | reverse complement strand
TATATATATATAAGTAAAATATCACTTATGAGTAAAAAAATTTCATATAAGAAACTATAAACCGGAAATTTTACTAAGGAACATATATATAATTTTATTTTTTTTAAAAAACTTTCAAAACCAACGGATAATAAACTTTTAAGCATAAGTTGGACAGTTTTATAAATCGTTACTAAAATCACTCAAAATCAATTTGATCATAAACATTCAAAATCAGTATTTTAAAAAAGTCCAAAATCGATATGTCAAAACCCCCAAGCAAGCCCTAACGATTACCAAATTGAAATAAAAATGTATGTTGAGTGATCAAATTAAAATAAACTAAAAAAAAGTTAAAAAAATAAAAAAAGGAACAAATAAAAAACATAACTTCACGAGTTGAGTAAACTCCATATAATTTTTGTTAAAAAATAAAACTCAAAGAGGAGGATGAGGTCTCCACAAGCAAATGATCTCCGCCTCCAACTTGCACTTGTATAGTATGGAAACAAAGTTGTGCTTCGTACGGCAAATTGCGGCAGTGGTTAGCCTTGCCTGAGTTCTCATTTTCTTTGTCTCTTGTCTGGATATTTAACTTTTGTTTGAGCTATATTTTATTTTATTTTTTTCAATAAAAAAAGAGTTTTGTATTTATATTTCTTGGAGAATATATGAGTAAAAATAGATAAAAAGTTTTAGTTTACGTATAAAATTATTTTATTAAGAAAATATATGGTTAAAATAATTTTTTTTTTTCAAAAAACAGTTTTTTAAATAAGGAGGTTGGACTTAATATTTTTATTATGTTTTGTTGGTTTGGGAGTCAAATGCGTTTGCGTTTGCGTTTGCGTGTGGGTGTTGAAGTTGAAGAGGGTTTTAAGCATGGAAAAGAGAAAGAAACGTCAAAGCCCGCAATTGTTGGCTTTTCATTTAAATATATTTGGTCACTTTTTCCTCTCTTCTTTTTTAGTGCTTCCCATTAATCCTTAAAATATTCTTTTTCATTTATAAAGCCAAACCCCAACAACCCCCTCTCTCTACATCCTCACAGCATCAAGTTATGTAGCGTTTGTTTCCAAACAGATTTTTTAATTAAAAATTGATTGTTTTCATGATTATATTTTTAAAAATTACAAAAAAGTTATGATTATAGTTATGATTATCATAGAACGTTTGGTTAGTAATTATTTTAGAATAATTCATCACAAATAGGACTTTAATTTCTTTCATATGATTTACTATTATGTTTATCGTGATGTCAAATTATTTCGATAGATCATCTATCTCTTTTGAAAATCATTATTTTATTATTTTGACTTTCTTATTTGCAAAGCATACATAACGCTAATCAATCTTTACTTTAGCAAAAGTATTTTTGCTCATCATTTTAGCTTTTACCTAAGAATCTCTCAAGTTTAATTCAATAATTATTATTGCCACAAATATGCCAATTTACTAGCTTTAAGAATTTAACTCTACACTTTTCATACCGTTCATTTTATTATATTGGAATAGCACGAGAAATTTCGTTTACTAAACATCTCGAGACATATTCAAGAGGTATCTTTAGTTATTTTTATTCTATTTTTCATTATATATAGTTGACACAAAATTCATGTCCTTGACGTGACATGCAACCTGCTAAAAATTCCATTTTTTCAACTTTAAGAGAATTATAAAGAAACATTAGTTACAATGTGTACTCAATTGTTTTACTTTATAATAGAGTAAGAATGAGGGAAGTATATTCTTATACTATAATGACAAAAATTATTCTTGAAAATCACACCGACATATGTATCAAGATTTAATTAACAATTTTTCGTGCTTGCCTTCTATTTATTATAATCTATTTAACTACACTAATCCCATATAATCAATTTAATCATTTAATTATTTAAATAAATAATACATGATCATAGTTTAATTAAATGCAGTTATTAAGCCAAAAGAATGCATAAGCAAAAGCGAATGGCTTCAATCATTTATGTATTTTTCTCTTTTTCGATAATATAATCATTACTTGTTTCAACTTGCAAGTGATTTATAATGCAAGAGACTGATTATATAAAGGGCGTGGACCACAAATGCACTATTTGAAAAATATAAATTGCATTTTTCATTAACAGCTGCACATAATTATATTATAAAGACAAATTTCTAGAAAGGGATGATGAAATTCAAAGGTGACAATGATATCATGGTTGACCAATGGATTCCTTAAGGACAAAAATTCCTTGCTGAAATAATTGCTTAATTCCTGGAGTATAACTTGATTGGAGCCCTTATTTCTTCATGCTAAAGCTAATTATGTCAGCAGGCTATGTAGAAGATAGCAAAACCAAAAGAGTGAACAAAAGAGAAAAACCAATAAATTTATGTGCATTTTATTAAGAATTAAAGCTCCATATTTATACAGAAGAGATAGAGATACATTATGTTAATAATTATTATGGTTGTAGGGGTATGATTTACATTTAGTAATAAATATATTATTCAGAACACCTCCTTCAATGACACATTACAAAATATTTGCCTCATTAAAAATTTGTTTAGAAAACTCAGAGGGACAAAACTTGATTGAAGGAAAAAAAAAAAAAAAAACAAAAAAAAAGGTACAACTGCTGCCCTGATTACAACGCTTGTATCATTCAATTCATATTTTGTACATCAATATCTTTAATATTGTAATTTTTGATAAATTAGGTTTCATATTGTCATGTATAATCTTCAAATATCACCATCTTTATGCGAGATATTTACCAACATTTGATGATTGTAGTAATATGATGATTAGAAAAATAGCTCTTGTTGATATTTTCGGGAGTCTCATACATATCAGAGTATTATTTTAAAGGTAAATGTCTTTTATGTTATGGATATTTATTAGACAAAGAATATGGCTTGTTAAAACTTTATTAAACAAATCCTGTGGAAAAAATCCCAAATAAGGAAAAATAGTACTTTATTCTTTTCAGTATACTATAAAAGTTGCCTCGTTAACAACTTTGCTAGGAAAATCTAATGAAACAAAATCTTGGTTAAGGGAAAAAGGTACAACACGTATTTACTCCCATTCATGATAATAACATTTGAATTATGCTTCAGGCGTACTAAATCATTTGGGGACAATTTAAAATTCCGCAAGAACTATGGACTGGAAAGCCACCAAAGTTAGCATATATAAGGACTTCCGGTAGTGTTGCTCATGCACACCAAGTTGAGTGCAAGTTGGAGCCTAGGGGTACAAAATGTGTTATATTAGGTTATCCTAGGAGGGTTAAATATTTCAGGTTGTAGGGTTTAGGGGTACAAGGTCTTAAGATCTTTAATAGTATGGATGTTGTGCTTAATGAATTTGAAATGCCATGTCTAAAACTCAAATATGATAATTCTAAGAAAATTGAATCTGATAGAAATTTCAGAATGGGGTAAAGTTGACCAAATATGATATCACTTAATCTGAAAAGAATGAACTTGTTGTTCCTCAAGGAGACAAAGTCAGACCTAATCCTAATTATGAGTATCAAACTTTTATGCATGAAGTATATAATTCAAGTGATATTATCGTGAGAAGAAATAAAGATGCATTGTACTCTTTTTGCCTTGGCCAAGGTTGTCCCATTGGGTTTTTCTAGAAAGATTTTTGATGGGATAACTTTGTAGGATGCTCAAAAGAGTAAATGAACCCTTTTTCCTTCATTAAGATTTTTTCACAGGATTTTCCTAATAAAGTTTTAATAATGCAATTTCTTTATGTAATGAATGTCCATAACATATAAAATGTTTCCTTTTAAAATAATACTTATATATTATGAGACTCTCGAAGAGATCAATAAGAGCTATTTTTTGAATTATCATGTTACACAGTCATCAAAGGTTGATGAGATACTCGTATGAAGATGGTGTTATTTGAAGACTATATAAGACAACATGAGACATATTTTGCAAAAAAATTGCAATATTGAAGATATTGACATCCAAGGTAAGGATGAATTGATAAAAGAATTGAAATTAGGAGAGCAGTTGTACTCTTTTTTGGATCAATTTTTGTCATATTGAATATTCTTGACAAGGTTTTAACGAGACAAATATTTTGTAATGTGACATTTAAGGAGAAGTTGTAAATAGTAAGTTTATTAATGAATGACAATTATACCCCTACAGTCTTTATAATTATTACCAATGTATCTCTAATTCTTCCGTATAAATATGGAGATTCGGTTATTAAATAAATACACACAAGACTATCGAGTTCTGTTATTTCTTCTATTTTTCTCTCTTTTCATAACCTAGGACAAATTGTGGGCTTTACTTAGAAACATGAGAAAACATTGTTTGATTAACATCATACCTAAAATACTTATTTGGAAGCTATACTTTGTCATGATTTTGGACAGTTTGATAGTGCACAAGATATTTTGGATGTTTGAGAAACATGAATGATGAAGAACTAGATGATCTAACTCTTCTCGTTAATAAATGGAGAAACTTTTGCAATAATTGACGATTTCAAAAGAAAGAAGTAAATGACGAAGAGAAGAGTAAAAAGATTTTTTGCTATTATAGTGATAAACTCAGTCACAAGAGAACTAAATATCTGAACAAAAGAGATTTATCCAAAAGAAAGCACTCTCAACAACATGGAATGAGAGTAATGATGATAATCTTGTAAAAATGAAAGTCAAAAGGATATTGCCAATATGCTTTATGGCCATTGAAAATGACATATATTCAAATGACACTTGTTCATATGATGATTTATTTACCTATTATGATGAACTTCATGAAGAATTTGAAAACTTGCTCTAAATCACTTTTCCTAAAAGAGAAACATTCTTTATTAAAAAAAAAATGAAGTAAAGAAAATATTGGAAACTCAAAAAGATCTTGAAAAAGAAAATTTTGATTACAATTCTTTAATTAAAGAGAGCTCTTCTTTAAAAGAAAATATTGCAAATTTGGTTGGCAAGAAAAATTTGGACTTAATGTTTGGTGAACAAAAATGTGTTTTTGATAAAAGAGGAATTGGATTCAAATCTTTTTTAAACAAAAATCTCTCAAAAGTTTATTAGTTAAAGCATCTTATTCCTCTTTTCCAAATGCTACTTATAGCTTTTGTAATAAAGATGTATATGTAACTTTTAATTGTTTAAACTTTGAAAGCAAACATAAGTGGATTCAAAAGTCCACCAAAACTAACTACTAAGGATACAAAGTTGTATGTGTACCAAGAAACTAAAATTAAACTATTTCTTGTAGGCTCCAAAGAAAATAAAAAGCAATTGGTTCTTGGATAGTAGATTCTCAAAGCATATGACAGAAAATAAAATGTTACTGTCAAACTTCAAAATGAAGGATGAAAGTCATTTCACATTTGGAGATAATGCCAAAAACAAAAAAATAATAATAATAATAATAAATCATTGGCATCAGAATATTAGTAATCATTCATATTCCTCTATTGAAAATATTCTTCTAGTTGATAAAATAAAAAATAACTTATTTAGCATTAGTCAATTATGTGATAAAGGTTATTATATCAAATTTGAATTTTCCCAATGCCTTATTGAGGATGCTATATCTAAAGAGTCGATATTTATAGGAAGTCAAAATAAGGATCTTTATGTCATAAATATTGAATTTGAAAGTGAAATACAATGTTTGTCAAGTTTTAAAAGCGATACTTGGTTGTGCCATAGATGAATAGGTGATGTCAATATGTACCTACTTCTAAAAATTTTCAAAAATTGCTTCTTTAAAGGTTTATCGAACTTAGAAATTGTGAAAGATAAAATTTGTGATACATACAAATTTGGAAAATAAGTGAAGAGCTCTTTTAAATTAAAACAACATTCTTCAAACTACTTGACCTTTATAAGTTCTCCATATGGATATTTTTGGACCATTTAGAATCACAAGCTTTAGTGATAAAAATTATACTTTTATCATTGTTGATGACTTTTTTAAAATTTACTTGGGTCTTATTTTTGAACTTAAAAGATGAAGCTTTGAACGCATTTAAATACCTGCAATTATAATGACCATGAACATAATTCCTTGGTCCCTGGAACTCCTCAACAAAATGATGTATTAGAAAGAAAGAATTGACATTTTCAAGAAATGGCTAAGACTATGCTAAATGAAAATAGTTTCCTGAAATATTTTTGGAACGAAATCGTTACGCCGCTTGCTATATTGTAAATAGGGTTTTGGTCAGTCAAAGAAAACAAAAACTCCATATGAACTTTGAAAAGTAGAGTTCCCAATATCGGTTATTTTAAAGTTTTGCTTTTAAATATTTTATCATAAATACTAAAGAATATTTGGGAAAATTTAATTCAAGGTCCGGTTTTGGAATTTTCTTGCTTACTCATCTACTAGTAAAGCTTATTCAATCTTCAAGAAGAAAAAAACAACCCTTTTGTTGTTATATGCATGTAATATTTGATGAGCTAATCCTCTTGATCAAGAGAAATGCATTGAAAATGATGTAGACATGGAGATACTTTTGAACAAATAAACATTCAAAATCAAAACAAGGAAAATCCCAAAAATATTGAAGATCAACATGTGAAAGAAACAAATGTACAAGAAGACAAGGTAGAATCTCTTGAAGCACAAAGTGATCCATCTCTTCCTAAGGAATGGAGGTTTGTTCTCTCTCACCCAATAGGATTTATCATTGGTAATTTATCCAAAGGTGTAAGTACTGAAATTCAACTAGAAATCACTTTAATAATTGTGCTTTCATTTCACATATTGAACTAAAGAATTTCATAGAAGCCAAGTTTGATGAATTTTGGATTTTACCTATACAAGAAGGATCAAATCAATTTGAAAGAAATCATGTTTAGGATTTAGTTGCTACGCCAAGTGATCAACCCGTTATTGGTACAAAATGAATTTTTCGAAATAAACAAGATGAAAACGGGATCATTGTGCACAACTAGTTTAGGTTACTAGCCAAATATTACAATCAAGATGAAGGCATAGATTTTAAAGAAACATTTGCACCGATTACTAGATTAAAGTTTGTTCATATGCTTCTTACTTTTGCTTGTCATAGGATTTACTCTTTACCAAAGGACATCAAAAGTGCTTTCCTAAATAGTTTTATTCAAGAAGTGTTTGTTGAGCAACTCTCCATTTCAAAAATCACAAGTATTTAGATAACGTTTTCAAATAAAGAAAAGTTCTTTACGATTTAAAGCAAGCTCCTAGAGCATGGTATGAAAGATTGAGCAAGTTCCTTCTTTCAAATGATTATTTGATGGAAAAGCGCATACTACTCTTTTTATTAATACCAAATAAAAATGATATGATTATAGTGTAAATTTATGTTGATTATATTATTTTTGGTGCCACAAATATTTCTGTTTGTGAAATTTTTTTTAATTGTATGAGCAAGGAATTTGAAAAGAGCATGATGGAGGAAGTCAAGTTCTTCCTTGTACTCCAAATCAAACAAACTAATGATGAAACATTCATTAATCAAACTAAATACTTCATGGACATGCTCAAAAATTTTGAAATGAAAGGGTTGAAACCAATAAACACTCATTAGCTCATCAATCAAATTGGAAAAATATGATCAAGATACTTCCGTAGACATAACTAAGTATCAATATATGATCATATCACTTCTTTACTTAATCACAAGTAGATTATGTTTAGTGTGTGCTTGTGTGCTAGATTTCAATTAAATCCTAAAGAATCATACCTTAGTGCTGTAAAACGAATTTTCAGATATCTTAATGGCACTAGAACATTAGGTTTTTGGAATCCTAAGGACATTCACATTCATATTTGCTTATTTAGTTATTCAAATGCCGATTGGATTGGTTGCACAATTGTCACTTCTTAAGCTTAGCACTTGATTATGGTTTAGTAAAAACAATTCGTTACATTATCTACCGTCGAAGTCGAATATATTTTGGTCACTAGTTGTGCTCAAGTTTTATGGATGAAACAAACAATAAGTGACTTTCAACTATTCTTCGATCATATACCTATCCTGTATGAAAACATTAATGCCATAAACTTATAAAAAAAAAAATAAATAAATCCTATATCACATTCTAGAACTAAATACGTTTGAGTTAGACATTACTTTTCTACAAGATCTTATACAAAAGGGAGATATTGCACTAGAATTTGTTAATATGAAAAATTGATTTGTTGACATTTTCACTAAACCTCTTGCTCATGATAGATTTAATATATTAGAAAAGCTTTGGGCATTATCGATAAAGCTAACATATATAGCAAAATAGTGTTCATACTAATTGCTTTTATAATTGACTATATGTGCATCATTAATTAATATTCACTTAACACATTGAAATTCATAACTTCATTAAGAAAGGAAAAAATGACAGTGATGATCGTCTGCCGATAGAAAATGGTCAACCGAAAAGACAGAACCAGCATAGCCAGTCTGCCTGTTGATCGAGAGTTTTAGGCAATCGATCATACCGTTAAGATTTCAATTTTTAAAATCCTTGAAATCTCCGTTTCTTCACCTATTTCTCTCATTTCTCTTCATTGTCTCTATAAATCCACCACAAATTTTCAAAATTTCAAAAACCCATCACATTTTTGCTCCAAATATCTTAACAACCCAATTTTTATCAATCAAAACCTCCAAATCTTCCCTCCTAGATGGACAGCCGAACCCTAAATATTTTTTCCATTTTTGTCAATCGATACTACCGTGCCTCTAGTAAAGATGCAGACAAGAAACTAAGGATGACCGTGAGGTAACCAACACCTTCATCCAATGAAGAATCTTCGTGCCAAAAAATTAGGAATGGCAATAGGTCAAGCCGAGCCGTCTCGGCTCATGTACTTATGACCTCATAAGCTCATGAGCAAACTTGAGCTTATTATTATTATTATTATTATTATTATTTTTTTTTTTTTTTTTTTTTTTTTTTTTTATTTTTTGATTACTTTT
>NC_036242.1:19813007-19836310 GCF_002742605.1 Olea europaea var. sylvestris | reverse complement strand
TTCAGCTTGTGGTTAGGCTTGTCTCGGGACGATTCTGAGCCGTCCATGGGCCAAGTTTCGACGAGCTCTCGACCCTTTTGACATCCCTATGAAAAATTCACTTGAAAATCTCCAATTCTCATGGGTAAGAGTGTTGATTTAGCTTGTTTTACCTTTGATGCACATTTCTTTCGTGTATAAGAGTTTTTTTAAGAGTAGGTTGGATTTCTATTACGACTTTAGTAGAACCCTCATTCACACTTTACACGAGCTTGAAGATTGTGTAGATCAAGTTTTTTTCATATGGTTCATCCAATTTTTGATGGTTATAATCCGATTGAGTCACGTAGTTGAATCATCAATAAACATTTCCAACATCCCATAAAACTTAGCTCCAACCAATTCTCTCTGCCATATAAAGTTTTACAAAACATCATTGCCATGTCATTGTTCCTAGGAAAGGTCACCTTGATAAGGTCACTCACTTTGATCTTCTTGACTCTTGCTTGGTCCGGCACAAATTAGATATTTCATCTATTGTAATTGTCATATTTCACTTTGCCTCTAAAGTTAAGGCTTTATCTTTTGGTATGCTTCTCACTGAAATTTTCAAATATTTTGAGGTATCTTTGACTGGTGAGGTTTCTATTTCTCAACGTCCTACCTATACTATAAATACTCAAACTGTTAGAAGAATGAAAATTGTAAATGATCAAGGACAATGGTAGCTAATACTAACGAATTTGATATGGAGTCCGAGCCCTCAACTCTATCCTTTGAATGTGATTATATATGGTCAGTGTAATCAAGACGTGGATGATGCACCAAGCCCTCATCGTGACATTCCAAGCTCTCCACATAACTTTCCAAGCTTGAGTGTTCATTCTCTACCTCTGACTCTACATTCACCAAGGATTACTACAATCTCATGAATGGACGTATCGACTCTCTTACTTCCTCCATCAATGGGATATTTGGTAGTGTAGCAACCCAAAAAAAAAAAAAAATTATAGATAAAAAAATTATTTATTTTGTATACTATATAATTCCTATTTTAACTAGGTCAAATAAATTAGATTTTGATAGAGCAATTAGAAGTATATCAATATTATACTCGATGGATAGCTTGTAATTAATTAGAAGTCTTTGATTTGAGAAAAAGTTATTTTGGATAAGAAAGCATTAAGTTAGATCCAATTGAAAAAAAAAAAATATGATAAATAGAATTTTATCCTATTTATATATCAATTCATTTTCTCTCTCCAAAAATGTGTTATTTAAATTAGCCAGGAGTTTATATTATGTTTAGATACAATTTTCATGTTTTAAATTTAGATTATTAAATGTTACAGTTATTTGTTTAATAAAGAATTTTTTTTATAGTTCCGCACTTAAAATAAAGAAAAATGAGTTTTTCGTAACGTTCCAGAGTTTATAGAAAATCGGGATGTTACAGCTTGGTATCAGAGCACGGTTTGACTTTTCTATAGACTTGTTTTGAAAAAAATAAAAATAAAAAAAATAAATTTCTGGAATAGTTCACATGAATCGTACTGTTCACGTGAGCAGTAAAAAATTTTAAATTTTTTTAACAGTGTTCACGTGAACAGTAATTTTTCATGACATGGCAAAGAGTTCTAGGATTTTAATTATGATGTGACATACTTTGAATATTGCAATTTTTTTATATAGATTTTGTCACATTTTGTAGTAGTTTAGATTACTATTCACATCAATACCCATTTATTTTTATGCATTTGTCTCTTTT
Organism: Olea europaea var. sylvestris; assembly: GCF_002742605.1. Classification (NCBI taxonomy): domain Eukaryota; kingdom Viridiplantae; phylum Streptophyta; class Magnoliopsida; order Lamiales; family Oleaceae; genus Olea; species Olea europaea. The sequence continues at coordinate 19,834,563 of NC_036242.1, read as the reverse complement.
TTTTGAAGAATAAATAATTGTTTAAATTGATTTCGAGTAATAGTAGTTTAGAATTTAAATTGTTATAGTTTCATGCCTATGGTTTAAATCTTACACACGATAAATTTTTGCCCCCATTTGTCCCCCATTCTTGCCAAATTTTAATGGTAGGAATAGTGGTTTTTTTTTTAAATGTGTGGTTGAAAAAGAATGAAAAGTTTTTTTTTTATTTTCGTGTAATACTTTATAGAAGATTGTGTGGTTGAAAAATAAGAGAGAGAAAAAGAATGAGAATGGGGGCCAAACGGGGGCTTTATGTGTTTTAACTTTAGCCTTTGTGGATGTTTAAAAAAAAAAATTTTAAAAATGGACCTTTGAAAAACTGATATTTTAAGAGATTTCACGTTCGATTTATTGTTTAAATTTTGTTGAATTGCGTAATTGCAAAATTGAAAGACTTTGTCAAAAAGACCTAAACTGTCTAAGAAGATCTTGGGATTTAAGCGGTCCGTTTGTGACCCCTCTCCTCATCTAGAAACCTTTTAATTGTGCATTATTCAAATCGACAAGATGAAAGACAATATTTTGGACAATTCTAAATTTAAGAAAATTCAAAATTTTGAAACTTCTATTTTGAGAAAATTTTATTAAAAGATGTATACATGTACTTAAAATAATAATAATAATAATAATAATAATATATTATAGAGTGAGATTTTGTGAAATTTTTTCTGTAAAATAAGATTACATGCCTTAATTAATATGTACTTGTATACGTACTTTGAAACCAACCTTTCAAATGTTAGCCCACGATTACCTTTAAGTATATATTAATTTTTATAATATAAGTTAATTTCTTAAAATATTGCGTGGTTATTATCTGGCTCTATTAGTACTTATGTGTTATTACTATGATTTTATTTTCAAGAATGTATATGTATGTATTGTATTTTTGTGTTTAAATAACTATTTATAACATGATTTTAAATAACGATACCATTGTTATGAACTTTTACTTCTTGACCTTTTCTATTCAAAGAAACTCATAAATAATTATATTCAAATTATTTATAAAAAAAAAAGAAGAAAGGAAAAGAAAATAGGGAGTTTAAAGGAAAAGCAAGGAGGTTCGAACTGGGATTGCGTCCTGAGATTAGTGGAATACTAGCATCCCACCAATTCACCACCTATAGCCGAGTATTGCAGACTGCCCAACAATCTCAAATAGATTGGAAATTGACCAAACTCTCCAGCTAGGGGCCGAGTCTTCAGGAAAGAGGAAATGGAATGGGTCCAATGAAGAGAAAGGAGAAGGACCGAACAAGAAGGCTAAATTCGAACCAGGTCTTGGACAAGTCGTCCTTCCTTGTCCAAAGTGCAGGAAAATGCATAGTGGTGAATGTCTGTATGGGAAGCATGTGTACTATAGATGCTGTAAAATCGGGAATATTTCCAAAAACTACAAAGAGGACCTTTTAAAGAAGAATGACGAGCCAATGAGGAAGGAAAATGCCAGAGTTTTTACTTTAGCCCAAGGACAGGCCACGGAAGATCCTAACGTAGGTAAATTTTGAGAACGAAATTCTCCTAAAGAGGGTAGATTGTAGCAACCCAAAAAAAACAAAAAACAAAAAAAAAAATTATAGATAAAAAAAAATTTATTTATTTTGTATACTATATAATTCCTATTTTAACTAGGTCAAATAAATTATATTTTGATAGAGCAATTATAAGTATATCAACATTGTACTCGATGGATAGCTTGTAATTAATTAGAAGTCTTTGACTCGAGAAAAAGTTATTTTGGATAAGAAAGCACTAAGTTAGACCCAACTGAAAGAAAATAGGATAAATAGAATTTTATCCTATTTATAAATCAATTCATTTTCTCTCTCCAAAAACGTGTTATTTAAATTAGCCAGGAGTTTATGTTATGTTTAGATACAATTTTCATGTTTTAAATTTAGATTAATAAAGTTGCAGTTATTTGTTTAATAAAGAATTTTATTTTTATAGTTCCGCACTTAAAAAAAAAAAAAAGAATTTTTCGTAACGTTCCAAAGTTTATAGAAAATTGGGACATTACAGGTAGGCTTGCGTGTGGCTCAGATTGGGTCGATATCCAAATTTAATCCAACATGGCTAGTTTGATCTAAAATCAAACCAATCCAACCCAATTATTAGTTTAACAAAATCGATAAAGCTTGGGTCGGTTTGGGCTTGGACAAATTCAAGTTGAACCTGACTATTCTTTGTTGAATTTAGACAATTTTTGTTAAAGTTTGAAACCACTTGAAAATTCCCTTTTTTTAACGAATATAGAGAATTCTTTCTGAAAAATAATGCATAAACAAGTTTAAAACTATGGAGCATTTTCCTTTTACAATTATTTATTCATTTCATTATCATACCCTTAATTTTTAGTTTATCATCAAATTATTTTGCACTTATACATAGTATTCATGTCAGTCAGCCTATATAAAAAAAGGATGTTTGCATATTCTAAGTTCTTCTCTTGCCTCTATTATAGTGTCTGTTTAGATTTTTTCATTTTAGATACTAAACTTTTTAATTCATTGGCTTGAGTTAGGTTGGATTTTAATCTATAACTTGAGACCCAACAAAACTAGACTTCAAATTTAATTTTTCAATCCCACCCGACCCAATTGAACTTAAAAACCAATCCAAACTAATTGGTTTTAGTTGGGTTGTTCAGTTTGAGCAGTCGGGTGGATTTTTACCCAATTCTAATGGTCGATTACTTCAACAATTGCTTGATTCCTTCATGCTTGTATCAACTCACTCTTTCCTCCTCCGGAGTATTGATTTGTTGTTATGTACTCTTAGCATTTGGTATCTACTTTATGTATTTTGGAACCATTTTAATGGTCCTTAAACCTTGGTTATGCTTTTGGTATTTCGCACCACATGTTCTAATATGCATTTTATTATAGACGTTGTGATTATTTTCTTGTTTCGTCTTGCATATATTTTGATGTGATCCTAGAGTCGAGCCCAACAAAGACGAGCCGAGACGAAACCCATTGATAATCGAAGATAGACCGATGACGAGATTGAGGTCAAAGCGGGTGAAATAAGCGATGGGATTACTTGTTCAATCCATAATCAATGAAACATCGCTCGTGGCACAAAAATGGGACCACTTCTATGCTGGAGTCGAGGGTCGAAGCAAATTGGAGCAACTTAATTAAAGCCTTGGATTAAAACGGGCATAACTTTCAGGTCGGGTGTCAGATTTTTGCCCATGAGTACAATCCAAAACCGTCATGAAATTCTGCACAGGTTTCAAATTTAATACTATGCGACCGTGTAGTATAAAAGGCATGCGACAGCATAGACCATTCTCAAGATCAAATTGAAGGATTTCTAATGAATTATGCGATTGCATTGGATTACACTATTTCACCACATAGTGCAATTTTGAGCGAAATTTTTTCTTTTTTCACGAGTTTCCAAAGTTTAGTAGAATTTTAATTTTAGTCAAATTATTGTGATCTTGGACGATTGTTTCCATTTCCTTATAAATTTTTAGGGTTTTTTGAGTCGAGTATAAATATGTTATTTCTTTTGATTGTGAAGACATTACATTATTACTTTGAGAGAATTCAATAGCAAGATTATTTACTTTCAACTCTTGTTCTTCATTGAACACTTTGAATTTATCAAGAATTACATTCTTGTGGCGTTCTCAAATTTGGGTGCGGATTTTTTATCGTGTAATCAAGGGGTCTTTCAATCATCATTATTGCTGGGATCTTTGGTTCACATTTCTTGGGTTCAAACTCACAAACCAGTAATTGGCTCTTCTGGATTTCCTATCAATCTTCTACGGGTTCCATAGCCATCATTGCTAAGTGGGTTCACATCGTATTTGGCATTTTATGGTTTATTGAAGGATAACATTATTTCTTCCTATGGTTGATTTTAAAGTATTGATCCTAAATGTTGAACTCATGCTCTCCTATGTGATATCTCTTTGCTTATGTCAAAAGAGGGAAATGAGTGAAATAGATTTAATATGCTTTGAATATACTTTGAATGGATATAATTGGTTTGTAAAAGATATGGAGAATATATGAAATATATGTTAAATTTGAGAGTGAAATTCCTTATTAATTGTTGATATTACTTCGTAAATCATCTTGTTTGTCTAATCAAAAAGGAGAATTTTTTTTTTACCTATGATTGACTTTAACCTCATAGTTTTGATCATAATAAACAAACTAATATTGTTTACTAACAATTGAATTTAAGTAATCGTAGTCTCAAAGAATTCAATGATAAATTAATTGATTGTTATCAAAAGATCATAATCAAAGAGTATCAAAACAAATCAAACCCACGAAAAAGATCAAGATCGAAGTCAAGCATTTAAGACAAATCCTTCAAAATAAGTGCTTAAGAGTCAAACGTCTTAAAAATGATCGAGACAAGAAACTAAGGGCCAAACTTCAAATAAGGGTGAAAGACTAGACTTTTCAGTACAAATATAAAGATATTAACATTTTGATCTTTAGGAATGGATGATTAAAACTCAAAAATCATTTTATGCACTAAAAGCTATTTTTATTATTACTTTCATAAAATAATTTGATTAATTTTCGAAAGAAATATTTGAATTTAGATCATATCTTTGAAATATCACTTATTTTGAAAAAATAGTTAAAAATGCCGATCAATTGAATCAAATTTTGAAAACATAATATTCATCAAAGTTTTTCAACTAATACTTGAGGTATTATTTATTATTATTTGTTGAAGTGCTATGTTTTGTTGGTACCTAATTAATTTGTATCATCTTTATCTAAGAATATGAAATGTCTTGAGATGAAGACTTTTTTCTCAATGGGATTATAGAATGGATTATCCAAATATCTGTTTTGAATATCCCACAAATATGTATTTATCAGATATAAGCTCAAACTTATCTGATTCAATACGCTTCAAATAAGCGTCACAGTCCCAAACTTTCATATGAGATGAAATGGAACTACTTTCTTTCCGTAGCCCATATTTAGTGTGTAGCACACTGCAATCAGTTCATGGCCCCAAAACGATTTTGGGAGGTTTGCATGACTTGTTATTAATCGCACTATATTTAATAGTTTACGATTCTTCCTTTCAAATACACCATTATGTTGCAATGTATGTAGAGGAGTCCACTATAAGAAACCTCATTCTCTTTTAGATAATCTAAAATTTTATCTTTAAAATATCCCTACCTCGATCGGATCTTAGTGTAAGAATATTTTTACCTAATTATTTCTCTACTTTTAACTTGAATCCCTTGAACCTTTCAAGAACTTCATGTTTGAATTTCATCAAATATACATGACCATTTCTAAAATAGTCATCAGTAATCATGATCAAATAAGAGAAATCTCATCTGACAATAGTTGACATGGATTCATATACATCATTATGTGTTAGACCAATAATTAAACAAACATTTCTCATTTTCAAGTAAAAGGAGATTTAGTCATTGTGCCTAGCAGGCATGATTCTCACCTGTCAAATGATTCAAAATCTATTGACTCCAAGTATACATCTCTATGTAATTTTGAAATTGTATTTTCATTTATGTGATCAAGCCTGCAATACTAGATATAGATAAATTTGGATTATCTCTTTATGCTTTCTAATTTCTATACTCATTATAGAATATTTGATATTTAGAATATAAGTATCATTTTGTAATTTACCATAACCATTAAGATCTTATCAAGATAAATGGGAACAACAATTTTCCTTAACATCAAAATAGTTTATGTCCAAACATGAAATTTATTTAATGTTCTGGTTATGGTGGGTCCAGAGTAACATTTTTCTAATTCCAATACTAAGCTTAAAAGCAATGATAAAAAGTATGCTTCTACAAGCCATACAGCAACATTTGCTCATTTTCAATGGTAGATCAACTTCTCCCTTTTTAGTGGTCCACTTCTATTTAGTTTCTATATATTTATACAAATACGAGATTCATACCTTGTATCTAATACCCAAGAAGCTAATGAAGTAGATATATGCCTTGCAATTTTTCTTCTAATAACTTATCCTTCCAAAATGATAACAATGGTAATTAGATTTGGTATTGTCCTTCTTCGCTTTGACCATCTTAGATGCTTTCCTAAAGCATCCTTTAGACTTGCTCTTACAAGCCTTGGAGGAGTCAATGATTAAGAATTGTCTACTACGAATTTGATGTTGGGCTTTACGGTCTTAAGCATGTTCAACAATTCAATGATTGTGCATTCGATCTTATTCAAGTTAAATTTATAATTAATTGTGAATGGCTCTCTCTGACAAAAATTGTAGAACCAAGTCAATACTTAGCTCATGGTTCATGATTGAACTCAACTGAGACAACTTTTCAATATCAATCATCTCCAGTAATAAGCACTGACTGCAGATTCCTTTGTTATTTTGCACCCGTATAGTCCTATGTGACATAGTCGCTAACATCACACATGTTGCAATACTATCGTCATCACTGTGTTTATTATAGTAACCACATCTTCCTTAATTGAGTCATCAACACGTGTCTCTAGAAAGGCCTATTCAAGGACAACCAATTTTTCCATACTTGTGAACAATTCTCAAGTTGCGGTATCAATTAAGAAAATTTGATTTGATTGTTGGCATACAATATGCCTTTTAAATACATATGGTTACTCATTATTCAATAAATATAAATGACGAAAACTAAAAGAACAATGTATAAAATGTATCAATTAATTTAACATGGTCTTTTATTATATTAATTATGTTCCCACTGTTTAATTCAAATTTATGACCCTCATAAATTTATGAAATTTATACTTGACTCCCGGTGGACTGCTATCCTATTTATTATACTAAGACCTTGAGTGTATTCAATAAACTTTAATAAAACATCTAGGTAGATACTATTATCAATTGTATCTCCATACAACTCCTAGATCATTAAGTTGACAACTATTTGTCTTCACACATCATATGTATTAGCTTAGCATGCCTCTAGAATTTATCTCATTGAATGTACTCAACAAAAAATAATTTTTAGTTAAGTCAAACTCATCATTCAGAAATATCGAATATTCCATAGTGTCAAATATATCCCTAATAAACCAGCTTTGAGTATACTTGACAAGTTGAGGTGATTTAGAACTCTCATTTTCACTATAATAATGGAATGCGAATAATAAATTGACTTAATATTTTAGCGAGGGATTATCATGCAAAAGTCTCATCATAATAATTATATATTTTTTATTACACATCCAACATGTAAATAAACACACACACATTATGTGTGTGTGTGTGTATAATAGTATGAACGATTATGGACTTTTACTATCTAGTCTTTTAGAGCCATAAGAATGATTAGTTGGTCAGTTCGTAGGAGGTATTGCATTGACTTATGCAATGCTCCATTTCTATGGTCTCTTTCCCTTCTTCTTTCTTTAATTAGTCTAGTTGCATCTTGTATTATATTCCAGTTGGCACGTAGACCTAAATAATTGAACATGCAGGCCTACAAAATTACAACGGACTCGTAGGTCTAAAATAAATAAGAGTTCACAAGCTCACAAAACCATAAGAATAAAACTAACCATTCCACATGTCCACATGGTCGAGTCTACAATCATCCACTAATAAAATATAAAACATATAAATGCTTTATTATATAATATCTAATATTATATGCATGTATATTTCAAATTTTTAGCAATTAAGGTCATCTAAACTAATTTAGACAAATCGATCGAAACAATTAAATAATTAATTAATCATATTAATCAATTAATTTAATTAGATGGTATATTAATTAAATACTGAATTACAGTCCAACTCTAATTTCATAATTATATAGCAGAACTACTAAATTAAATTCAAATTTTGATTTAATACCAATATAGAGTTCGACTCCAATTCCAAAGTTTTAGGGTGAAACAATTTAATTAAAATCAAATTCTAATTAAATTTTATAGACTCTAATTTTTAGTAATATATTAGGATGGATAATTTAATTAAATACTATATTAGAGTCCAACTCCTACTGAAATTGAATTAACATTTTAATTTAGGATAAAACTCCTAAATAAAATAAATTAAAATTTAGGGTCAAAGTCTGAGATTTAAGTTAAAATCCAATTTTAACGAAAATCTAAAAGTCGTCAATTCTTTTAATTTTTTAATTGGGTCAAAATTAAAATAAGTCAAACCCATTTAAATACAATTTTAAAAGCCTTTTAAAATTAAAATTCAAGATCTCCTCTTGAAAACTGCATTTTGACCCAAGTTTAAAATTATAACTAGGACCTTCCAATTCATAAATTGCAAACAGGCCCTTCATTAAAATAATTCCAAACTGACCTTTGATTTTAATTACAAACAGGGGCTCACAATTTCATAAATTGCACATGAAGCTCCTCATCCAACTCTTCCACCCTATAGCTAAAAACCCTAAAGTTTCTCTTCCTTTCTCTCAGCCTTGGCGACCCCGACAACACCCAACCTTTGTAGTATCACTGTCGAATGGGCAGCGCATGGTACTGCAAAAGCAGCAACTCCTGCACTTCTGTACTGTAGTTGGCACTGTTGCTGCTAGTAGAAACAATAGTAGCACTATATTCATAGGCGAATAGCACCGCGCTGCTATGAGTAGCGATGCTAGTCGCCACAAGCTGCAGAGCAAAGCTTGTTGCCGGAGCAAGGCAACAACACTGCTACTTTGCTATGCCGCTTCTACCAGTGACAATTGCTGCCGTTAGCAGCACCGTCGGCCCACCCAAATCCAACTTGATCTGTTTTCTATCCATTTTTTATTAAACAGATTTCAAAAATATGAAAATCAAATTTCATTAATTGCTAGAAACTAGAAAAGGTACAATAATTAACTTTTGATTGTACAAAGATGTAAAACAATTTCTATCAAGCACAAAGTTGACTATGATACTACTGTTGGGAATTTATTTAATCATATACAATGGAATATAAACAAAATTTCAATTCCCATCATTGATATGCTTTGTGTTTAGAGAGAAACTATGATAAAAATTGTACTTTATTGAATTTTGCGGACTCCTTTACTTTTTTGAACTCCACCAATCAAGATCTTGCATTTCTTGAACTCCAACAATCAGATCTGCAATCCACAACTGTCCAATTATCCAGCGTCCAATAAAAAGCCACACAGGGAATATGATTGAGAGAATAAAGTTGTTACTTTTCTTGTATTAGCAAGAATATGTATTTTCTCTAGAGTTTTTTAAACCCTAGTAGCCTATTAATATAAGTCCAAACAACCTTTGCTCATCCTTTAAATTTAATTAATTTGGGGCAACACATGTGAAAGAAAATGTCAAGTGGTATAACAAAACCAAACTATTCATTTACCTTGAGTTATAATCCTTTCATCAATATGATTCGATTGATTACAAGATATGAATATGTGTCAATCTCAATGTAAGTCGAAAATTCCTGTTCGACTTATGAGTACACCTTGGTCAAAGATTTTATTATCAACTTAACTGAATAAAATGTAGATTATAACCTCTTACTATCTAAGAGTGACGAATGATAACGTATTAATGGCCCTTGGGGGAAACAACATCTAGTATCACCAAAGTATAATTGTCCTCATATAAGGCAATATGATAACTTCAGGTCAAAAGACTAGTTCCTCTAATGAACGTTAGAGATTAACAACTGACACTCAGATAGTTATTTATGTGGAATCTCCCAGTGGGTCTCCAATATTTTATTCTATAACAAAACATCCATGTGTTCATTTAAGTGTCACCACACTTTAACTAGTGAGATCAACTACTTACTTCACAAGTAAGAAATGTCACACATGATGGTTTATGTAATAATGATATCCGTATCTGTTATTATAGATGACCATGGAAGATTTAAGAATTAGTTCTATGTAATTTGTATTTCACAATCACGACTCCTTGTAATTGAAAAATTACCAAAACTTGAATCTACGGATTCTATTATTTAATTTAATTTAATTGACTATTAATTAAATAATAGATTTGTCATCAAAATGCATCAATTATATATTAAAATTTTTTTATGTCCAAAGTTAATTTGACCTAAGGCATAACACTTACAATTGCAAATAACCAACAAATTTCTTGTCTATTGTGGGTGGGAGTAATAAACAACTGTAAGTGATGCCATAGTTATGGGTTGAGCCTTGTAGATTGATTGGTGTTCGATATTTGTAGCCTGAAACTGAGCCTGAATTGCATCAAATAAAAGTTCTTGGAGCATATTTTTCGATACAAATTAAACTCCACTTTCTATGTATTTTTATGATACATAACAATCTATTTATAAAACTAAAGTAATATGATCACATGGTATTGATATAAAAAGAATTAACACTACTTTTAGACCAAAATGGCCAACTGGTGAATCAGTGCTCAAATTAGTGGCCATTCATAAATAATCCTCATAGAGGACACATAAAATTTAGAGGAGTTAAGAAAAACCATTCATTATACTTCATGTAGAATATGGGTCTACGTTGTTTAATTTATATGATCCAGGTTAAAAAAAAATAAACCCCATAATTCAGCAGAAATGGTGTGATGTTCAAAATACGGATGTCCAGTATTGGTGGATCCCCGTTACTACTTCAATTGATGTCTCTTTCGCTTTTCTTCTTGCTCGTCGCTATCACTTTTGAAGTCCTAAAGAGTTGTCTCTTTGTTTTTGTCGCCAGTGGAAGTTCACAACTCAAAAGGTCATGAGAATTGAACATATCTACAACCTTAGCATATGTAACCTTACTTTAATTTCTACAACCCAAATGCTAATATGGATATTCAAAACCTTAACACATGATGTTGCTTTAATCGAGAAAAATGCTTTTACATGATTGAAATTAAATCGAGTGGTCATTGTGCTGTCAAAAAACTTACTTAAATTCATCAAAAGGCAATAGGCAAAGGATGGATGGCCCTCACCATATGCCCTTCATGTATTAGTTCTTCTAATGGATGGCCTCTATCGTAGCGTAAATGTGCATGTCAATGTACCAGCACAATCTCCCTCATTGTACTTTGGAAAACACATTCAATGAACGCTTGCCTTTATTATCCATCATCCCTAAAGCATTCTTTATGAATTTCGCTTGCTTTTTGAATTGGTCTATGGCCCAAAATCCTTTTTACTGTAAGAACCTACATCGATGATCTATTTCAACCAACAACTCACATTTGAGTGGTCTTACTCTGATACCAAATATCAAGGATCACAAGTTTGGTCCTACCAAGTTTCACTCCTCAAGGAAGCCTTCTATTTTTAGACCGATAAGCCCGAAACAACTGGTAGATACGCATGCTCATGGGTAAGATATTAGACAATACTTGTGTATGATGATATAATTAGACTTGATAATAAAGGCCTTAACCTTAGTTGTTAGCAACCTTGTCGTTCTGTATAAGGGGAGACTCACTCTCAATACGTGATATTCTCCTCCATTTAATCCACTAAATGCCTTCATAGCTTTAAGTAAGTTTAGCAACAACACACAATCCTCTCATTACAAGAATAAAAACAACATTCACTCTTGGGCGGGCATCCATACAATGCACCATTGGACATCTACCTGCAATAACTGCTATGATTATGTTGTTCAAAACCAACACCAATAAAAAAAAAATGCCATGTGGTCGCATGGCCTTAGTTCGAGACCATGCGACCGCATGAGTTTGTACCATGTGGTCTCATGGTACATATTTTTTTCACCCTTTTTGGCTGTTTTTGGCCGTTCTAAATTTGAATTTGGTAACTTTTCACTTGATTTTTTGCACCATTTCGTAATTCTGGTCGATGACGATATATTGGAGAGCCATGCTTGAGGGAAAGAAGTAAGAAAAATATCTTGCAATCCATACTTTGTTCCAAGAAAAATCAAATCCCGACTTATATTCATGTCCTCGTGTTCTTCTAGTTTTGGAGAATTTCATCTTGTGCTTTGATGAAATTCTTTACAAGGCTTGTTATAATTCTTCAAACCATTTGCCAGAATACCTTTTAGCATCTCAAATACATCGGAAAAAGGGCAAATAACGTTTGAGGACAGCGATCCCGCGTTCGAGGCTTCACATTTGTTGATATAAATTTTGTTTTGATCCATCTTGTTACCATATTTTTTGTGATTTTCTCTTTTGTTTCTTCTCCATCTCTCAATTATTTTCAACAATCTCAAACGCTATTTTCTTGCAATGGAGAACAAGGCTACAATGGCAACCATCAAACTTATGGATCAAGACTTAGTGGGGTTGGATCGGTTCAATGGTAAAAACTTCACGCGGGGGCAAGACAAGTTGAAATTTCTACTTACTGCATTGAAGATCTTCTATATTTTGGATCCAGAATTGGCGTCACTATCGGAACCTACAAATGGAGAGACCGAGGCAGTCAAGGCTGAAAGACAGAAACGACAAGAAGATGAATTGATATGCTGCGATCGCATACTAAATGCTTTGTCAGACCGTTTATATGACTTATACACACACACACACACACCTTCTGCAAAGAAAATCTGGAAAGCATTGGAGAGTAAGTACAAAGCGGAAGAGGAAGGTACCATGAAGTTTCTAATTTCTAAATACTTCAACTTTAAATTCCTTGATAATATTCCTCTCCTTCCCCAAGTACACGAATTGCAAGTCATTGTCAACAAACTAAAAGCAGTAAAGATTGAAATCCCGAAGACCTTTCAAGTGGGCGCAATAATTATTAAACTCCTAGGGGCTTGGAAAGGATACCGGAAGAAGATCATGCTTAGTTCTGAAGATTATTCCTAGGAACAATTGCAAAAGCATATTCCGATCGAGAAAGAATCCAGACTGCGTGACAAGAGTGAAAACTCCTTTGAGGGAACTTCCAAAGCTAATGCTGTTGAAAAATCTGAACCACCAACAAAATCCAATAAGAGGAAGCCTTCGAAGAACTTTAACAAGTCCAAGAAGAAGACCAAAGAAGGGTGTTTTGTGTGTGGAAAATCTGGACATTATGCAAAAGATTGTAGACATCGAAGACAAAACAACTTCGAGGACAAAGTGAACTCTATCCAAGAAGATAAGATCATGGCCACTGTAAGCGAAATAAATGCAATTAAAGGAAAGGTTCCTGGATGGTGGTATGATACATGTGCTACTGTACATGTATCATATGGTAAAACTGGATTTAAAACATATAATGAGGTGGATGGAGACCAAGAGATTCAAATGGGTAACGAAGTTCGATCCAAGATAATAATATTGGAAAGGGAAATGTTGATATCATCTTCACTTCTGGGAAAATCGTTACCCTTACCAATGTATTACATGTTCTAGTTATGAATAGGAACTTAGTAAGTGGTAATCTCTTAAGAAAACCAGGTATCAAATGTGTGTATAAATTTGGTAAACTTGTACTCTCCCTTAATGGAAAATTTGTTGGAAAAGGCTATTCTAGTGAAGAAATTATCAAACTTTGTACCGTTGACAAGGAAATAAATAAAACTAATTTCGCTTATGTTGTTGATCTATTTTCATTATGACATGCTAGATTAGGACATATTAGTAAAAGTACTATGAAACGTATGAAAAAATGTGATTTGATTTCATATGATGAAAATAACGAACATAAATGCAAAACATGTGTAGAATAAAAAATGACTAAAAAGTCATATCAAAGTGTGAAAAGGACCTCTAATATCTTGAAATTAATTCATACAGATATATGTGAATTAAATGGCATGTTAACTAGAGGTGGAAATAAATACTTCATTACTTTTATTGATGATTTTTCTAGATATACATATGTGTACTTGATGAGACATAAATATGAAGCTTTTGACATATTTAAGGTGTATAAAAATGAAGTTGAAAAATCAAATAGGAAAGAAAATAAAGACCTTAAGAAGTGATAGAGATGGTGAATACTTTTCTAGTGAATTTAATTTATATTGTAAACAATATGGCATAATTCATCGATGTTCTGCACCTAGAACACTTGAACAAAATGGTTTGGCTGAAAGAAAGAATAGAACCTTAGTAGAAATGATTAATGCCATGCTTATATATGCTAAATTACCATTTAATTTATGTGTTGAAACTCTATTAAGTGCATGTAGGATACTTAATAGGATTCCTTCTAAACAGACAAAGTTTTCTTCTTATGAATTGTGGAAAGAAAGAAAACCAAACATTGGATACTTCAAAGTATGGGTGTGTCTTGCTTATTGCAAGAATACAAATCTTAATAGGACCAAATTGGATCCAAGAGGCATTCAATGTGCCTTCGTTGGATATGCTAACCATAGAAAATCTTATAGATTGTTAAATTTGGAGACCAATGTGATTATTGAATCAAGCGATGTAGAATTCTTTGAAAATTCGTTATCTTCGGATAATGAATTGAGGGAAAATCATGAAAGTATCCCTAGCTCAAATAGAACACGTGATGAAATGTCTTCTAAAGATGTTGATGAGTCTAGTGAACCACGAAGAAGCAAGAGAACTCGAGTTGCGAAGTTTTTGGAATCGGATGAAATTGATTCTCAACTTATCTCCTTTTACTTAGTAAAAGGAAATGAGTTGAATGTTGTTAGAACAATTCCTTTCGTTCTACAAGTGAAAACCGACCCTAAAACCTATAAAGAAGCTATGGCTTCTCGTGATAGTATTTTTTGGAAAGATGCAATTAAAGATGAAATTGATTCGATAATGTCTAATAAAACTTGGGAATTTGTCGATTTACCACCAGGATCCAAACCTATTGGATATAAATGAGTATTTAGAAGAAAATATAATGTTGATGGTTCTCTAAATACTTTCAAGACTAGATTAGTAGCCAAAGGATATCAACAAAAGGAAGGAATCGACTATTTCAGCACTTATGCACCGGTAGCTAGAAACATCGATAAGGATAATATTTGCATTGGCTTCAATATATGACTTGCATGTTCATCAAATGGATGTCAAATGGAGATCTCGACGAGGAGGTCTATATGAAACAACTCGAAGGGTTCGTTCTATTTGGAAATGAACGCAAGGTATGCAAGTTAGTAAAATCATTATATGGTTTGAAGCAGGCACCTAAGAAATGGCTTGAGAAGTTTGACTTAGCAATTATATCATTCGGATTTAAACATAATAGTGTAGATAAATGTTTATAAACTAAAATATGTGATGATTACGTAGCGTTTATATGCTTGTATGTTGACGACATGTTGATTTTAAGTAATCGCATGGACGGTATAAAAGAAACAAAGAAGTTTCTATCTTCCACATTCAAGATGAAGGATCTTGGTCAAGTGGATACCATTTTAGGTATCAAAATCACAAAGATTAGTGGGGGTTATCACCTAAGTCAATCACATTATATTGAGAATGTAATAAACAAATTCAAACACTTGAACATAATAGAATATAGTACCCCGGTTGATCCAAGTTCAAAACTTGTAAAGAATGATGGAAGGGCAATTGATCAATTGGAATATGCTAGTGAAATCGGAAGTCTTATGTATGCAGGTCAATGCACAAGACCCGACATAGCCTATGCCATAAGTAAACTTAGCAGATTTACTAGCAATCCAAATAATAATCATTGGAAGGTCAAAGGAAGAGTTCTTAGATACTTAAAGAAAATCAAGAACCTGGGCATGCAATATACAAAATTCCCGGCGGTATTGGAAGGATTTACCGATGCTAGTTGGATATCTAGCACGGGTGAGAGTAAATCCACTAAGGGTTGGGTGTTCACTCTTGGAGGAGGTGCTGTTTCTTGGAAATCAAAGAAACAAACATGCATAGCACACTTGACTATGGAATTAGAATTTGTAGCCCTATCGGATACCGGAAAAGAAGCTGAGTGGCTTAAAGATCTTTTTTATGAGATACCTTTGGGATCGAAGAATATTTCTTCAATACCTATCATGTGTGATAGTCAAGCTACATTAACAAAAGCAAACAACGAGGTATATAACAGAAAGTCTAGACACATGAGTCTTAGACATGACTATATAAGGAAATTAATCAAGGATGAAATAATTTCCTTAAATTATGTAAGGTCAATTGAGAATTTGGCGAATCCTTTGACTAAACCTCTAAATAGAGATTTAAGAGCATCTACTTCGAGTAGGATATGATTAAAACTCCTTAACTAAAAGGTTCACCAATGACAGCAACCCTACATGTCATTACTCAAAATGTAATTTACAGGTTCAAAGGGTAAAAACAAGTCATTCGATGTGTGGATAGTTGCAGCATTATTAAAATCCGCAATAATCCTATCCTAGTTAAAATAATGCTGGTTGTTACTGAAATAAGGGATGAGCTTTAAGCTCTTAATGGGGTTCAGTGCGAAACCACAAATACCTCTAAAAGTAATAAAGGTACTGAAAGAATTTCACCTAAACAATCTTCAAAGTGGTGCCGCCTTAATAGAGACTTGGAGTTTCTCTCTTAAAAGATCGTTGAAAAGGATAAGCGCAAGGCCATAAAAGCGCTAAGCGAGTTATGAGGAACATTAGAACACGTGGTACTCGTGTGTGTGTTTTTACCGATATTGTCATATGGAATAACTGGTTTAAAGCTACACGCTACCTTTGATTCAGACTATACTTTATTTGAATTACACTATGGTTAGATTCAAATTGAAAGATATCTAATCCTTATGCATGAATATTGTATACTATGAATATGAGACTTGTTAATTTTGAACAAGTGGAGGATTGCTGTGATTATGTTGTTCAAAACCAACAACAATAAAAAAAAAAAAAAAAGGGTCCATGGAAGCCTTAGGCCGAGACCAAATGGTCTCGGCATGGGTGAACCATGCGACCACCTGGTACATATTTTTTAATCGTTTTTGGCCATTTTTTGCCGTTGCAAATTTGAACTTGGTGACTTTTCACTTGATTTTTTGGCACCGTTTCATACTTCTGGTCGATAGCTATATATTGGAGAGCCACGTTTGAGGGAAAGAAGTAAGAAAAACATCTTGCAATCCATAGTTTGTTCCAAGAAAAATTAAATCCCGATTTATATTCATATACTCATGTTCTTCAAGTTTTGGAGAATTTCATCTTGTGCTTTGGTGAAATTCTTTACAATGCTTGTTATAATCCTTCAAACCATTTGTCAAAATACCTTTTAGCATCTCGAATACATCAGAGAATGGGCAAATAACATTTGAGGACAGCGATCTCGCATTCAAGCCTTCACATTTGTTGATATAAATTTTGTTTTAATCCATCTTGTTACCATATTTTTTTGTGATTTTCTCTTTTGTTTCTTCTCCATCTCTCAATTATTTCCCACAATAACTTTGTACATATCACCTCCGACTCCAACCTTTACCATATGCCCATCATGCATACGGCTTTTCTCATAGCCACTATGCATGTTGAAGTACTAACACAGCTCCCATTTGGCCCAATTATTCCAAAAATTTATTTTTCTCTCTCTTCTTTTCAATCACACAATATTTCATAAAATAATATTACACATAAATCAAAAACTTTACATCTTTTTCAATCACACGTTCTCAAAAAATACTAATCCAAAAATTAAACTTGCCACATAATGGAGCCCAAACGGAGGCACAATCTCCATCATTGTGTTATAAAGTATGGAATCCATGAAATAAATAGAAATGTACATAGGCCCGTTTCTCATCTATCTCCCCAAAACTTTCTTCATGAGTTTTGCTTTCTTGTCGAATTTGTTTGTGGCCCAAAATCTTTTTTTTTTACAAGAACATGTCGATAATTTTTCACAACCAACAATGCACATTGGAGCGATCTTTCTTTAATACAAAATATCACGGACCGCAAGTTTGGCCCATGAGGCTCCATGCCTCCATGCAACTTTCTCCTTATTCCTAAATCGAAAAGCCCAAAACAGCTAACACACGTGCACTTTCATTAGTAAGATGTTAACAATAGCTCCTGCATATGATGATAACATTAGTGCATTTTTCAATTATAAAGACCATACAACTAGTTGTTGGCAACCTTGCTATGTTATATCGTGAGAGGTGCACTGTTGGTGCGT
The DNA here is from genome assembly GCF_002742605.1 of Olea europaea var. sylvestris. Lineage (NCBI taxonomy): Eukaryota > Viridiplantae > Streptophyta > Magnoliopsida > Lamiales > Oleaceae > Olea > Olea europaea. Next base: position 19,816,513 of record NC_036242.1, on the reverse strand, counting down.
GATAACTGGGTGAGATCAAATGGGTTGGTGATGAATTGATGTTCTAAAAATTATTAGTTTTTCAGGCAATGTATTTTGGATGAGGGCTTGGAGCCCACAACATCCTTTCCAAGTCCGCCCTTGAAACAATTTATGAATGCACTTACCCTTATGTGTCCTTTGCATTTGTGTGCAAGAAATTAACTTGTAAGAGGATTATTTAAAATGCATTTGTCTATTCAATTACCTTTTGTTTAAGAAATCGCCGATGAACTATTTTGAATTTTGATTGCTACGATTAAATTAATAGAATGCCCTTATTTGGTTTAAATAAAATCAAAATTTTAACAGATTTTAATAAAAGTTAGTGAAATGTGTAATTTAAAAGTTGTGGTTCTCTTGAAATGTATGGCTCAAATTAATTATTGACTTTGACTTAATTTTTAATCAAAAATTCGAATTGAACCAAACAAAGATTATATTAACTATGACAAGATAACTTAATCAAATATAATAACTAAGCAAAATAATATGATTGAATATCTCCACGGAATTTCTCGAGATGAATGATTGATCATATGAATGATTCATTTTTTAATTTAGATGGTTGTAATAATACTAGTGCTTCATTAGACATTATCAGACATGCATGATTGTAATAGGATAATTGATAACTGTATTTTATAAACTTATCTGGATCGTTAAATGAGATTAATTGAATTTTGATAATTTGTAGCTTAATTAGATATTAATTTTGTTTGCTAGGTAAAACTCGAGGCAAATTGGTGGAATTGAAAGAAGTGAACGAAAATGGGCAAAAATGAAAGAAATTCAAAGTTCGGGACCAAAGTGTAATTGTCTAATAATTGATTTGGACCATAAAACGAAGATTGAAGGTCAAAGCAGTGAAATCTAGTTGAAGCATTTTCACAAATCAAATTTTCAACCAAAAAAGTTATGTTCCAAATTTTCAACCTCAAATTGAAACCCATTTTTTGAAAAGCAAACTTTGAATTGGAAAATTTCTATTTTCAAAAATATTTGTATCCCTTTGACTTGTATTTTCAATGCTCTTCGGATCACCTCAATAGGATATAAAAAGAGAATGTTATAATTGAAATACCAAAGGTTGTGTAGAGATGAAACAACGCGACTACACGTGCCAATACATTAACTTTCATGACCCGATAGCCATTTAGTTCAACGACATGCGCGATAGTTATGCTGATGCACACGCACAAACTATTTTCGTAGATGAATCAATAGTTTTCTTTGGCGATTCAAACTATTTTTTAATCCAAATTGGACGTAATTTCGACTTATGTTTTATCCGTTATAACTATAAAACAATGGCTACACATGGGGAGAACTCTCTCTTACCTCTTTATACACACCAACATCATAAAATTTATCAAGAACAATAGGTCAATCACCACTTTTGAGAGAGAAGATCAAACCCTAACGAGGAATTGAAGCAAATTAAATCAAGAAATTGAAGATTTCAACCTTGGACTTGAAGATCATCATCTTTTGCATTCTTTTATGATCTTGATGATGATTTTCCATTATCCTTTTTGTAATTTATTTGACGGAGTGTTAGGCTAGATCCTTTTTTGTATTGAATAAAGATGAACTCTATTGGTTTATTTATGTTAATTCAAGACTAGTAATTTAGTTTATTTCTTATAGTTCTTGATAAATTTTATATACCCATTACATTATTTAATTGTTTGATCACTAGGACCATCTCCAATCCTGCACCAAATTTTGCACCAAATGAACAATGTTTAATCATTTCCTTCATTTCTTTTACTTTTAACAATTTATATAGCTGAAATATTATTTATTTATTCGATTTACTACTAAATAAATTACTACACATATAATTATGTTTCGTTTACGAAAATATTAAATTTTTAATATATTTTTAAAATGCAGTACACTTAATAAAAATATCACAACTAAGAAAATATGAAATCATGTTATTGAAAACAATGTAGTACATTTCGAATATCAAATTTATGGTGCGACGAAGTCAACCTGTTGTTCATAATTTAATTACGAAAATTCATATATTTATCCCACAAATGTTCAATTAATGTATTTCGAAGTACAATGTGAGCATAGTTATCCTTGATTTGTCTATGATGAGCAAGAAATTATTGGAAACGTTAATTTTCTTCTTCAATGAAGGGGCTTCCATCCAATCTTGAACTAGTGCATTAAGATCACGTTCATCCTCGATTATCATGTTATGCATAATAATGCATACAGTCATTATATCATGCAATAATATTTGTCCCAAAAACATACTGGTCCTTTTACAATTGTGAACTTTGATTGTAGAACTCCAAATGCACGTTCAACATCTTTTCTACATGCTTCTTGTTTCATTACAAATAATTTTTTGGGACTGCATGGCTCATGAATCGTTTGCGTAATGGTAGACCATTTCGGATATATACTATTAGCTTGATAATGCCCCAAGTTATATAGTTTTTAGTAAATGACATATTAAGTCGGTGGAGCCATAATTTGAGCGAGATTTGCAAAGATGGGATCTCTCCAGAACATTGATGTCATTGGTTGAACCCGAAAGTCCATAATATGCATGTCATATCCATAGATCATGATCAACTACAGCTTCGAGGATAATAGTTAGTGATCCACTACAACCTGCAAATCGTCCTACCCATGCTATTGGACAATTTTTCCATCGCCAATGTATAAAATCTAGACTACCCAACCTTCCCGAAAAATCACATTGTTTACCAATGTGAAATAGTCTCTCAACATCATTAGTTATAGGTGATCTCAAATATTGATCTGCGAATATTTCGACAATAGGACGACAAAATAGCTTCAAACTATCAATAGTTGTTGATTCTCCTATTTTAATTATTTATCAATAGTATCTGCTAGTACGTTGTGCACAACATTTGAAACACTGCTATTACCTTTTGATGACCAGACAATTCGAGTCTACCTAGTCCATCTCGCTTTTACACAAAATAGTTGTCACGACCTTCCATCGCCATTAGTATTCGGGTGAATAAACTCCGGGACATTTGGAATCATTGACAAATCATCTGTTCATTGTAACTGGGTTCTCGAAAAACAATCTCACTCGTTAGATTGGATTTCATTAAGATTCGAACCAATCAATGCAGCCCCACAAACCTTATCCTGTCATATCGAAGATAGAATATCTGGGATAAACTATCTCACCCCTTAGACTGGGCTTCATTAAGATCTGAACCAATTAATGAAGCCCCACAAATCTTATCCTGTCATATTGAAGATAGGATAAACTATCTCACTCGTTAGATTAGATTTTATTAAGATCTGAACCAATTAATGCAACCCCACAAATCTTATCCTATAATATTGTGGATAAGATATCTGGGATAATGTATCTCACCCATTAAATTGGACTTCATTAAGATCTGAACTAATCAACACAACTTTCATCTATAAAATAGCACGCCATCTTCCATTGGATCTCTCCCAATCTTTAATTTCAATTT
>NC_036242.1:19752904-19812399 GCF_002742605.1 Olea europaea var. sylvestris | reverse complement strand
ATGTAAAATGACACAAATACCTTTCATATCTCTTGGTCATACATAAAAAAATAAAATGGACTTTATCACATTTGGTGCAAAATGGTGCAAGTGAATAATATTCAATTGCACTTCACTTGCACCATTTTGCAACAAAATGGTACAAGATTTGGTGTTGGGTTGGAGTGGTATATTTGGTGAAAAGGTAAAATTTAGTGAAAAATGGTGTTTTGGTGTTAATGTTAGAGATGCTCTAATTTAGTAAAAAATGGTGTTTTGGCGTTAAGGAGCATCTCCAACCACAACATCAAATCACTATTTTCATCATTTTTCACCAAATATGACATTCCTATCCAACACCAAATCTTGCACCATTTTGGCGCAAAATAGTGCAACACTATTCACTTGCACTATTTTACACCAAATTTGGTAAAAGTCTATTTTGCCCTTTTTTCATGTATGACCAAGTAATATCAAGGGTATTTATATCATTTTGCATTATACATAAATTTAATTTTTAATTAAGTAATTATTATTATTATTATTATTATTATTATTATTATTATTATTATTATTAATTGAACATTTGTGGGCTGAATATATGAATTTTGATAATTAAATTACGACACTAGGTTGACTTCGCCGTACCATAATTTCGTGATTCGAAATGTACTATGTTATTTTCAATAACATTATTTAATTTTTTTTAGCTGTGGTATTTTTAGTAATTGTACTACCTTCTTAAAATTTGTTAAATAATTTAACATTTTTGTAAACGAAACGTAATTATATATGCAGTAATTTATGTAGTTGTAAATCAAATAAATTAATAATTTTTCAACTACGTAATTGTTAAGAACTAAAAAAAAATGAAAAAAATAAGTAAACACTGTTCATTTGATATAACTTTTGGTGTAATGGGTTGGAGATGATTTTTAGTTTGGTGTAAGATTTGGTACAAAATAGTGGTCTAATTAGAAAATTAGTTACTTGTAGTATTGAAATATTCAGAACAAGTTTAAAACGTGGCCAAATTAACATATGTGCAATAGATTTTATGAATAACGTTTATCACGTGTGCAATCATATTGATAATTTGAAGTTAAATACATTAGCTTTATCGATTATCAAGAGCACATGAATATGATTAAACTACATAATTGAGAATTGAAATAAATAGCAATAGGCAAATTTGAATTTCAATACAATCATACATAATTTGATACAAACAAAACTTTTATTCCTTTCTTAGATTAATTCAGCAAAAAATTACATCAAAATCTCTCTTGTAATACACAATTCAAGTTCCACATATGTCTAGTAAACTTGAATTGAAATTTATTCGCTACGTGAAGATACTCTCAACTGACTGAAACTATTACTCGTCAAAGATTTTGTATGCTTGCGAAATTTCATCGAACAATAACTTCAATCAAATATAAAATAAAACTAAATGATATATTGTGTATTGTTTAGAGCACCCATTTCTCGGGATGAATGATCGATATACACGATCCATTTTGGATTTTTAATTAATGTCTAGTGTTCAGTTATAATATTAGTGTTTCTTTACACTAGATGTGACTATGATAGGACTAGTAGTTCAAATATAAAAACAAAATGGTTAGTGTCATTGAGAGAGACCAATTTCTAGAGATGAATGATTGACATTCACGATTTGTTTTTTATTTTAACAGATACGGCTCATTATAATATTAGTATATATTTAAGTGGTACTAGACATGAATATGAAAAAATAATCAAATATGGAATAAAACAAATGACAATCGAATCACATGATTAGAGCAAGGGTGGGATGGAGAATGCAATGTAACAAAGTATAAAACCTTGTTCTATACATGACGCTGTTTAGGGAAACTTCGAGACATTTATCTCGTGTATTCAATAGTAATACAACAGAAAACAAGCACACTGGAATCATCACCTTATGATTTTTTTTTTTTTCATTTCCGTAATTATATCACACTACGTGTATACTTCTGTTTTCTAAATCTGTTTGCCAGTGTGGTTATTGCACGATTTTGTGTGTATGTTGCAAAAACATTAGAAGTTTAAGGATTTTCGTAATTTCGTAACAATGATGTTGAATTCGATCGTCGTAGAGTATGTTTGGCAAATTTATCCATTCTTTAGAAGCCATGGAAATTACACAGTGGATCCACACCAAATAAGAAAATATTATGTATTGGGTTGTTTATTTTGTTAGGTAATTGAAAATTGCTAAGATTGTTGCGAAAAATTGTCCAAACGTGCATCATTTGAACCAAAAAAATAAAAATAAAAATAAAATATAAAGACTTGGATATAAGTTCGATAAAATAATTTCTCCAAAGTTAGTGGACCTTTTCTGGGTTACGCCCTTTAGTTGGCCACTATCTAATCTTGTATTTAAGAGTAATCCCAAAAAATCCTTTCGCGTGTGGCATTCTATGTATGTACTTTCTTTGGATGGAAGAAAATAATTCAATACTGGAATTGTAATAATTATTTGAACCCGAATTATTCCTTGCCTTAATTCTCAACAATTCGACCATTAATGGCACCGAAACACCCAAATTGAAAATGAAATGTGCAACTGTTATAATTTTTATATTTATTATAAGAGTTAATTTGGCAGGCCAATACGGAGTTTCCAGTTTATATAAAAATAGGTGCACAATTTCCATTTTTTTCCCAGTCAGTTTTCACAAGATACGGAAGCTATCCAAGCATTGATATGTCTCATGCGTGATAAAAATCATTCGATAATTTTATTTTTTTAAAAAAAGGAATATGTTGAAGTCACTTACAGTGGAGTAAATTATATGACCACAAAATCCATGAGCAGAGAAAAGAGATTGTGGTGGAAAGGTTGACAACCGATTAATAGTTATTAGACCGCAAAAAAATAAACATGTGGAAGTAGATTAAAAATGAGAAAAAGTATAGGTCTACGAAGGGGAAAGCCCCTTTGACAACCCCTGGATGTCCACGGGGTTGTGTGGCACCCCCTCTACACAACACCTTGGACGTCCTGGGGTTGTCAATCAAGAATAACTCAACAACGAAATTAATGGGTAGGGAAATGGGGAAAGAAGTCATGATTTTGGGACAAAGATTAAGGATTGACAATTGATTAATAGTAGAAAATCGATATAAAAAAGCTCGTGGAAGCAGGGGCGGAGCCAGAGATTTTGTTTAGCGCGGGCATAGTTACAGTAATTTTTTTTTTTTTTTTTGTCAAAATTAGTTTATGAAAGGGTTCGACAATTTCTTAATATTTATCACAAATCAAAATTTTTTCAATATATATCATTTTCATTTCTCACAAATAAATCACAGTCCACAACCACGTATTATCACATATTCTCAAATTCACAAAATTCCCAATTTGCATAAATCATAAACCTCAACAATCACAATCATAAACTCATAAAACATAAATAATAACTCATAAATGATAAATCAATGAACTAAAGTCTAAAAAATAAAAACCAAAAAATAAGCAAGAAAAAGGACGAGAGGCAGAGAATGGAGTCACTGGACTCACAGGAGGCTCACAAGTCATGGAGAAGCAACATGATGGTCTTGGTCGTGGGCAGCCAGCACGATAGCTGGTCAACGAGCGGCGCAACAGAAGGTGTTTGCCGGCTTCCAGCTTCCAGCTTTCTTCCTTTGTTATTTGAAATGCCAATTGTAAAAGAATACAGTATGTACTATTAAACCAAGATCTGGGCCAACTAATTTTTCTAAAACAAGAGGTCCAACACTCCAAAAGAAATAGCCCATAATTAAGAAAAGGCCCAATCCACTCTCCTTCATCTTCCAAACTCAACACTTTTCAACTGCCGTCAAGTTTCTTATCAATGACCGCTGCCTGCTGCTGTAAATTCTTCCGTCTTGGTCCTATCACCAGTGCAGGCACAATGGAATTTTCTGTGTCAACCCCAAAGTCCAGTGGCAAGCGCCTGCACTGGACTCTATGTGGCTCCGCCCCTGCGTGGAAGTCAGTTGATGAGAATATGTTAGGTACTATGTGCGAATTTACCCTATGTGCATATAGTGGGGAGTATTGATCAATTCATCTATTTAGGTTCCGAATCCATCCCAAACTGTCACATTATCTAAATTTAGGCTCTACGTATGAATGTTAGGTGGTAGTCCTTAAATATACTTACACCAACAATTCGTCAATTTTGAAGGTAATCAAATTATTAAGTCGAAAATTGTTGTTTAGTATGACAGACCAAACAATTAACAAAAAATTAAGAGAAATTTAAATTTTTTTATTCAATAAAATCGAAGGCATAGTTGAATTGTATTACATCGAAAATGATTTTGTATATATATATGATTTTGAACATTAAATTTTGATACTAGCAGGACATCTAAAAATTTAATCATTGCTGAATTATCCCTATCAAGAGAATAATTGTGCTAATGATACTGAAATAAATAGATCAAAATCAACCAATATACATCAATGGCTGATATTATTTATTATATGTGGTGATGAGATTATTTGGTGATCGGTGGAGCCTAAATTTATGCAATATTGAACATGTGTCTTTATGAAATGCTCATCTGGTTCAGTTTTCTCCTCAAAAATTTGAACAAATAATCGAAGAAATGAATGATTATTGATGGATCAAACGAGTAGTACAAAATTTTCAATCATTATACCTAAGGGTTTAAGAGACCTGGACTCAAAATTAGAATGAAATGAACATTTTGGGGAATATCTTAGTTAAAAAGCTACAAAGAGAATCATGATATATATATAAGGAAAACCCTTGTGATACATAAGCGTTGATACATAATGGTGTCCACACCCTCACATGAGGGGGGCCCACCTGAATATGGACACCATTGTGTACCAACTCTTATGTACCCATAGACCAACCCTATATATAATTAGAACTGAGATTTAAATCAATAGATTGAGGGGTTCAGGTTTAATCTCTTCATCAATTCGAAGGTTTTTAATCTTATCTTTGAAAGGACATTTATTAGAATATGTCCTGGATTTTTGCATTTTCATAAGTAATATTAGAAGATTTTGAAAATCTTCTCTTTTGAATTTTTTTTTTTTTTTTTTTTTGGAATAAGGTTTTTGAAAATTCTTTTCTTTAGAATAAAATTTTCTTTTTATTTTTGAAGGAGGAATAATTTTCTTAAATCCATATTGTTCACAGAAAGAACCAAGTTCTTTACGAATATCAAGTCTTTCTAATTTCAATTTAGATTTGAGTTTGAGTTCATTATAGAGAGCTAATCCTTCTCTATTAATAAAATTGATTAGTTATCCACAAGTTAAATTATCATAAGGAATAGTATTACTAGTATAATCGCTTTTTATTAAATTTCTAATTCTTTCGAAAAAAGTATTGGAAGCCCAGATAAAAATCTTTCTTTCCAATAAGTTTGATTACAGTCATTTCGCAAAAAGACACACGTTAAAAACATATCTTTATACTAACTAAAATCTTGTAAATTTGAACAATTGAGAGTCATAAGAATATTAGATATTTTTTTTCCAAAATATCATTTGGAATTTCAATAAAACATATGATAATACTGTAAACAAGAGTAGTAAAACTATCTTTTGTACCATCTTCTTTTACATCATTAGCAATTTGATTATCATTTTCACTTAAATATTGAAACCACCAATTATTTAATTGGCCAGTAAAACATTTTTAATATTATTAGCAGCTTGAATAGGAGAATCTCCTTCATGAATGTAGCAATTGTAACAAGCACCCATTTGTTCAAGAATTTGCATAATTTGATATTCAATTAAGTCATCAATATTCCAAATGATAATTTCATTACCATAGAAAGTTGTTGGTTTAGAAAGCTTCTCTTTCTCTTCAAAAAGTAAATCTGGATAAGTATTTTTTGGATAATATGCAGGAACTTTTGAAAATTGAGTTTTTTGACCTCGTAACTTGTTAGTATGATGTACTTCATCATCAATAAATCGAAATTCAATTTCATCAATTGTATTGATGTTATTTGAAGTGAAAGAAGAGGATAATTTTGATAACTAAGTTGCTAGTTCTTTTAGAACATTAACTTCAGTTTTAAGAGTTTGTGGAGTTGGTTCATGTAGCTTTATCAAAGCTGGCTCCATGAGTTTTTTGGATGATTTTGAAGAGGTTGATGTTTCATTTTCAAAATTTATTTCAACTCTATTGAGCTGATTACACATAGATTGAAGTACTACATTGGTGTAGTTATTTTGAGGTTGAATATTTTTAATATCTTTAGCAACAATTTGAGAATCATCAAGTCGTTCTATATGTATCTTTTTAAGAGAAGAAGCAAGAATTTCAATATTTCCATGAGAAACAACAATTACTTGTATAGGAGGATGAGAAGATTGAATAGTTTTTCCAGACGGAGTTTTCCAAGTCTTATTCAAAATATTTGTATTTTGAATAGTCTTTTCTCTCTTTGAAGTGGGTTTTTTCAAAAGAAGAAAGAGAATCTTTCTGGGAAGAATTTATAAATTTCCTGAAAATTTGAGTTTTTATGAGTGGGCTCTTTCAAAGTTTTTGAAAAAGTTTTTCTTAAATTTTCTTTTTTTTAAATTTTTTAACATTAATTGACTAATTAGTTTTATATTCATTTCTTCTATCAATTCTAGAAGAAATAACATTACATTACTATCAAGATTTGAAGGAGGAACCATATCAGATAAAGTTGGTGAATCAGTCTGTTCTGATTCTTCTTCTTTATCTTCATATTGAGGTTTTGGAATATTAGGATTAAAATCAACACCTTTTAAAGATGATATTGAAAATCTAGTAGATCGAAATGAAGTATCTCTATATCTATTATTAGATCTAGCAAAAAAAAAAAAAAAGATCTTTGAAATCTAGATGAAGATGAACCTTTAAAAATCATCTTTACATTTCCATCAGGAAAACTAAGAATTTGATTAGGAATTGTTTGAACAGGAACCGAATAGGATTTTGAATATTTTCAAAATTGCATTCAAGTCCTCCAGATTGAAGATTCCAAAGAACTCTCTTGTAAATCATAGTATTCGAATGAAAATGATTAACTTCAACCAAAAACTTTCATCTTTTGAAAATGAGCGAAGAGTACCAATATTGAGTTGAGTATTCATAAACTTGTATTATATCTGTATAATACAATAAAAGCATTTGAACGATAATCAAAATCAAGATTTTTTGTTTGAATATGAAGATTTAGAGCATTAAGAGTAGCTACATCATTGAGACTGATAACAGCTTGAAAATATGGGACCACTTTCAAGATTTAACTCTAAAATAGAAAATAATGAATTTTCAAATTTGAGAAGTCTTTTATCTCAAGAGTTAGAAGAATAGGAATGTCTAACCCAAGTCGAAACAAAGGTTTGACAGTAATTTGAACTAAACCAATATGAAGATATTTAAACTTCTTCCTGTAGGATTTAATAGCTTCTTTTGAAAATAAATTAATAAATGCATTATGATTTTTTATAGAAATTGTCTGTTCAAAAGTTTAGATAACATAATTTTGAATAAATTTAAAATTTCCTATTTCATAGATAGAGTTTTTTCTACCTTTGGAATAGTTTAGTTATGCAATCATTGTTCAATTTGAAGTTCATGATTATTGAATCATTTGATGCAGATGCAGATGCTTGGATCTTTTTAACCAATTTGAAATCGAAGACATAATCAAATAAAATAAAATTACTCACCACTTTAGAAATGGTACAATAGAAAAGACTGACTCTCACCAAGCCTATAACGGGACCATCCAAAATGCCTACTTTGGCACCAAACGGGCTAACCAACGCTATTCGGTAGACATCTAGGTTTGAATCATGTTTTCCTATAGCACAGAGTTTAACATGAAAAATTACTATAATCTCACCTCACTCTCTTATGGCTTTGATACCAAATGAGGCGCAAGGAATGTGGAGTAGAAGTGGAAATAGACAAATGTTGAAATGAATAAATAATTTTATTGAAATATAAAGATTGAGATTACAAAATTGAAAATAGAAAATTGAATTACAAGATTTAAGATTGAAAATTTAAAGAAAGTTTAAGAATATAAGGTTCTCTCAAACTATCCTGAAGCTGATTTATCTCACGCTAAATCCGCTCGTCTTGATCTCGAACTCTTGATCTTCTTTTATAATTGAATTCTTGAGTTTCGGACTTGAAAATTTCTTTATTTTGAAGAAGGAATCTTGAGTCATAGTCATCATTTTGAAAAGTCTCCATTAACTTTTGTCATTGTCTCCCACTTTTGAAGTATCCTTCAGCTTTGTTGAAAAATTTGTTTCAACTTTATTAAAGTGAATTTAATAAAGTTTACTTTTTTTAAGAGTTGGTAAAGTTGGCAGAAATAATTTATTCGGTGGCAGACACATTTTGAATAACATTTCTTTTGACTTTAGAGCTCTATGTTTTTGCAATTCATTCAAATAACTGGGTTCATATAGTAATATTGAATTTATTTGAGTTTCTTGATGAATTAACTCATCAATATCTTATCCACAACACATGTCTTCATTGCTCTATGCATGGTCAAATATTGCACCTGATTGAGAATAATTTTCTTGAACAGATTTTGATTTCTTTAATGTAGTTTCAACGACAGAAGCCCTTTTTTTTTTTTTTTAAAATTATTGCAAGTTTTTTTGGCATTTTGCATTGATTTAACATTGCCATTAATCTTGATTTTTCTATGAGAAAATCTGCATTTTTTCCATATCTTTCTTTAGATTTTGGGGACACCAATATTCCTCTATTCTTGAATCCATAATTGTACTCCACGAAATTTTAACCACCATTTGATTTTAAATCTCTGCATAATTTTTTGAGTAAAATATTCAGAGTTTGAATCTTGAAGAACAAAAAAGTCCCAACAGAGTATCCATGAGACTTTTAAATTAAAGGCAAAATGAAACAAAAGATTTTCTTGAGGCTTTAAAAAGGGTTTTGCCTCACTTTTGAAGTGTTCGAATCCTTGAAAAGTGAGATTAGGTAAATTTTTCTCTTAAATTCCAAAACATTCGAACCATGTTTGAAACCATTTTTAAAATTTTGGATTGCAATTTTGATTGAAAAGAATAAATCAAGAATGAGTCACTGTCTAAAGTAAAAGACGTTATACCAGACATCTTTGTAATTCGATGATTCACCTATAGAAAGGTGTATTCGCTGGGTTTTGTCCTTAGTCTTCATACGACAATACCCTTTGAATACTTATTTTTGAAAAGTCAATTTTGTTTGGATTTTGTTCATTTGGAATATGAGAAATTATAGATGATCCGGCTTTGTTAAGGATAGTTTCATAATATTCTCGGGATTTTTTGTTATTGGTAAGCGTGAAACAGAATTTTTTTAGAAAAATGCTTAAAAGAAATTCATCAAGGAATGAATATCTATTGATCCAAAATGTTTCCATCTCTAAAATTGGATCACAGACTATTTTGAGAAAATATTGAAAAAATTGAGGAGTATTTATTTGATGAAGTTTTCCAAAACCTTGAACAACTTTTTTGTAATTTGAAGGTTTGGATTATTCTCGATTAATTTTGTTTTGTTTGGCCTTTTGAAAATAAGGGTAGATAGGGTTGTATTTTGAGTATTTTGAGAAGAAGAAGAAGCAACCTGTTCTTCATATTTTGATGATTATTTGAATAAGTCATCAATTGATAATAATGGAATAGAAATTTTTCTTTCTATTATTTTTCTTTTGAAAAGGATTTTGAGCTTCAGCAGAAGCCATTAAAGATTTTTCTGTTTTCAATTTTGAATTTTTTTCTCTCTTTTTCTACTTGATTTGGCCAACTCATTAACTCTTTTCTCTTAATTTGGAGTTCTCACAACTCTCCCGCTTTTGTAAGAACTCTATTGTAAGGAAGTATGCTAGAATGTTTGATTGTCCTTGTATATATAGAATTTCAAAATTAAAATAAGACAAAATAGCCTGCAATCTTGCAAAAATTTGCTTTGAAACAAGATTTTTCATATCTTTTTGTAAAACATCTTTGGATGATTTATTGTCAATTTTCAAAATAAATTTTTTATTGATTAAATCCTCTTGAAATTTTGAAATGCATGCTACTAAAGATAAAATTTCCTTTTTGATAGTGTAACAATCCTTTTGAGGACAGGTCCATAATCCACTATGGTACTTAACCAACTGTTCTTAATTTGACTCTTTTGAAATTTGTTTGAGTACTCCACCATATCCTATGTCAGAGGCATCAGTCTCAAAAATTTGAATTTTTTTCTTGAATTGAAGGATTTTGTAACCGATATTATTAACAATTTTTGAAATAGATGAATCCTTTAAAGAATTAACATATTTGTAGGAAGGAGGATTTGTAAATTTAAAACAAGTTTCTTTACTAAAAATATTTATAGTCAAGCCTTTTGAATTGGCTTGAAAATGATAGATTTGAACAATAAAAGGAGTACTAAGAATTACTTCTTGGTCTAAGTCTTTTACAAGATAAAAAAAAATAATTTTGAAACAAATATTTGAATTCCAAACGTGAGCTTTGGAAAGTTTATATTGAATATTAAACTTTTTTCCACTAGCACTATAAAGACGCTCAGTAGTTTTTTCAAAATATTTTGTAGAAATAAGTCTCTCCATAATACAATTTTGATAAGTTCCAGAATCAATAAGGACTCTAGAAGTAAACTTGAATTCTTGTTGACCATAATAGTCATATTGCAATATCATTTTTGAAGTTGAATTTGATTAATGACATTAACCATTTCTTCTTTAGATTGAGAATTTGAAGGAAGAAATTATTCATCAGAAAAACTACTGGATGTAGAAAAAGAAGAAGAAACTTTTTATTTTTATTTTAAATCTTGCGTTTTAAGAAATGAAACTTTCATACGAACATCTTTCATTTGACGCTTAAAAATGGAAATTTGAGATTTCATATTAATGATTTTTTATTTTAAATCAGAACTGGAAGATTTTGAAGTTTCTTTTGTAAAACAATTTAAAACATTTTGCATATTGAAGGGTTCAAAAGTAGGTTTTAAATTTGTAGGTAAAAGAATACTGAACTTATTTTTGAGCTGTAGATCATCAATCTGATCTACAATCTCTTTAATAAATATTTGTTTAGTAAAAACATTTATAATTTTACGACCACCAAGTTCTTTACTTTGATTGGATGAACAAGAAGAGTTTGAACTGGATTTAACATCAAAATTCTCTTGATGTTGATAAACATGTTCTAATTCTAAATTGGAATCACTATTAGAACTGGAATTTGAATCAAACAGATTGAGGAGTTCAAGTTTAATATCCTCATCAATTTGAAGATTATTAATCTTGCCTTTCAAAGGACATTTATTAGATAATGACCTGGCTTTTTGTATTTTCAACAAGTAATATTAGAAGATTTTGAAAATCTTTTCTTTTGAAATTTTCTTTTAGATAAATTCTTGAAATAAGGTTTTTTAAAATTCTTTTCTTCAGAAAAAAATTGTTTTAGCAAACAACATTTTTCTTTTTTATTTGTGAAGGGAGAATAATTTTCTCAAGTCCATATTCTTCATAGAAAGAACCAAGTTCGTTACAACTATCAAGTATTTCTAATTGCAACTTATATTTGAGTTTGAGTTCACTATAGAAAGCTAATCCTTCTCTATTAATAAAATTGATTAGTTCTCCATAACTTAAATTATCATATGTGTGTGTGTGTGTTTGCACGCACGCACTTTCTTTGAATGGAAGATAACAAGAACTATTGGAACTTAAATTTAATTATTTGAACGGAACCAACTCATTAATAAATTAGGTAAAGACTATTTTAATCATGAGAAAACTTGGATTAATTTAAATTGATCGTTGTCTATAAGCGTAATTATCGCATGCATAAATTTTCAGCAAGTTGACCATTCTATGTGTGGATTAAAAAAGTCTCCAAATTAGTACAATAACTAATCACAGCTATTCAATTGTCAAAGGAGCATATAAAATAGTCATATTGTTTTGAAATGGGTGCGGCTATTCAAAAAAGTACACTATGAAAAGTCATGACATTTTGATAGAGTGCAATCTACACATTAAATAAGAAAATATGTGATCTAATAGTCCACACGTATTTATGTAAAAAGACGTAACCATTCGAAAAGACCCATGATAATCTATAAATAGCACCGCTCTAAAAAATGCCTAGGCGGTGCTTGGACAAAACGTCAAACCCTGGTAGTAAGCATGAAATTAAGAAGTCAACTATCAAGTTGACCATTTGAAGCGCTACTATACTTGCTTAGGCATGTTTATTAATTTTTTTAAACATTTTATTTGACATTAGTTTATTAAAAAAATTATTTTATTTCAGTTTTAAGTTTTTGAATAACTTTATTTGTAGAAAAGTTGAAATGGCCTTATCCGATAAAGAGTTAGACAAAATTTTAAGTTACAATGCTATTTACATTGTAATTATAATTTTGAGATTTATTATTTTGTTGACAATTTTGAAAGTATGTATAAAACTCTTATAAATCTTTTACGTAGGACTTGTTTAATTGAAAGTTGAAATTATAAATAATAGTCTAGTTTTTGCATTTTGAAAAATTTTAAATTGCACAATTTACTAATTGTAGGAATGAATTGTATAATTTTGCTTGTTGGGTATGTAGTATTTTTTATTATTAAGTAATTTTTAGAATGATTAAAAATTTAAATTAATGATAAAATAAGAAAACATTTTTTACTTTTAAAAATAAAATATATTTTGCCCAGTGTGACGTGCATTTTCTCATTAAGCATTGGTAGTATGCAATTTTCATTTTCAATTTACAGTCATGAACATTATGATCTGTAATTATCTGTGATCGCTTATGTGATTCATTCACACTGATACATGTTTCTCTTAACTATGACTAATTGTGACTACTGAATTAAATAGGTTGTTACTTATATGTTAAATGTCATAACAGTCCATAATTAAAAATAATTTATTCTGTGATCAATGTCATTGAAATGAAAGCTGAATCTATGCAACCCTATATTTGTTGACCTTATGTTAGTATATTTACGTTTAATAATTTTTGTGGCTTGTATTGAGCTATCTGTTACTTCTTCATCCGTGGCCTGTATTGATCAATGTTATTGCATCTGAATATTTCCTGATTTTAGTAAATGAAGTGTAACATGTTGTTATCTGTGTGTAATAAGAGATGGCAATTTCGCACGTCTACCTGTTATATGGAGGTCACACATCACTTATACTAGTGAATGATATGTGCAAGTATGGTGAATTAGTTGACCTTGTTATTTCAGAATTGGGGCATAATCATGAAAAAGTAGCCGTGAGATTAACCTATTCTTCGAATTCTACTTTACCACTTGTCCAGATGTCTTAACGTATTTGAGGTTAAAATCTTCGCATGGGACTGCATCGAATTATCGTATTATAGTTGATGTTTTCTCTACAAATTTACGACAGTCAACATGTGCATTGCAATACCTAGAGTCGTCAATTACTTCCGTTGAGCCATCAGCTAATATGTTTTCTTTACCACAAATAGCTCAAGATGTTTGTGACTCAGTTATGATTGTTGAAAAATAAAACATTGAAGAAGATGTGACATTGGTATCTAAAGCAAATGCTAGACAAGTAGTGGAGGAAAATGTTTTTTGCAACAAAGAAATATTGAAAATGAGCTCAGCCTTCTATGCCATATAAAACAAATTTGAATATAAGGTGTTGAGACTGGACAAGGAGCAGTGATAAAGTGTTTGCATGACGATTGCAGGTAGATATTTGGATCTCTCGCTTGGGAGGAACGAAAATGTTTAAAATCAGGGAAATTTGTAATTGTTACACATGCTCGATGAACATTGTTTTAGGATCTCATCGACAAGCATCTACGTCAATGGTGTCAAATTACATCAGGTACAACTACACTTCTTCACGTACAATATATACCCCTAATGATATCTTGAATGACATGTTACAAAAATATGGAGTATCGGTGAATTACATGAGGCATGGAGGTCGTATGAACAAACATTAAAATTGATTAGAGGTGATCCAACAACATCGTTTTTATTGCTACATTCTTATTTTTTTATGCTAGAGCAGATGAACATGGAGACAGTCACAAGAATAGAAACAGATCATTTGGATAGGTTTAAATATTGTTTTATAGATTTGGGTGCATCGATTGTCGGTTGAAAATATTGGAGGCCAGTCATTGTAATTGATGACACATATTTAAATGGTCACTATGGGGACACTTTTCACGACTTGTAGCAAGATGCAAACAACATCTTCATACTAGCTTTTGGGATAGTTTAATGAAAATGATAAGTCGTGGAGATGATTTTTAGAGATGTTGAAGGGGGCATATGGATTGAGAAATGGATTATGTATAGTGTCGAATAGACACAGCAGCATAAGAAATGCCATTGAATTCGTATTTCCAGAGGCAATGCATGGGATTTGTTTGTACCATTTACTTAAAAATTTGAATATCCATTTCGCAAAATCATGTCACAATATCACACATGCATTCAATGCTGTCGTACTAACATATAAAATGGATGAATTTGAATATGAAATGCAATAATTGGACTCAGTTAATAAAGAGATCAGAGGATATCTGGTATGTGACTGTCTATAACTTATATTGTGATTGCCTGTGACTTGTTTTGAATATTATTCAGTGTGACTATCTCTGATGTGCTTGTTTAATGCATAAATTATATTTCATTTATTATGACATGTTGTTACACTATTTTATTATAATATAAATGAACTAAATTTATTTTGTAGTTAGACGTTCGATATGAAAGATGGTCCAAATTGCACATGGTAACAAATCAATATTCTACCATGACTTCGAACATAGTTGAATCCATAAATGTAGTCACCAAGGCGGCCAAAAATTACACTATTGAAGCACTTCTTGAGTCATTAAGGAAAATGGTCCAATCTTGGTTTTGTAAGAATAAAGATAATGTACATAGTGCTTTCACAAAGCTTGCAACCAAATACAAAAAATTATTAAAGAAAATGAGCCATGGTGTGCGAAATCTGAAAGTAATTACAATATTCAACACATAGAATTATGATGGGCATATTTATAACTATAGCCCTCTTAAATTCACAATACTAACTAGCTCATTTAATTTCAGGTTTTCCCAGCAAGTCACAATTTATTTGAAGTGTGAGATGATTCTTCATCATAAATGATTGATATAACTCAATGCACATGCAGTTGTAGAATATTTCAGGTGGATCAACTTTCGTGTCCATAAACACTAGCAGTGTTTGTAATATTGAAGCTTGATGTGTATGATTTTGCTCGGATTATTACACAATGGATGCATATGTGAATACCTATAAAGAGACGGTTATGCTTGTAAGTACTAGAGCAAATTGGATTTTACCAGACGACGTAAAGAACATAACTGTGCTTGCCCCATATCAAAAAAGAAGTTATAGGCATCCTATTGAGACAAATTGTGAAATGTGGAAGATGTGGTAAATCCAGTCACAATCGTAGAACTTGCAAAGACCCGGTGCCACTTAACCAAATCCAGCAAAAATTGAAAACAATGAAACAACCAAACCATTTCACATAGTTTATTATAATATGTTAGACATGGCAATGCTCTTTGTAGTTTCACCCCATTTAATTGTTGATTTGTCACCTATGTCTTTTTGGATTACAGTTTCAAATTCTTTCATTGTGATTTTACCGTTTATGAGTTGTAAAACATGATATTGATTATGACATATGGGAAGGTTTATATTGTCCTCTCTATGAAAATATTTAGCTTTGCATTTCATACTTTGACAGTTTCTTGTAGATTGTATATTCAGTTATACACTTCTACTTTATTTTTGATATTGTGACCATTTGTGACTATCTGTACATATTGTGACCATCTTATTGGATGTGAAATGCATGTGAGATTTTTGACTAATAGTGACTGTTTAGATTGACATATGGGACTGTTTATATTGTACTGTCTATGAACATAAGTAGTTTTGTATTTCATGTTTTGACAGGTTCTTTTAGATTTTATATTCGGTTACATACTTCTACTTTGTTTCGATGTTGTGACTATTTGTGACTATCTGTGCATATTGTGACCATTCGTGATTATTAATGGATGCGACCTGTTGATGAAATTTTTTGACTAATTGTGATTGTATGCGACATATTCTTTCTACATTAACAGTGCATGTCTGAATGTGACGAGTTGTGACCTGTCCATACCTGGACGTGTAGCCACATTCCCCTCAATACAAGGCACACTCATACAACCACACTTGAAAAGCAATTAACAAGCCAAACAACATGTAGTTGCTTGTTTCTATTTCCGAACACTTCTTCAATGATGATAATGTCAATTCAAAGACATATTTCTCTCAATGGAACATATGCAAAATCTCAAAATCATCAGCAAGTACAAAAATGTGATGGTCCACCACCTTGACATATGATGTGGCAAATAGGTAATTGGTGATTAGATAAATGATCCCTAATCTAGCCACATCATATTCATGAGTATCATCATCTATCGATAGAAATATCATTTTCACATCATGGGTTTGATCATCTTTAATTTATGGAAATACTTTTCCTTAATTAGAGAAGGTTTTGCCTCTAACATGAGTCGATCATCAACACTAACACACCGCAGTCCAGTCACAAGGCAAAATTCAGCAATTGAGAGGCGACAAAATCTTCCATTTATATTAAACCACATCTCCTATTTGTTTGGTTAATTGACTGCCCATGACAAGACTTAATGAATCAACTGTGACTAAACAACTATCTCCATGTAGTGCATGTAATAGGAGAAACACGTATGTTCAAGTATTTGCTTCTGTGCATCATTAAATTTCATAACAAAGTTCGTGATGATATGCTGAATACAAATGACGGTTATCTTCCCCAAAAACCATTTGCTTAGTTTTATGAGGTACTTTCATTCCCATGCAATTATTATAACATTCTAAGTCCTCTCTATTTAACCTCTCTTCTCTCTACAAGCATCTCTAAGATACTCTTTAAATATAAGATATTCTCTATTTTAAAAAGTTAACCCTTAAAATTATATTCTAAAAGACTATCCAAATTAATATTTTAAAATAGGGAGCGAGTTTGACTCTCCAAATTTGGAGAGCTAAATCCATTCTCTATAATTAAATGTATTCATGGAGAGCTAATGCCGGACTGTTCACCGTTTGGGATTGGAATTTACCACTTTCAATATGGTATAATATTAAAGATTTGCTTTGATAAATGGTTGACTTTGTGCTTACTACAATTTTGGTGGAGTTATATGAATTGTGTAGTCTATGGGAGATTTTCATATAGATATGCAAGTGATTGTGGGTATTTATACACACGGCCATATGCAATTGCCCATATGCTTCATTGATTCATTTAAACGTGCTATTGAAATTGAACATACTGCATCGCCATCACCACATTCATTGTTTTTTGGGAGGAGTCGTCTTTTTAATTCCTGTTAGACATCATGTTGTCAAACAACTTCCCAGGCGATAATGTAAACCAGTTTTATTAGTCGACGTGAATGACTGAACGATAAATCAACACCGAATAATGGGATGACCCGACTTAATGTTGTTTTACCTATTGGATGGCTAATAAACCTTTGTGGCTTGTTGGTGTGATATTGGGCCATAACCCTAGTCGAGCCTACTTACCATATGTATAACTTACCTTATTTTTTGTCATTGGTCTACTATATATATTGGTAACTCTCTTGCCTTCTATTGTCCCGTTGTGAAAAAAACCCGAGAGAGAGAGAGGCAGTCTTCTTCTTCTTCTTCTTCGTGCATCCTACTGATTGATCTTCTCTACCTCTTGCTTGTGTCTTTGTGACCCTTACCTGTGTGGTATTCATCCTTTGTGAGTGAGGAAACAACAAGCAAAAGGAAGAAAAGCAACCATAGGAAGAACACGTGGTCGACGGTCGGGTACCTTCGATTTTGGTGTTGATTCGATGTTTTAAAGGTTAACTGAGCCCGAAAATCATCTTGAGCAGCTAGAGGAAGATCCTAACATCTGGTATCAGAGCGTGGTTGGCAAAAATCGATTGAAAATCGGTTGATTTTCACGTTTTCAACATTGTACCCGAATCCGAAATTCTTCAATTACTCACAAACCAAAGCTCGGTTGGACAAACGGAGGCCATACCCCATTACCAGCAGGTCGAGGAGCCCCTGGTGAGGCGGGGCGTGGACGGCATTCCGACGAAGCAATCTTCAGGTAACTTGCTTGTTTCAATCTCCTGAACGCGCTGATATACTTTGTTTTGTATTTCAGGTTACATAGAAAAAGTTGGACGATTTTGCCCCTGGTGCAACGCCGACTGAAATTGAACAGCAAGCTCATTTTTTTCCACTCTACGAACTCAGATAGGTCCGCTCTGGTAAATTGGCTTAATCCATTTAAATTCAGCAATAGCAAGATCATCGTGTGGGGTGATCGTTAAGTTTTGGGGTTACCGTGAAGGGGTAACCATTGTTTGTGCTAGAACTAGGATTACTTGCGTTAATTGAGTGCTTGTTCTTTTGATTTAAGTGCTTGGTATTTCTTGGTGGACGTAGCGTTTAGGTTCATTGTTACTTTTGCTAAGAATTAACAAGATATTACCTTATCACGCTTCCCAATACTATTTCGCGTGGTTTAATTAGTGTGTTAACCAATGACAACACATAATTTTGATTTGGGAATATTTAACGATAAAGGGGACTTCTCTATTTGGCAACAAAAGATGAGAGGAATATTAGTCCAACAAAAGGTGTCAAAAGCCATCGAAGGCAATTTTGCACCTGACATCTCAAAAGAACAAAAAGAGGAAGCCGATGAGCTTGCCTATACCTCAATAATATTACACTTGTCTGACGCTGTCTTAAGAAAAGTGGGAAAACTAAAAACCACCAAAGAACTTTGGAAAAGACTAGAAGACTTATACTTGCTTAAATCTACACCGAATAAACTCTACCTACTCGAACGATTCTTCAGCTTTAAGATGGATCCTTCAAAGGATCTCGATGACAATTTAGATGTATTTAACAAATTGGTGCAAGATATTGTCAATTGTGACGAAGCCGTGTCTGAGACCTATAAGGCTATTACCTTGTTCAATTTAATCCCGGACTCTTATAAAGAAGTTAAGAATGCCATTAAGTATGGTAGGGACACGTTAACACTTGAAATTGTTTTAGATTCTCTTAGGAGTAAAGAGATGGAAATGAGGGCTGAAAAACTGGATGGGAGGAGTGGAGAGTTGCATATGATGCAGGGTAGAACTCAATTTAGGCAAGCCAGTCATGATGGATACCAAAGTAGTGGCGAATCAAGTAGTAATAGTTGGAAAAAGAAAGGGAATGGTAGACCTAGGTCAAAGTCTAGAACTAAGGCTAGAAAATGCTATGGCTGTGGAGGCACTGAGCATTTTATAAAAGACTGTCATAAAGAAAGGGGAAAACAAAAGGTTAAGGAAAGAGATGAGGTAAATGTGTTATCCTCTACCTCCGATACCGAAAATGGTGAAGTCTATGTGATCACTAGTCCAGTCGCATACACTACTGAATTGAATCTAACTACTAATTCTCACATACATAAATGGATATTAGATTCTGGTGCGTCTTTTCATGTGACGTCTGAAAAGAACTGGTTTGAAAACTTGCAAGAATCTAATGATGGGCAAGTAGTTCTGTGTGATAACTTTGCCTATACAATTGTTAGAATTGGAGATATAAAGATAAAATTTAACACGGGCTTTGTGTACATGTTAAAGGAAGTTAGATACATTCCTGAATTATCTAGGAATTTGATTTCAGTAGGAAGACTTGAGAAAGACAACTTCACCGGTAAAATTGGAAACGGTATGTTTAAAATGATGAAGGGTACGTTAATCTCTATTAAGGAAATCAAGAAAAACGATATTTACATCACTACTGGGGAAGTAATTAGAGGATTAAACTCCTCTATTTCTTCCGCCAAAGTCGATCACACACATACGTGGCATAATAGGCTTGCACACATAGGCATTAAGGGACTTAAGCTACTTAATGAAAAATGTGCATTTGGTAATGACTGTCTGTCTGACCTATCGTTCTGTGATCACTGTGTGCTCGGAAAGCACCATAGAGCGTCGTTCTCCACTAGCACGCATAAGGCTAAAAGCATGCTTGAATATGTGCATTCTGATCTGTGGGGTCTTGCTAGTAATCCCACATCGGGTAGGAATAGGTATTTCCTATCTATCATAGATGACTACACCAGGAAAGTGTGGGTCTATCTATTGAAAGACAAAACTGAAACCTTCCATAACGTTAACAACTGGAAGAAACAAATGTAAAACCAAACTAGCAAGAGGATCAAATTTAAGGACAGATAACGGCCTAGAATTCTGTAATACTGAATTCGATAGGATGTATAAAGAAAGTGGAATAACAAGGCACAAAATGGTTCCCTATACTCCCCAGCAAAACGTGGTAGCAAAAAGAATGAATAGGACCATACTAGATAAAGTGCGCTGCATGATGTTAAGTTCTAGGGTTCCTAAGTCATTTTAGGGTGAAGCCGTTGTAACTACCTGTTATCTGATAAATTTGACTCCATCGACTGCATTAAATGGTGATACTCCACATGAGAAATGGTCTGGAAAATTGGGTAACTACTCAATGCTTAAAGCGTTTGGCTGTGCTGCCTTCTCTCATCAAAGTGAGGGAAAATTAGAACTTAGAGCCAGGAAGTGTGTCTTTCTAGGATATCCCAAAGGGGTTAAGGTCTATATAGGTTATGGGATAGAAGCCAAAAAGGAGTTAAGATCATCGTGAGTAGGGATATCACATTTAATGAGAGTGAGATGCCTTGTCTAAGGAACGAAACCGAACCTGTAAGTGAAACTGAATCAGGTGAAGAAAGAAATCGGTTTAAGGTGGAGTTAGGAAAATTTAACACATCAGTACCTAGTACTTCGAGTGAGGTAGAGATTCAAGAGGAAATGAAGTAGTGATAGAAGAGCATCCTGAGGAAGAAAATCCATTAGCTAACTATAATTTAGTTAGGGATAGAGAGAGAAGACAAACGAGAGAACCTAGGAGGTTTGGGTTTGAATCTGAATTAGATTTTGCATACGCTAGTTACGAAGAACTAGTTGATAGGGAGCCGGAAACTTTTGAAGGGGCTATGAATAGTGGTCAATCTAATGAGTGGCTTAAGGCCATGAAAGAAGAGATGAGTTCTCTAGAAAAGAATCAAACTTGGGAGTTAGTACCGAGACCTAAGAATAAATCAATCGTTGATTGCAAGTGGGTCTTTAAGGTTAAGGAATGTACTAG
Organism: Olea europaea var. sylvestris; assembly: GCF_002742605.1. Classification (NCBI taxonomy): domain Eukaryota; kingdom Viridiplantae; phylum Streptophyta; class Magnoliopsida; order Lamiales; family Oleaceae; genus Olea; species Olea europaea. The sequence goes on along the minus strand of NC_036242.1, from coordinate 19,791,059 downwards.
TAGTACAGAACCCTTAAGATTTAAGGTTAGGTTAGTAGCGAAGGGTTACACACAGAAAGAAGGTGTTGATTATAACGAGATTTTCCCACCAGTTGTCAAGTACACTACTATTAGGGTCATGCTCGCATTGGTTGAGCTCTTTGACTGGGAACTTGAACAACTTGATGTAAAAATCGCTTTTTTATATGGAGAGTTTGATGAACAAATCTTTATGAATCAACCAAAAGGTTTTAAAGACAAGTTAAAACCTGATTATGTGTATTTTTTGAAGAGATCCCTATACGGTCTAAAGCGATCACCTAGACAGTGGTATAAGAGATTTGATTCATTTATACTCACTATAGGATTTCAAAGAAGTAAATTCGATCACTGCCTATACTTTCAACACAACGAGACTGATAACAATTATTTGTTCTTGTTGCTCTATGTGGACGACATGCTTTTAGTTGGATCATCTCCTAAGTGGATAAACAATATAAAAGCAGATCTTAGTAGAGAATTTGACATGAAAGACCTAGGAAAGGCTAAAAGGAATCTAGGCATGGAAATAGAACGAAATAGGTCAAATTCCATCGTATTCTTACATCAGTCTCCATACATATCAAAGGTGTTGAAAATGTTTAATATGAGTGACTGCAAACCTGTCACGTTGCCTCTTGCAAACCATTTTGTTCTATCTAAAGAACAAGCTCCCTGCAATGAACGTGAAGTGGAATACATGAGTAAAATTCCATACTCAAATGTGATTGGTTCCATAATGTATTTGATGGTTTGCACTAGACCGGACTTAGGATTCGCTGTTAGTACTCTCAGTAGGTACATGTCTAATCCAGGTCCTGAACATTGGGAAGCATTAAAGTGGCTTTTAAGATATTTGAAGGGTACAAGTGACGTAGATCTAAAATTTAGTGCTAATAAGGAAGGCATGAAATTAAAGGGTTTTGTAGATGCTAACTATGCAGGAGATAGGGATGGTAGGAAATCAACTCTCTTACGCATTCACCTTATCAAATTCGTGTGTTAGTTGGAAATCACAGTTACAACACATAGTTGCACTATCCACTACAGAGTCAGAATATATTGCCACCACTGAAGCAATTAAAGAGGCTCTATGGCTTAGAGGTCTACTTCATGAACTAAATGTCTTGAATGAGTATGTGGTTGTGTATTCTGATAGTCAGTCATCCATACATCTGTGTAAGAATCCTGTTTTTCACGAACGCACTAAACATATCGATGTTAGGCTACACTTCATTAGGGATATAATATCATAAGAAGTAGTAAGACTTGAAAAAATTCACACACAATATAATCCTTCGGATATGGGCACGAAAGTGCTGCCACTGGTAAAGTTTAGAAGTTGCAAGGAGCTTCTAAACATCGATACGGGTAAATGATTTCAATTTTATCGATTTTCTGTTAGAGGTGTCACTAATGGAAAACGTTTTCTCTTTGCAGGTCCTTTGACACCAAGGTGGAGGTTGTTAGACATCATGTTGTCAAACGATCTCCCAGGTGATGATGTAAACCAATTTTATCAGTCGACATGAATGACTGAACGATAAATCAACACCGAATAATAAGATGACCCGACTTAACGTTGTTTTACCTATTGGATGGCTAATAAACCTTTGTGGCTTGTTGGTGTGCTATTGGGCCATAACCCTAGTCGAGCCTACTTACCATATGTATAACTTACCTTATTGTTTGTCATTGGTCTACTATATATTTTGGTAACTTTCTTGCCTTCTATTGTCTCGTTGTGAAAAACCCGAGAGAGAGAGAGGCAGTCTTCTTCTTCTTCTTCTTCTTCGTGCATCCTACTGATTGATCTTCTCTACCTCTTGATTGTGTCTTTGTGACCCTTACCTGTGTGGTATTCATCCTTTGTGAGTGAGGAAACAACAAGCAAAAGGAAGAAAAGCAACCATAGGAAGAACGCGTGGTCGGCGGTCGGGTACCTTCGATTTTGGTGTTGATTCGGTGTTTTAAAGGTTAACTGAGCCCATAAATCATCTTGAGCAGCTAGAGGAAGATCCTAACAATTCCTTATTGTACTAAACTGATTTCTTATTTGGCACTTCTTGTGCTTATCTGTTTTATCATCTAAGTATTCAAAGTTGAATAACTTTATTCCCGCAAACACAAAAGGGGTTAATTGAATGGAAGTTGTATATTTATTTACTTATATTAAATTTCAGCTATATGTACATATAAGGTATGATTAAGACCTAAGTCTTTTCACTGGCATTTTGGTTCGAAAAATCTGTGTTTGTAATCACGAGTCATCTCTTTTAGACGTTCATTGCACCGGCTTCTATTTGTGTTACTAAAAGTATGTCATATGGTTAAATGTATAAATGTGTTATCATATTTGTTTTTATGTTAACATGATATATGATTATTATGTTTTATGTCATTGATATTTCTCATTATATATTTATATATCAATACATCCATAAGCGTACTTGAAGTTCCAAAAAATAAAAGTTTCCAAATGTCAAAGAGTCAAGGAATATTTTCAAAGATATGTATATATCCTGAATATTTTATTACGAGTTGTATGCGAAAGGTGTAAGTGGGAAATGTAGCATGGGGGACTGACACACCCGACCAATGTTCAATGATAATGTTAATGTTAACCGCATTGCAGTACTACTGGTAGGACTTGATAGGATTCCTAATAATAATTGTCTATTGAATTCCCATTGGCTAGATGATATACTAAGTGAGCTCACGAAGTAAATATTAAGTTTTTAAAGAAATGAAAGAAATTGAATTCATATAGAGAAATGCTTTTATTTTAAAGTAATTCATATGTATATCTAAACATACATGACATACATGAGGTTTGTTTACTATGTGTTTAACTCATTTCACATTATCCCTCCTAATTTCAGATGAGGATTCGAGACGGCGACTTGCAGTGTGACAAAATCGAAAGTGTCACATTTAAATATTAACTTCATTTTGAAAATAATTTTAAGTTTAAATTTGATTGTCTTATATCTCATTAAGTACAAATTATTTTTATAAATGAAGTCATTAATTTTTATCATATTAAAGAAAATAACAAATCAGTTTTTCCCATTTATGATTCTAAGGGGAAATTGAATTATAATACTTCTAAATTTAGGCATCTACAATGAAGGTGTTACAATCAGCCCCCGTTGGTTCCCATTATTTGGATTTATAATGGGGGAATATATTTTTTTATTATTTATTTATTTATTATTATTATTTTTATTTTTTTTGAAAAATGGGTAGTTTTAGAAGAATGAAAAGTTTTCAATTTGCGTAAAATATTATTTTATTGAAAATTGTATGGTTGAAAATAGGAGAGAGAAAAATTTTAATTAAATTGATAAATTTTAAAGGGGGACAAATTGGGGCTTAAAGTCCATCTCTTTCTCTCTGCACGTTACTCTTTCCGTGCCTAAGTGCGTAATATATTTGTTCTCTTATTTACTCGTTAAGTCCTTTTCCTAATGAATGCTAACCCCTTTCTTTAAAAATTTATTTTTATTATACATAATCAAACCCAATGCAAATAAATCATCCTGAATTATCATTTCCTGTTTACTCTTTCGGTATTTTTTATTTTTTTTTTATTGGTAAGAAAGTAATTTCAAGTAATAAATTGATGTATTCAGTTATACTACTAAAATATTTAATTCAAGCATTAACGCTCGGGAAAATAATTATAATTAATAAATTGTAATGAATTATGTTAATATACTGATTACTAATATTTTAAAATATGATTCCAATGAAATTCGGATGATAAATGATTTTCCGTTTCCTTATGAAACTATGTCCCTATACGTGCGTCATTAGTTGTAAGCATAATAATTTTTGTTTCTTGGTTATAATTATAACAATTTGAATAGGCTGTTTGAAGAAAGTGATTATGAGTGACATAATAAGATTTATAATGGCAAGGAGTTGTCATTTAGGGAGAGGTTCATGGGGATAATGCGACACTTTGATCGAATCATTATTTATTGAGTCCAAAATTGATAAGTGATTTAATTTGAAAGTCGTAGACGACACTTAAATAAAAATTAAATGTAACAATTTGGTGGAGACCAAGTCATTGTCAATCCCTAAATATTTTTAAATTTGTTGGCTCACAAAAAAACGTAAAGAATAACTGTATCAAGTATCGATCTTAATAAGTTATTACTTCCTAGAGATGAGATTAGAATCAGATAATTATAATAAAATCCTTGTCTAGTAATGTATGAAACAGCGATGAAACAATTTTACGCTAAAAATGTAAATATTATAAAATAAAAGGATAATTTGTCATATTCTCTAAAAAATAAAAATTGAAAAATCTCTCCATTTCTCATTTTAACGTCAATCAACAACCACTAATTGCCTTCAACTGACAACAATAATTAATCAAAAATAAAGTTCAATTACATATTTTTATAATAATTAAAATATATGCGAAAAGCAATAAACTTATGAAGATGGTGTGCATATTAAACTTCTTTTCAAATAAAATTTAATGTTTAAGTCCATCACCAAAAATATATAGATATTGTACTCTTTTTCATTTGTCCAAATTTTGTCTCACTAAATTTTTGTAACAAGATTTTAATGAGACTGCATTTTTTTATTTATCAAAATTTTTAAAAATTACAATTGAATTTTTAAAAAGGATGCTCAATCGTCGACGATCTCTATAGATTCTATCTTTCCTTCGACGAAGTTATTTGATGTAGGTGATTGTGAGAATGGATGTGATGGGCGGACACTGGTGACTGTAAGAGGGGATGGTAGTGGACGGATGCAATGATTGAGTTCGAACTCAAGAGAGATTGGTATTATTTTATGTATAATTTTTTATGTAATCAATAAAATTTAATTACCAACCGAGTTTTGCATTTTTAAACTTAAAGTCTGAGAATTGATCTAGTGCATAAATACCAAACTTATGATTTTTTCCTAACAAAACTACACACTTGAGTGTTGACTCTCTCTTTTTTGTCGCTTATATTTCTCTCGTTCTTTTAATTTTATAATAAAAAGTAATTTTGTACTTCTGAGTAAATTTTACAATTATGCGTTAATTTTATATTTTTCGAATAAATTTTCAAGCATAATTGAATATTTACTTACAAGTAACTTTTTAAAAATTTCTAAGTGAATTTTCGTCTTACTGGTAGTATTTTCACTTTACAAGCAATTTTTAGCACAAATGTGTATTTTTATCTTATAAGTAAATTTTTAGTTATAAACTAATTCTTTTGCTTTTAAATAAATTATTCAGATAATTCTTTTTTATTTTCAAGTTAGTTTTGAACAAAATATGTTGGTTGGAAATAATTATTTTGTAGGTGATAAATTGGAAAAGATTACTCACTAATTTGGTGGATTGAGAAAGACGGTCAAAATTACATTACACATATTTTGAATAATTTTTAAAACACCCGAGATTAGTCTCCAAAGAAAAAAGAAAAAAAGTTAACAAGCACCGATTTCTCAACTTCTTATAAACTATGCCACTCTAAATGGCTAGGACGATCAAAACCGATGTACAAAAACTCCCAAACAGCCATAGTATGGTGGAAATTTCGTTCATGTCCTCCGAGGGAAATGAAGGGCTCTTGCTCTGTGAATTGTTTCAAATATGGAAGAGCCGCTAACACATAATCATTAGGAGTGTTTTCAAAATGGGTGGCTAATTTATTTTCTGTGACTATTACATGACATTTTATACTGTCTTTTGCTTCTCAAATTTCTTTCTATTTTTTTATCATTAGGAGTAAGATCATTTTATAAAATCAAACTAATGTTGTTAATACAAAATGGATAAATTAAGAAGATTAAGTTTGGCCATTGTCTGATGCAGGGAAGAAAAAAAAAAAAAAAAAAGAACAAGGGCAATAATTGAAATCAATTATTTATCCATTATTCATACTTTTAAATAAAGTAGATAAAATTCTAGAATATAAAACTTATAAATGTTAAGGAAATTAATCATAAATAGTAAATTGACTAGTGATAAATATAGTACAATCATGCTACATATACATCATTTTTTACATTATGTCGCGTGGAAACACACCATTGAATAATTTAAAAAAATAAACACTTTCTCGCTCGCAACTTTTTGAACTCCAATTAAATGTAAACAATGATGTGAACTAAACAATAATTGAAATGCAACAACAATACCATTTGCATATTAACATTTTGACATCATTCTTGGCATTCCATTATTTTCAAAATAAGTGTTGGTGGGAAAGTGATTTTTTATTTTCGAACTATCCAATGTGATGTCGTCACATTGCACAATTAAAAAATGATTTCAAACTCAATGTACAAGTAAGATCATTCGACATACAATATCATCTTCCGTAGATATAGAGAAAGAGACAAGTCCGAGAAAATTTAATGGATTCTTTCAATCATCTTTAATGTCCCACCCAAAGACCATGTCATTCGTCCTTGCTTCCGTATTCAATAATCAGTCTCATTCTGTTACTGCTCATCAATTGACTTCTACGAGTTTTTTTATACTGATTTATTACCATTAATCAGTCGTCGATTTTTAATCTGTGTCCCAAAATCATGACACCCTCCCCTGTTTTCCTACTTTAGATTTCATTGTCCTACACTTTTACATTTTATTTTTAACTGACTTTCACATATTAATTTTTTTACTGTCTTCCAAGATGGTGCGCCCGCCTAATGCCGAAACGTCGCCATGCCAGGTGGCCCACACACCTTAGGAGTGTATGGTGGGCCAGCGGCCGAGGTGGCACGCCCTGATAGGGTGGTTGTACTGCCACGTGGTGCAACCGCCCCACGGAAGTTTCTATCTGGATTTCGTTGTCATATATTTTTTACTCGGCTTTAAGTGACCTCAACTCATCTTTTTTAACTAGCAAATGATTTTCTTTATCACGCATGAGACGTGTCAATGCTTGATAAATTTCATGTCTAATGAAAACATATGGAGATAATGATCCTAATGTTTTTTTTTCTTTTCTATGTTTATTAATTAAAATGAGCAAACGTAAACATATTTCAAAATTGTGTGTGAATTATTTTATGTAGCCTAGAAGCTCCCTATTGGCCTGCCAAATTAACTCATTAATATAAAAATTATGACAGTTCCACATTTCATTTTCAAATGGGGTTTAGGTGCCATTAATGTTCAAATTGTTGAAAATTAAGGCACAAGATAATTCAGGTTTACATAATATTTACAGTTCCATATTGAATTATTTTTATTTTTCTTCCCTTCAAAGAAGGTAAGTACATAGATGGAATGCCACACACGAAAGGATATTGTTATTATTCTTAAATGCGGGATCAGATAGTCGCCAATTAAAGGACGTAACCCAAAACAAGTCCACTATCTTTGGAGGATTTATTTTAAGGTATTTACATTTTTTTTCTTGTTTAAATACTAGGTAGCGTTATTCATAGTTAGAGATAATAGTAGTCATCACACGTAATATTTTACGTGGCATAGCATTATTAAAAGTTATTCATTTTTTAAATTATTATGTCACGTAAAATGCCTCGTAGGATCATAATGCAATCCTTGACTATGAATAACATTATTGTTAAATACTGCACTTTTGGACAATTTTTCCTTCTATTTTATAATCAGACCAACTTTATCGAAATTGTTGAATTATCGAAATTGTTGAATTTTAACAACATTGATGCTTATAGTTTGATTCTATTTACAATTACTCATAGCCATTCACATCAAATCCCTAACAAAATTAAATAGCCCAAAATGTTCGTTTCAATCTAAATATGAGTAGTCTTGTTCCGCTCCCCTTTTGTGGCAATGTAGGAGAGGATCAATGGAATGAACATATTGTGCAAACACAGATGTTAACATTTCATTTGATCTTAGTCTTACATCAATAATCATTCATTTATTAGGGTTCCGTGTAAAAAAATGTACAAGTTTGGAAGAGGAACCGGATAAGCATTTCATGAAGACACATGTTCTGTGTTACATAAATTTAGGCTCCACCAAACAGTCTGATCACCACATATAAGAAATAATATCAGCCATTGATGTATATATGATTACTGGTTGAGCTCAATTGTCGTTTTAATCATAAAACAAATGATATGCATGGATTTCGATCTATTCATTTAATCATATAAACTTATCATCAGTACAATTATTTGCTTGAAACTGACAATTCTGCTAATTCAATTCTCTTGTCCAATTCCAGAACTCCTACTCACACCAAATGTAATCAATACTAGAAAAATCTTTAAAGATTAAATTTTGAGATGTCCTACTTCTACGGGTATTGAAGTCTATCGTTTATCGTAATACTATTCCAACTTATGTCTTTAATTTGTGTGGCTCTCGTGACATATAAACTACCGATATATTTGCCAAACGTGTTCTACGTCGTGTCATGTCGTCGTTCGAGTTCAACTTCATTGTCAAGAAACTACAAGAATACTTACTACTATCGGTTTTGCAATATACACACGAAATCATGCAATAATCACACCAAATCAAGAAAAAACATAAGTATAGACGTAGAGTAATACAATTAAGAAAAAGACAAAAATCGTAGGGTGGTGATTTCCAGGGTCCATGTTTTCTGCTGTATTAATGTCGAAGGCACAAGAAAAACGTCTCAAAGTTTCCATAAACAACGAGGTTCTTTGCTTTATGGGAATGTAACGTAAAATTCACTTCTTCATCCCACCTTGCTCTAATCGCATGACTCGATTGCGTTGTTTGTTTTATCTTATGTTTAAATTAGTCGTTCTGTTATAATCCCGTCTAGTACTATTTAAAGATGTGCTCATGTCATAATTGAATCTATTCATTAAAATAATAATAAGAAAATAGATCGTGTATATTGGTCATTTGTCTAGAGAAATTAGGCGCTCTTAGTGATACTCAGTCATGCTTGTTTGTTTTAGTTTATATTTGACCAGTTATCTTGTTACAGTCAATTCCAATACTGTCCGAAAATGCACTAGTATAATTGAACCATAGCCGTCAAAGTCAAAAATGGATCATGTATGCAGCCATACGTCTTGAGAAATTGTGTGTTTTCAACAACACGCGATCATGTCATTTTGTTTAATTTCATCTTTGATCTGATTCTCCTATCACAGTAACCTAGTATTTTCTAAAGATGTACTAATGAAATCGAACCATAGCCATCAAGGTCCAAAATGATCATGGATCGATCATTCGTCTTGAGAAATTGGATGGTCATGACGGTATTCAACCACTCGTTCTAATTTTATATTGGATCCAGTTTTCCAGTCATTGTTGTGTTGAATACTGTCTAAAGGACTAGTATTATAGTTGAATGGTAGCCATCAACGGGGAAAATAGATCATGTGTGTCATTCATCTGTTTAGAGAAATTGGATGCTCTCAACGATATTGTATCTCGTCATTTCATTTAATATTTTATTTGATTAGTTGTATTTTCGCAGTCACGTGTAGTATAAAGATATACCAGTTCTAGCTCTCATGGGGTGGCTGAGTTGGTAGAGTATGTGACCGCAAAGGCTTTTAATCACGAGTTCGATATCCCCCTACCAACACTTTCTCAGTCGAGCCTGCCGCACCGAACTTGCCTAGTGTGGTTTACCTGGCTGACATGGTTTGCAGGCTATTGCATTAGCCCGAGGGTTTACCCAGTGCACATCCAAAAGACAGCGGTTACGGGTTTTTTCATTAAAAAAAATGATATACTAGTACTATAATCGAATCATAGCCATGATACATCTCGAGAAACTAGGCGCTCTTTAGTATACGCAATCATTTAATTTCGATAAGTTTATTTGTTATATTTAATCTGGTTATCCCGTCGTAATCTTGTCTAATTTTAACCCTCAAAATCCAAATTAAATTCCATCTCGACCATTCATTGGATACAGACGGGGTAACTGAACAAAAAAATGCACAGTCCAAATTGCAAATAATGCGAATTCGTAGCTAATTCATGCCCGCAAGTGCAAGGGACACGTGAGGGAGAGAAACATACGTAGCTTGGTGAATGATTTTATTGTACGCCACCTACTATGAATCCACTAGTCATGCAAAATAGACTAGTGTAATGCGCACCCTCTCTCTCTCTCTCTCTCCCCAATATAAATATCATTCTCTCCATACTTCATTCCCATCCTACATGAAATTTTGAGAGTAGCCATAGAGAGAGAGAGAAAGAGAGGGTTTCATAGAGACCCTTCGGCTTTAAATACTTGAAATTCAGAGAGAGAGAGAGAGAGGTTTAAGAATTTATTGAGTATCAGAAATGGCGGTTCACCACCAATGGACGTTTGTTTTTGGTATCTTAGGTAAAATATATATTATAATTTTCTAGTCCCTTTCTTTCATGCTCTTCTGTTCATTGATACTTTGTAATTGTCCGAAACATTTTTAAATCACTCATTTGCTTCACTGATTCTGTTTAAATTAAGTAAACTAAACGTTCTATGCTTTTTTAAGAGGAAAAAAAAAGTTTAAGTTTTGAAACGAGGTGGTTCAATCTCTAATTTTTCGTCATTCTTTTGGTTTCCTCGTAATTACTCGAACAGCTTCAACAAGACAAAATTATTTTTTTTAAAGCTTAGGCTTTGAAACCAAGTAGTTCAATTGTTTGCTTCTCCGATAATTTATTTATTTATTTTGTTTCCTTGTAATTATTTGAAAAACTTTAACAAGCCAAAATCTTTTTCTCATTTTTAAATGACTAGGTGGTTCCATGGGTCATTAAGGACTAAATCTTTGGTGGGGGCACCATCGATGTCGAGGTGCCACCACCACACACCCCCGAGGTGTTTAGGCCACCCATCGAGGTGGCACATCCTAACAGGCAATCGCACCGCCACCTTGTGCGACCGTCCCACCGAAGGTGGCAGTGCGATCGCCCCACCGAAGTTTTTCTCGTTATTAAGGCAAATCAACCTTTTTTTAATAACTTTTTTTTTAGATTTAAATGAATAAATGTTCATCTCTTTTAGACGAGGTGGTAAAACTATTTTCTTATCCTTTTTTCTTTATTCACAAAATCCCATTTGGACTATGACAATCAATATATTATGCTTCAGGCATTGAATGAGAGAAAAATATGACTGATTTTTCTTTTAGTTACATGCGTATCATACTGATGGAAATTTCCATTTTTTTCTTTTCAGGAAACCTCATATCTATATGTGTTTATCTTGCACCTTTGTAAGTATTTCACCATTTATTAATTTCTATAACTAAAAAAGAAAATTTTAAATCATAATATTTGAAGTATTTAGAGGATGCATATCAATTTGATTTTCAGGCCTACGTTCATAAGGATATATAGAGAAAAATCGACGATGAGATTCCATGCTTTACCATATATCGTGGCACTCTTTTCGTCTTTGCTATGGATGTACTACGCATTCTTGAAGGGAAATGCCCTTCTGCTTATATCTATCAACTCCTTTGGATGTGTTATAGAAACAATTTATATCGCTTTGTACATTTCGTACGCATCCAAAAATATTAGAGTAAGTGAACTGCATATATAATCTCGTAAGCATCGGTATAAGCTACGCACCAAAATGACGTGATACACTACAATAAGTGGTGTAATCAGTTTTGTAAGCAATCATAATCTCCTACCATCTATTGTAGTGTGTCATATCATCCAAGTGCTTAGCATAAGCCTATTACTTGTGCTTAATAGATCGGTCGTGTATATCCTTCTTAATTACTTTTAGCCCTTGTTTGAGTCTCATTTTTTCCATCAAAATATATTTTTCAACAGCGATTTGACATCACTTCAACCACACATTTTTTAATAAAATAATCTTACACGAAATTCATGACTTTTTTTTAATATTTAACCACACATTTTTTATCAATACATTATTTAAAAATGCATTTTTTGCAAGAATGAGGTTCAAATAAGGGTTTAATGTATTTAATTACTAATTTTTAATTAATTTCGTTTTTGCAGAACCGCACAATCAAAATATTAGGCCTTGTGGATGTTGCGTTGTTCGCCTTGATTTTTCTTGCCTCATTCTTCATCTTCGATGGCGAAACTCGCATTCGGGTGGTTGGATGGATTTCCGTGGCTGTCTCCGTCAGTGTGTTTGCAGCACCATTAAGCATTACGGTAATTAAGAACAATTTTGCTATACTTAGATTTTTTATTGACAGTTTTGTGGCCATTCCATGTTGTAGCAGGTAATCTAGCCACTTATTTGAATGTGTTATTCAAGTCAATGGCCAGATTTTTTACACATCATGGAATATTAATCAAGATGTACAAAATGAATGTATAAGTAGCTTAATTGAACTAAGAGTGCTCATGTAAACATGGTTTTTTTTTTTTTTTTTTTATCCATAAAATTTAATTTTAATTCTAATAATTTTTCCTCATGTTTTTTTGTTTTAAACAGCTTCAAGTCGTCAGAACTAAAAGTGTAGAATTCATGCCATTCTTCTTGTCATTTTTCTTGACACTAAATGCAGTCATGTGGTTTGCCTATGGTGTACTTCTCAAAGATTTGTGTATTGCAGTAAGTTAAAAATTATAATTTAATTTTCATCAGATTCAATCCTTGCTATATAAAATTAACTTTAGTTTTATCTTTTATCTTTCTCTCGATATGTAGCTCCCCAATGTTCTTGGATTCGGGTTGGGACTTGTTCAGATGTTACTTTATGGGATCTATAGGAACTCGAAGCCAGTTATAGAAGAGAAAAAATTACCAGAACATGTGAAGAACATTATACTTCTAGGAACCCCAGAAGTTCATCCAGCTGATTCAGAATCCTGTAGAGATTTTAAAGAAGAAAAGACCAGTGCCCAAGAGGAGAAAAAGGATGAAGAAAATTGTGCAATAGCTTTGGAAATGGAACCCTGTAGACCAGTGAAAGTGCAGCTGGATTCACCTTCGCTCATTGTTTGTGCAGCTTAATTCATATAATTCACAGTTTAATTACCTCCCAGTTATGATGTCAAGTAGTAAAAAAGATAGATTATGTTTAATTCTCGTAATTTTCAATGAGAGGGTAAAAATGTGGCTTGATGTGATGTGCACTTTGTTCTCAGAAGAATTGTCACTTTACTATCAAGTCATGGAATATTTTTGTTCTCTCTGTTATGATTGATTAACTTAGTTCGTCAAGTTACTAATAAAATCTTATCGTTTGTTCCACTTGATTTACATTGACTCTATGTATGATAAAAGTTTAATTAAGTTTTAATTCATTCAAGATTTGAGGGTGGGACAGATATGTACACGAGAGGTTTGAAATGGGATTGTAGAAGATGAGGGATAATCAAGCCAAATGGATGTTGATAGCTTTGCTGTGGATCAAGCGGAGCATGCTCGATAGCTTAGCCAAAAACATCTACTCGCGTCACTTAAAGTAAAAGTTGTCAATTCTATAATTACGGGACTTGATTGGTAATCAGTTAATTCTCCTATTACATTCATCCCCACAGAGGGACAACTGGTGAGATATCCTCAAAAACAACAAAATGCACATCGTTAGGGGTATTAATCATGTGTGGTTCAATTTGTTTCGAACTATTTGACTCAGAATTTAATTATTCCGAGAAAATATTTTCTTCAAATACAAACCTGAACAATATTTCTGTTTGTTGCTAATTGACTGACTTTAACATAGTGCCATAGCTAGATCAATGTAGATACTGTATAAATTTGGACATGTCTCTTTCACATTAATTTCCATCAAATTTATTCATTTTACAAGTACTATATCATTAACCTCTTCACATGCAATTCAAAATTGCATATGCTAACTAATCTAAAGTACCTTTCACATTCAAGAAAAATATCTTCTTCTCAAACTATTAAAAAATTTGTGCGAATGGTATGATCGCTGATTGTAAACCTTGTATCAACTTATTATCAATTGGTTTTGTTAATGAATCATACATGTACATGCTAAACACTAAATTTAAATTAGTTTAAGGTTTTAGACACGAGTGGACCGACATGGGTGTTTTTAACCCATTTATGACCTATTTTAACACATATCAAATGAAGTCGAAATATTGTATTCTTACTATCATTTCAAAATGCTCATTGCCTAGTTTTTCGCTTCTGAATGGCAAGCAAAATGATCAACCTTAGCAAAAGTTACGATGCATCATATTAGGCTGTTCCAAATTAATATTTCGATAATATGTCAACTTTTAAAATTTTCCAATGATCGTATACCATCCAAATCCACAAATTGTCTATCATTAAGAAGCTTTTTTCGAGAACTACATCGTAGTCATATTGAATGGTCCAAACGGATGTTGAAAGTAGTTAAATATGCGTCAAACGAACGTACTAAAATAGGTGTTTGACTCATCTTCTCTTTAAAAATTCAATTATTTCATTAATATTTATTATTTTTGCACGATAAATTTTTCAATATAATTTACATCATTTTATTAGAAAATTTTACATGGAAAATGATGTCAAAATTTTTTAAAACGTTACAGATTAAATATAATTTGAATTACATTCAAATTACTTTCGCTTTAAACTTAAATTTCATTTACTTTCTAAATTAAATGTGAATTTTATTTCAATTCATTTACTTCCTACATCTAATTTGATTTACTCGCCATTATCTTAACGTCTATAAATGAAATGGTAAACAAATTTATACAAGTAGCAAAATCTATTTAACAATATTGATAATGATATAATTATAAGACAGTTTCAAGGTATCAAAATGCGTATTAACTTATTTTCATTAATATTATATTGTTTTGAAAAATTACACTATAATTTTTTACCACTGGATCTGCCCTGGTTTTAGATAAGGTAATTAGACCTCAAGAAAGTAACAAGCTTGAGATAAGATCTTGACAAGAAGTTGTGCACATGAATTATAGATTATGGAAATGTTTTGATACCTGATATTCCAGAATAAATTACAAGTAGCGTTTTTCATAAAGGAACTGGCATAAGAATCAAGCATACCCTTAAAAAATACTCTCACTCTCACTCTCACTCTCACTCTCACTCGTTGCTCATCCTGTAATGTGTGTATGTGTGTATAATTGACACTTTTAATATATAATTGATGTATTTTTATTTATGACATATCTGTTATTTAATTGAATTAATATTCTAATAAATGAAATAATAGAGTCCATAGATTAAAGTTTTATTATTTTGTTAATCTTAATGAGTTGTGATTCTGAGATACAAATTACAAATGACAAAATCTTAAATCATCCATGGTGGTAAATGATAACGAGATATGGATATCATTATTACGGATAAATCGATACATGTGAAATTTCTCACTAACACATAAATGAATACGTGGATGTTTTGTTGAGAGAACAAAACATTGGAGATGCACTAGAGAGATTCTATATGGATAAATATTCGAGTGTCAGTGGTTAATCTCTAACATTTAGTAGTAGGTTCTTCGACTTGAGATCATCATAGCACTTTATATGAGGACAATCATACTTTGGTGATATTGGATGTTACACTGTCAAGAGTCACTAATACAATATTGTTCGAATATGTCAAGAATCATAAGAAGGCCGTGAATGCGAATATAGGAATCGTTACTCTTATATAGTATGATATTATTATCTATGTTTCATCCGCTTAAGTTGTTATCAAAATAATTGGCAAAGGTACTTATGTAACTTGAAAAGAGTTTCGATGTATTGACTTAAGAGAGAGATGAAAGATATGATCGATAAATCAAAATTGACACATATCCATATATCATGATTGACTGAATTCTATTGCCAAAAGGGTTATAGCTTCATGGTAGCTGAACAAGTTAAGTTTTATCGCACCACGTAACATTTTTCGTCACATGTATGCCCGAACACATTGCTACATATCAATCAAGGACGACGAGTGTAAATTAATTAATCTATATGAAGTAATGATAAATTAAAATCAAAATAATAATTTACATTATTAGGCATCGTGATCAGAAACCTAATGGATCACACACAAAAAGGAGAACTATAAGAATGAAAATGTAAATTAATTAATTAACAAATCTGGGAAATTTGTAAAATTAATTAATTAAATTATTTATTAATGAACTTAAGTTAAATAATTAATTAACTTATGGGCCAAATTTATTTAATAGGATTAATTAACTAATTGGACTAATATAAGTTTAAGATGGGCGAAATCCACTTGAACTTCTATTAATAGGTTGCTAGAGTTTGAAAAATCATAACATACAATTCATAATCTTGGTAGCACAAAAAAATAAAAAAAATAATAATAATAATAAAATGAAGGAGAACCCCTATTATCTCATTCTTGCTTCATGTATGGATTTTCATTGGAGATTAGCAATTGGTCAGCTGAGGATTGCACATCGTGATTGTTCGTGTTTAAGATAGGAAAATGAGTTTGCAGAATTCAACAAAAATATAATTCTATAATGATTTCTTTCCAAACACAAAAAAAAAAAATTAAATAAATAAATTGTTGCGTTTTTATATATTGCAAGTGTACGATATTGTAATAAGTAATATATTGAACCTTTGAGTCCGAATTATCATTTCCACGAAAACTATACTTTAATATTTACTTTAATATTTTTAAATGTTATTTGACAAAAACAAATGAAGAATTGCATATTGTTGTGATTTATACTAACACTCGAAAATAGCTGGATGCACACAAAGATAATTTTAAAATTTAAATATGGAATGAGATGTTAGGACATAACAATTTAGTGTTTGATCGAATTCTTTCATTGTATTAAATTTCACCTCTCAAGTTTTCATTGAGCATATTTAACTAAATAATCACATATATCTATACGAATTAATCTTAGTTAAATGAAATATTAATTCTAAGAATTCATATAATGGCCGCAATAATCAGTATAGGCATCTCTACACGTTATACTAAATTACAAGGTTTTCTAAATCTTAAACTTACCTCTCAATTCATAAAAGATTCATAAAACAGTTATTAAGTAATTCAATGCATTAAACTTATAGTAAAATCAACAAATATATGATAAAATAACAAGACTTTTGAATAAAAGAAATAAAGGGTTTAAAATAGATTACATTATTTGCCATAATAAAAAGCTTAGCTATTCATGATCGATGAAGGAAAATAGTTAACAATAATGAAGTATATCACTGGGATTTGAATGGATATGTGGCAAAGTGGATGAATTTTGCATCAAATTCTCTTCTTGTATGAAATCTTGATTCCAAACCCTAGCTCTAGATTTTTTTTTTATCCTTTGATTTTGCTCTCTCAATCACAAGTTATGTTCTTATGTATCTCAATATGTAGAACCTCCTTCAAAAGTGCCTTCATTCTTGTATTTATAATTTCCTTAACGTTTTTCCTGAATTTGAAGTTTTTATGGGTTTCAAAAGGGTCAAAACCACACCCAAATCTACAATAGGCAGTGCCACCTTTCGAATATAAATTAGCACTGCGCTTCCTTCAATATTTTTATCATAACTTGTTTTTCCCTATATTCCGTTGAGGCGATTTGAATTAGATTGTAAAGATAATTCAAAGGGATACAATTTTATTAGATGTATCTCTTTTCCAATTCAAACGTTTACTAGGCCAAAAATGAGTGTCAGTATCTGGCTCAAAATCTGGAACATCCTTGTAGGTTGAAAATTGATTTGTGAAAATTTTTGGTCATATTTCGCTCATTTTGACTTCTAATTGCATCCAATTTACCCCTAACATTCTCAAATCTTCTTCATGAGGTCCGATATTATTTTTTTAAGAATTTAAACTTTATTCCCAAAACTTTGGACCTTGCTCTTTTTTCTTCTTTTGCATCAATTGACACCGCCTTACCAAACCTATAACACAACTCTAATAAACACGTTAAAAAGTTCAACGCTCATAAAATCTAGCCATTAATCAAGTTAAAATAGTATAAAACTCTTGAGTAAAACATACTCATCAAAGTTGATTGATTATATTTTTTTTTCCTTGAATTTAGCAATTTAAAGGTTGAAATATGCAGTGGCAGCACGTGACATTGTAGCTACAATGAGCATCATTGCATGTTGCAACGGGCAACGACTGTTGCAATGGGCTAGTCGCTGCTGCAATTTTCGCACTGTAATGGATAGGTGTGGTGCCGGTATTGTCGGAGCCATCCAAACCCTAAATCTAGGTTTTGGAATTTTTTTGGGACGTCAGCCTTTTTGCAGTTTATGAAATCGCAACCCAAGCTTGCAATTAGTGATTTAGAGGTTCATGTACAATTTTAGATTAAGGGATTTTTAAAATTTTCAAAGGCCTGTTTATAATTTTAAAATAAGGGTCAAACTGCAATTTTCAAAATATTTTTTGAATTTAAATATTAAAATGGTTTTGGAATTTAATTTTAAAATGAATTTTGACCCAAAATTCAATCTTGGCCCAATTAAAATATTATTTAAAATTGACGACTTTTATATTATTGTTTAAATTTGATTTTTGCTAAGATATTAAACTTTGACCGCAAATTGAATTTTATTGTATTTAGAACTCTATCCTAAATTAAAATGTTACTTCAATTAGAATTATAATTGGACCCTAATTTGACTTCCAATTAAAATTTGATTTTAATTATATTATCCCATCCTATTATATTCATGGAATTAGAGTTGGATCCTAATTTGGTATTTAATTAAAATTTGATTTTAATTAAATTGACATGCTAATTTAATTAATTAATTAATTAATTACTCCGATTTGGATATCTATATGAGTTTGGACGACTACAATTGCTCTGGTTTTGAGATATATTTGCATATAATATTAGATATTATATAAGAATACATTTATTTGATAAATATTTATTTTAGTGAATGATTATGACTTCGACCACGTGGATGTGTTGAATGATTAGTTTTATTCTTATTGTTTCATAGGATTGCGAGCTCTTATCATTTTGGGACTTGCGAGTCCATTGTTATTATTATTATGGGCCTATGTGTCAATTAGTATATAATATAGGTTGCAGTAAATTAATTAAAGACTCAAGAAGAAAAAGAGACCATAGAGATTGAGCATTATACTCCTTAGGAACTAACCAAATCAACTTCATTTTAGTTCAGGAAAGCTTGATAGAATTAGTCCACAATTATCCATACTATTATATGTATATTTATTTCATGTTATATATATATATATATATATATATATATATGATGTGTTGAATGATTAGTTTTATTCTTATTGTTTTATAGGATATAGGTTGCAGTAAATTAATTAAAGACTCAAGAAGAAGAAGAAGAGACTATAGAGATTGAGCATTATATGAGTCAATGCTATACTCCTTAGGAACTAACCAAATCGACTTCATTTTAGTTCAAGAAAGCTTGATATAATTAGTCCATAATTAACCATACTGTTATATGCATATTTATTTCATGTTAGATGTACATATATACTATGATGTGACCTTTATATGAAAAATCACTCGCCAAAATATTAAGTTAATTTATTATTCGCTTCCATCATTATAGTGAAAAACAGGAATTCTAAATTGTCTTTGCTTGTTAAGCACACTCAAAGCAATTCTATTAGGGATATATTTGATATTATGAAATATTAGATATTTTCGAATAATTGGTTCGACTAAACTAAAATTTATCTTTTGTTGAGTGTACTCAATTGAGATAATTCTATAGGCATATTAAGTTAACACATAAGATGTGGGAAGATAAAGAGTTCTTAGATTAATGATTTAGAAGTTGTACGGAGATAAAATTGATAACAGTATCTACCCAAATATTTTATTAAGGCTTGTCGAGTACAATCAAGGTTTTAATATAACAGGTGCAATCCCAGCCCACTAGGAATCAAGTTTCGATTCCATTAATTTATGTGAGTCATAAATTTAATTTGAACAATGAGAGCATTTTTAATTTAATTAAAGTCCACATAAAATTATGCAATGCATATTAATACATATTAATTCTTTATTTTTCATCGTTTACATTTTGAATCATGAGTACCCATATGTATTTGAGAGGTATACTGGATGCCAACAACCACATATTTTCTTGATTGGCACTGTAATCTGAGAATTGTTCTTAGGCATGAGAAAATTGATTATGTCCTTGAGTAGCCCTTTTCAGAGACACCTACTAATAACTCGACTAAAGAAGATGTAGCAGTATAGTAAATACAGTGATGGTGTTAGTATTGCAATATGCGTGATACGTGCAATTGTGTTAATAACTAAGTTGCAAAAGAAACATGAGAGTATAGATGCTAACATAATGGTTATCATCTCAAAAGAGTCATATGATGAATAATCTCGTGTGAAAGGATAAGAGACTTCTAAGCAATTATATCGATGTATAATATCAGATGGACCTTCAGTCAGCGCTTATATACTGAAAATGATTGACTATATTGAGAAGTTATCTCAATTAAGTTCAGTTATGAACCATGAACTAAGTATTAACTTGATTTTACAATCTTGCCAATTTTATTATGACCTTAACATTTATAAGCTTGAATGCACACTCATTGAGTTGCTAACCATACTTAAGACTGTTGAGCCTAACATCAAAGTTCGTAGTGGACAAATCTTAGCCATTAATTCCTCTAAAATCTAAAGGATAGTTTAGAAAAACATCCAAGATGGCTAAGACAGTCAAAATGAGGAAGGATAATACCAAATCCAATGATCCTTGTTATCATTTTGGATTAAAAGATCGTTAGAAGGGGAACTACAATGCTTATCTCGTAGAGTTTGAATGGTAAAAAGTTTTTTGAAGCTTTCACTTTAGGCATCTTTATTATTGAGGGTTAATATGTCACTTCATTAGCTTCTCGAGTATTACATGCACATTAGAAATGAGCAAGGGTTGCTGCATTGTCTATGGAAGGGTACTTTTTGTCATTGCCTTTACACTTAATATTAGCATTAGAAAAATATTATTTTGTTATATATATATATATATATATATATATTTGTCTTGATAAGATCTTAATAGTTATAGTAAATTATAAAATGACAAAAATATTTTAGATACTAAGTATTTTGTAATGATAATAGAAATCAAAAGGGATAAAAGTGGTGACCTAAATATATTACCTATATCTGGTATTGCAGACTTATTTTTAATCATTTGTCACATGCTAATCATCCCTGTTAGAAAAGATTACCACATCCCTTTTTATTTGAAAAGGAGAAAGAGATGTACAATTACTTTACCTAATATATAGTGATGTAGTCAATTACTGTTAAATAAGGTTTCTCTTATTTCATTACATTTATTGATAACTATTTTAGAAATAATCATATATACTTAATGAAATTCAAGCATAAAGTACTTGAAAAGTTCAAGGAATTCAAGTTAGGAATAGAGAAACAAATAGGTAAAAGCATTGTTATGCTAAAATCATATCGAAGTAGAGAATATCAAAAGGAGAATTCTTAGATTATCAAAAGATAATGCGATTTTCTCTCTGCGGACTCCGACACATACATCGCAACATAATGGTCTATAAAAAAGTCACTTTATATTAAATGAAAAAAAACATTAGCGCCAAGCTGTATTCATTACGATAGTTAGCTGTATCTCGAAAGTGAAAGGGTTCCATGTATCTGAATGAAGGAATCTCACACTAATACATATGGTGCGATCAATGATGAGCCATGCTAACCTCCTAAATTGTCAAGTGCTACACACTAAATCATGTCTCATCTAAAGGCAAAAGGCCCACCTTGTCTTGTGTTACATTTGGGGTTGTGACCCTTATGTAAAGCGCACTGAATTGGATAAATTTGAACTTAGATTTGATAAATTCATGTTTGTGGAATATCTAAAAGAGCCAATTGGCTATCAATTTTATAACTCTATTGAGAAGAAAGTGTTCATCCTAAGACATGCCATATTCTAGAGAAAGAGTTTATTCTATAAGAGAATAGTAGGAGTAAAATAGATCTTGAACGAGTTCAAGAATCTACAGATATAGTTGACCAAGTAGATGAACCTGATTTTGATCCTATATCAACTGAGGGACATACTCTTAATCAAGAAGTACAGACTCTTAAGGACACTTCAATGCCATGTAAATCTTGTAGGATCATTCAATCTCCTAGAAGGTGTGAATCCATAATTACTAATCAGATATTATTAATCAACGATGATGAAACTACTAATTAAAGATGTAAAGTAAGTGTCAATTCAAAAAGACGGCAAGATGCCATAGAATCCGAGATGAACTCCCTATATGTAAACAAGATTTAAACCTTGACCAACTAGCCTAGTAGGATAAAACCCATAGGCTAAAAATGGATTTACAAGAAAAAAGTCAACATGGATGGGAACATCCATACATATAAAGCAAGGTTAGTAGCAAAAGATTACAAAACAATGAAAAAGTGTTGACTTTGATGAAACATTGTCACCTATAGCCATGCTTAAGTCCATTTGGATTTTGATTTCCATTACTACATACCATGACTATGAGACATGGCAAATGGATGTCAAAGTTGCATTCACGAACGGAAACTTGCAAAAGGAAGTGTGTATGATACAACTTGAAAGTTTTGAATCCAAATATGCTTATGATGTATAGAAGTTTGATCAAGCCATATATGTATTGAAACAAGCCTATTGGAGCTAGAATCTTCGCTTTGATGAGGAAGTCAAAAAGTTTGATTTTATCAAAAATGAAAACGAACCATGTGTTTACAAAAAGACAATAGGACCGTTGTTGTACACCTAATATTATATGTAAATGTCATATTATTACTAGGAAATGACGTTCCTATATTTCAATCGTTGAAATTGTGGTTGCCAAATAATTTCTTCATGAAAGATATGGGAGAAGCAAGTTTATCTATAAAAATAGATTTAGAAGATTGCTTGACTTATCCGTATCTACATAAATAAAATTTTAAGAAGATTTTATATATAGGAGAAGAATATAGAGTTCATGGATATAGTGATGCTAACTTTCAGTTAGATTAAGATGATAGCAAATCTCAATCAGGAGATGAGTTTACTCTTAAAAATGGTATGGTTAGTTGGAAATGTTCCAAACACGAAATAACTATTGATTTAATAATAGAAGCCTAATACATCACTATTTCGAAAGTAAAAAAGAGTTACAGTTAGGATCAAGAAGTTCATTAATAAATTTGAGTAGTTCCTAACATTGCTGATCTTATACATCTATATTGTGATAATAATGGAGCAATAGTGGAAGCGAAAGAACTAAGGTCTCATAAATACAAAGAAATGATGCAAAGAAAGAATGAAGTCCATCAAGTGATAATATTGCAGATACATTGACAAACAGTTGTCGTAGTATAAACATGATCGTCATGTAAACTCTTATGGTATTAAATAAATAAGTGATTGGATTTAGTGGAAGTGGAACTTTGTAAGTATTATGCCCTAAATCCAATCGGCTTTGGACATCGATACTTCTAATATATAATAATTGATGTATTTTTATTTATAAAAGATCAATTATATAATTGAATAAATATTCTAATAAATTAAATATTAGAGATCGTATATTCAAGTCTTCATATTTTGTTAATCAAAATGAATTTTGATTATGAAATACAAATTACATATAACTGAATATTAAATTATTCGCGGTCATAAGTAATAACGAAATACAGATATCGTTACAATGGCGAGACTAGCACGTGTGATTTTCTTACTTATGAAATAAGTAGCTAATCTCACAAACTAAAGTATGTTGACATTTAAATAAACGTTGGAGGTTTTGTTGAGAGAACAAGGACGTCCGTTAAAGAGATTCCACATGGATAACTATCTGAGTATCGGTTAATCTCTAACGCTTGGTAATGGGTTTACTCATTCGACTTGAAGTAATCGTAATACCTTACATGAGGACAGTCATACTTTAGTAATTAGATGTTGCTTTGCCAAAAGTTGCTAATATGAAATCGTTAACGTATGTCAAGAATCATATGAAAGTTTTGAATAATTATTAGAATATTCATCGTTCTTAAATATGATCTACATTTCATTTGCTTAAGTTGATATCAAAATCCTTGGCCAAGGTAATTATGTAATTCAGAAAGAGTTTCGACATATTGACTTAAGAGCATGATGAAAGATATTATCGATAAATCGAAATTGATACAAATCCATATAGTGATAGATCGGATCATATTAACCGAAGGATTACGTTTTCACATAAACGAACAATTTTGGTTTTGTTGTACCATATGATATTTTTCATCGCATAATTTGCCTTAATACGTTGCTAGATGTCAATTAAGGGAAATTAGTGTGAATTATTAATCTGTGTGGATTAATGATAAATTAAATGGATTTTAATTTATCTTATTTTGATTAGATCAAAATAATAATTCAAGTAAATAGGTATCGTGATTGAAAACCTAATGGGTTACACACAAAAGGGAGAACTAGACAAATAAAAATGTAAATTAATTAATTAATAAATGTGGGATACTTGTAGAATTAATTAATTAAATTATTTATTAATAAACTTGAGTTAATTAACAAGCCAAATTTAAATTTAAGAGATGGGCCAAACCCACATAATCTTCTATTAAAAGGCTGTTAGGGGTTAGAGAAATCATAACACACAACTTATAATATTGTTAGTACAAGAAAAGAGAGACTCTATTCTTTCATTCTTGTTTTCTTGTGTAGATTTTCATTGCAAGCTGGACAATGGATAGTTGTGAATTGTAGATCGTAATTATTCGTATTCGAGATAAGAAAATGAGTTTGAAATATTCAACAAAAATATAATTCCTGTCGTAATTTTCTTCCAAACACAGAGAAAATTCTTGGTAGAAATAAAATATTGCTTAAATTCTATTGTGAATGTTAAGGGAATTCCCAACATTCTCATCGCACATCTTAGCTTATGCAACCGCTCGTTGCTTGTCCAAGTCTCTGTTCAATATTTCCATAGTTTCTCTTAGAGAATCGTGTTAAAATGCCAAACAATAACTACTCGAAAATTAAAAAATATATATTTAATTCAATAACACAAAGATTGTCTGGAAATTAGTTTGCGACACATACATTTTGAGTTAAGTAGGCACAATTTAAAAAAAAGTGAAAAATATAAAAGCATTTGATATATTATTATAGTTGTTCACTACGCGTTTTCATACTTAGATCATGTTTCATAAATGATACAATCAATCAATTTAAACAAGAAAACGCAAGAAATAAAGATTTACGTTTAAAAAAATGTGTCCATAACTGATACAAACAATCAGTTCAAGTAATCAGAAAGAAAAAAAATACAATTTATATTCAATACTTATTGTCAATTCAAATAAACACAATTCAATAAATGTAAGATAAAGAAGACATAATCATTCCAGACTTATTTTATATACACAACTCAAAAATCATTCATACAATATAAATCATTTCAAAGACATTCCAAATCAATTTGACATAATTCAAAAATCATTCATGAACGTAAATCAAACAAAACGAAAACAGACTATAAATGTAATCCAACTCATTTTCCGTTTCATTTTATATTTTGGTCAAAGAAAATAAAAATTTGAAATTATAAATTACTGTCGTCAGCCTATTAATGACCTATTATTAAATGTCAAGGGACTGCATATGTAATCTCACATATTGATAAAAGGCTGGAATAGCCAAGCAGAATGTCATTCCATCTTCTCGAGAAATAACAATAATCTAGCTCGTTCCTAGCTCATGTACCTGGTGCAATTTTTAGTCCATTAAGCATTTTATCTATTTTTACTTCCCAAGTTATGTTTTAACATAGTGTTTATTAAGCCCTCGTTTGATCCCCATTTTTTTGGAAAAAATGAATTTTTCAACAGTATTTTGATATAATTTCAACCATACATTCTTCAATAAAATAATATTACACGCAAATCTAAAATTTTTCCTTATTTTTTAACCTCACATTTCACATCAATACACTATTCAAAAATTCATTTTTCCCATCAAAATGAGGCTCAAACAAGGGCTAAACTGTGAAAGCTCTCTATCAAATTATATGATGTTAAAATTAATTGAGCTACGCTGAATCAAAATCTTGTTAGAAAATGAGAAAGACTTGACAACACGAAGAGAAAATTACTTAAAGATTCTCTAAACAAAATAAGATATAATGCCCAATATCAGAGACTATTAAATACTTCAACCCTTTTTTGTTCATCAAAACTATTAATTTGAATTTTCTATTTTACCTAAATTGTGATTTTCCCTATAATGGAATGCCAGTATATTTCGGCCATCAACAATGAATAGCTCTTGTCCTCTTTTAGTTGAAGCTACAACTGCAAGCAAAAGACAAAATACAAACAAATTCGAACTTCTATAATCCAAATTACCCTATCATTAGTGGCATGATCAATGACATTAAGCTTTTTCAATATATAGCTCCCTCCAAACTTCGATAAAATTTATATCTTTCAAAAGCTTCTTTAACAATCACAGAATCCTCACCATTGCCACTAAAAAGTGACAACCGCCAATTTTTTATTTCTAGAACTAAACTAGAAGGCAAAGGCCAAATATATGGAATTTTACTCTTCGATGAGATTTCCCTATATATGTATATTAGAATTTTTTATTTTTTATTTTTACCCAAATCCAATGATAAATTCTTGAACTGAATCTGAATCACAAACTTGTTAATTTTGAACTCAACAAAAGAAGAAAAGAAAAAAAACAATTTTCCTTCCATTTTTCTCTCTCGATAATTGAACACTATGGAAGCATTATTGTGTGTTGCGTAGTAATATTAGCTCCATCTATTAGCAGAGCTCCACTCTGAATACAATAAGAATTTCTAATAAAGTCCAAAAAGGAGTCCCAATAAAAATTCAAATAGGAGTTTCAATTAAAGTTCAAATTCGATTAATGCATAGTTTATTTAATTATAAGTGTAATCCTAAAACTTCAATATAATTATAATTAAATTTACAACTTTCAAAACAATTACAATTAGGTTCAAAACTTCTATAGTAATTATAATTAAGCCACAATACTTTATAAATCTACCAAGGGACTTGATCGGACATATATTATTAAAACTCCAATAATTAGATAATGTCTAGTTGATCCTAAACCATTCAACTTAATTATTAGTCTTTACTTTTCCATTAATGCTGAAAGATTGCACTCTCGAAATAAATAAGATCACATAAGTCAATTTATCTCTTTATGTGTGTGTGTATACACGAGATCCAATTAACAGGTACGAATGAAAATGACTCTTTTACTACTCGAACTTAATGTACCATTTCCTTCAAGGATCTTGTGAATCAACCTTAGATTTCGTAGTTTAGCTGTTGTTAAACACTAAGTTCAAATTTTAATGGTTCAACAAAAAATATTAAGTAATCACTCTACACACTTTTCAGGGCGATGATTACCGACATGAATTCATGTTCTCTCTTCGCTCATTCACCAAGATATCTGACGTACCTATTGGTGTTGACATTGTAAGATCCTATCAATGGAGTGTGCCAAAAAATCAAAATAGCAGGAAAAGAAATGGATGAGTGAGAAAATACCGATAAAAGGGTTGATATCTAAGTCCATTCGCTAGTTCAAAAACCGAAATAAAATAGCCTGTCTGAAAAAGAGAGTATGATAAACCAACAAAATGATCCTCTGAGGCTATGTAATAAACCATTGGTGCTTCGTATTATTCCTCGTAGTCCATAAGAATCAAAGAATTAGTAGATTAACAATAATGGAAATATGGCCACTTCGAATAAGTTGGCATGACAATCGTCAACTCTAAAAGCGATATTCAAATCCGTTGTCCTGCTAAATAGGGCAATGAAATATATCTAATAAAGGCAACTAAACTAGGTTTGAAATACCATTGGCTATTATTAAGTATAAAATGCTCTCAATCTCCGAGTAATATTAACATTAAGAGGCCGAACAGCACACAAGATGAATCACAACATAAACAAGGAGAAGGCTCTGCTAAAATCGACAATAAAAATGGAAATCTTTTTCAAAAAATAGAGTTCTAGATCTTGTGATCGATACCTTGAGGCAAAAGGCCCAGGCAAACAAACTTTTATGCAAATTTGGTAGAAACCTACCGCCCGAAGTATCCTTTCACATGATATGAGCATTAGAGCAAAGTGGTTGGCCCCCAATCTTTTCAGCCATATAAAGTGGAAGGACGTGTATAGACGATCAACATCCCAACTATCATTGCCAAAGAACAATACACATATGAATGCATGATATCAATGTGGAAACAACGCCGCAAGACTAAACTCTTCCATCCAATAATAATGCTAGAAAAATATGTGACATTGACCTAATTTTCACACAATACGTGTCTCTGTCGGTGGAGTGATCAACTTCAGCCCCTGCCACTAGGTAAAGCTGAATAAGAAAAAGATG
Source organism: Olea europaea var. sylvestris (assembly GCF_002742605.1). NCBI lineage: Eukaryota > Viridiplantae > Streptophyta > Magnoliopsida > Lamiales > Oleaceae > Olea > Olea europaea. Next base: position 19,762,687 of record NC_036242.1, on the reverse strand, counting down.
CCAACATGGGATAGGTGATCGATAGAATTGAGCTCACTATGATTGCTGAGATCAAAATAGGCATCAGAACTTTTAAGGAAAATATGTAAACAATATCATATAACCTCTTAAAGCCCTGACCAACATCCTCTGTAGGGACACAAATATCCTTCACTTCCTTAAGTACAAATGGCTTGATTGATCATTGGAATCTCAAAGAAATCTAGAAAGTATACTAACTTCTTCAAAATAGTCTTGGGAGGCTGCATAATGTAGAGTAGATAAAGTGAAATAGAGCAGAGAACAAACCTCAGTAGAGTAATCCAGCCTCCAAGAGATAGTAGCCTCAATGTCTAGCCCATTATCATGTTCCTGACTTTTGAATGAGGTTATTGTTGGGTTTTGATACTTAATAAATTCAGACGATAATTTAAAATAGTTGACAGATAATTTATCGACACCATAGACTTTGCTCGACTTAAAAATGACAAACATTTGTGGATGGCCCAAGTTATTTAGTTAGGTTATTAGGTTGGTGGTTTGGATTAATGGTGTCCATTTAAGCTCTTCTACATGGACCATTTAAATGGAATGGTTGGTAGCCCATTTAAAGTAAAGTTCTTGGCCCAAATGATTACCAACTAACCTAGCCTATATACAATGTTGTGGCCATTTTTTGCTTATGGTTGTGTGTGTGTGTCGTGGAAAAGATAAAAGAGATCAAGGGAAGGCAGCTGGCTTTGGGGGACAATTGGAAGAGATTCCCAGCTACTCTTGCTAGTACCACAACCATCCATTATTCTTTGTAGGGTTTGAGAAAAGTTGGAGCAACCGAAGTGGAGGTTTGTTTTGTGGTCAAGACTTGGTATATGTTGCTTTTGTTTGGTTGTTTTCTAAGCCCAGAATCGAAGATTTCCACATCAAATGGTATCAAAGCTTGTGTATTTAAGAGAAATGTGATTTTTAGGTGCTAAAACCGACTTGAAACTAGCCAGAATCGAATATGAAAATTGGTAGTAAGCAGAAGATAAATCTGTCTAGTGTAAAATCATAATTGTCAGACCTTTTTCTTCATTTTTTTCGGTGAACCACTCATCGTTTAGAGAAACGAAGAACACTAGTGGACTCAACAGGTAGAGACGCAACTGGAAGTGGCACGCGTGGTGATCAGTGGCGACTATGGGACGAACTTTGATGACGACATTAAAAGATAGAATAGTGTCGACGATGAGACAGACCCAGCAATGCTGTCATAGTTCATTTTCGAGTAGTACGGGGAAAGTTAGACGATTTTGCCCTTGGACATTTGGGTGCCATTTCGTATTGCCATGATTGCTGGATGCTTTAGGCTGAATAGTGACAATCCTTAAGTGATGAATTAACATCTGTCGATATTTTCCAACCTTCAGATGTGGTCAACTCGGTATTGTGTTATTTACCTTTTATTAGTGTAGTTCAAACTATTTTGTAGGATAATAATTTATTTTTTAATCAGAAGTCATCGATTTGTGTTTACATGAAGAGGTAACCATTACCAGTTGCTAGACCTAGGAATTACTAGTTAAATTATTTGTCTTAAATTCTTTGTGAATTTGTTGTCAATCTTTTATGCAGTGTTATAATTGCATGTAACCTTAGGAAAGCTTGTTTGACTATTTTGTGTGAATTATGTCTGTACATTGTTTGTGGTCATTATTTGGTATTGATGGCATATGTAGGTTTAAAACAAATGCCAAGAATAAGATGAGTTTTTAATTACATTGTTTTGAATATGTTGAAAGAGATTGTCCTATAAAGGATAATAAAAGGAAAGATAAGATGAAAGGTGAGGCGAATGTAGCTATAGGGTCGAATGATGACCCTATTGAAGTTTATTGAAAATAAACCTAGTTACTATATGTACACCTGTGTGTAATCTTTTCTACATATGTATGATTGTTTAATTTTACTACATTAATATGTTACACTTTAATTTGTTTGTGTATATAACTACATGAAGTGAAGTGATTTTATTAATTGTTGTAATTGTTTGCATGCTTAGTGGGTTAGGATACATTAATATATTGAGTTTCTTGAAGTAGATATAGATGCCTAGGGATATATTGGTGGTTTGTATCGGGGATGTAAAGTGTGATATTTGGATCACGAGTGAATGGGTGATTAAATATTGGAATCCTTTATTTGTGGAAAAACCCTGATCAAATGAAATGTGAAAGAGACAAATTTATCACTTCTGTTAGGTAGAGACCCATTATCCATGTAGGTTGGGAGAAGTGATATGATGATAGAGGATTATACCGTGGTTTTAAGATCTATTGTGATTTACTGATTAGATATAAGTTAACTGGCCATTCTATTGAGCATGATAGGAAATGAGAGGAGATATGTGTTCTCAAAGTGTGAAAAATAGAAAATAAGTTAGAATAAATGTGGTGAGATCTTTTTGTGGGATCATTTATGTATTTGTTGCATATGTTTTGGTCGCATGTTGATTAACTTAGTGTTAATTTGTTGTTCTGTGTGAACGTATTTTTCTAAAAGATTTGTGTTGTCCTATATTATATTGTTAGATTTGTTCTTGACTGATTATTGTAAATATTTACTTCTACTTGGGTGTTCTTAACCTTTATCCTGGTGAGCATATGGAGCGTGTATGATACATGTTTCGGGTCCAAAACACAAGATAAGTTCTGTGATACCAATTTTATTGGTTACCTTGATTATGCAAGTATAACTTTGTATTTTGTTTGCTTGTAGGTTGATTTGATATCAAGGTGGAGATTTGTTGGGTTTTGATATCGAATAACTCTATGCAATGATTTAAAACAATTGATGGATAATTTATCGACACTATGGACTTAGCGAAACTCATAAATGACCAACATTTGTGGATGGTCCAGGTTATTTAGTTGGGTAATTAGGTTGGTGGTTTGGATTAATGGTATACATTTAAGCTCTTGTACAAAGACCATTTAAATGGAATGATTGGTGGCCAATTTAAAGTAAATTTCTTGGCCGCAAATGATTACCATGTTGCAGCCCTTTTTTCATTTATGATGGGTTGAGTGTGTTGTGCAAGGAAAAAAAGGGATAAGAAAGAGACGGGGGCAACCGGCCTTGGGAGGACAATTGGGAAAGCTTCCTACCACTGTTGCACTTTCTTCTTCATGCTCTTGTTAGTACCATCGTCGTCAATTTCTCTTTGTGGAGTTTGATAGAACCAAAGTGGAGGTTTGATTTTAGGTCGAGTCTTGGTATATGTGATTTTCGTTTAGTTGTTTTTTCAGCCCGGAATCAAAGATTTCTCAAAGATTTCAGCGTCAGTTATCATAAAGAAAAATCTGTCAAACACCTATAAATAAAGCGACCCTAAATAAGTGCATCGATGACGAAAGCATGTCTTATGTTCAAGTCTCCTAATTTGACTAGTAAAGGAAAAATCAAACAACTCATCCATTTAAACAAATTGGCCAAAAACATCTCTTAGTGCTCCTGGTAGTAAAGCAGCCGTTGGATGGACTATTTCTTACCATTGGAAAATATGATTATATCATCTACAAATGAGAAGTTAAAGGCAAGATAATTACCTCCAAGTTTGTATGCTACTCAAATACCTCTAGAACTAAGGACAAGGAGCTCGAAAAATAATCTACAGAGATGCTAACAACAATATCTTCATACTAGCTTTTGAGATTGAGGACAATGAAAATGACAGTTCATGGACATGGTATCTTGACATATTGAAAGGGCATATGGATTGAGAACGGATTATGTATAGTATCGGACGAACACAATAGTATGAAGGATGCAATTGAGTTTGTATTTTCAGAGGCAATGCATGGGATCTGTTCATACCATTTGCTTAAAAATTGAAGACCCATTACACAAAATCAGGTCATAACATTACACACACATTCAATTCTATTGTACAAGCATATACAATAGATGAATTTGAATAGCAAATACAGCAATTAGACTCGATAAATAAAGAAATATGAGGGTATCTGGTGGTATGTGATTGTTTGTAACTTATACTGTGACTGCCTGTGACTAGTTCTACGATATTATTGAATGTCTGTGACCAATTTAGCCTTACTAATTTATTGTTAGATGTTGGTAATAGTATTTTAGTATAATATGGATAAAACTTAATTTATTTGTAGTTAGAAGTTGAATATGAGAAATGGTCCAGATTGCACATGTCAATAATTGATACTCTATTACGACTCTATACATAGTTAAATTTTTAAATACAGTCACAAAGGTGGCCAAAAATTATCTTATTGAAGCATTTCTTGGTCCATTAAGGAAAACGGTCGAATCTTGGTTTTGCAAAAATATGGACAATGAACATGGCACTTTTTTAAAGTTTGCAATCAAATATGAAAAGATGTTGATGGAAATGAGCCATGGTATACGAAATTTGAAGGTAATTATGATGTTTAATATGTAGAATTATAATGGTCACATTTACAACTAATGACCCTCTTACATTCACAATCATAACTAGTTTATTTAATTTCAAGTTTCCATGCAAGTCACACTTTGTCTGAACTATAGAATTATTATTTATCGTACATGATTGATGTAACTCAACACATATGCAATTGTAGAATATTTTAAGTGGATCAACTTCCATGTCCATACACACTAGCAGTGTTTGCAACATTGAACTTTGATATGTATGATTGGTATTCGAATTATTACACAACGGATATATGTGTGTGAATACCTATAAAGAGACAGTTATGCCTATAGATAATAGAGTAGATTGGACTTTGTTGAAGGACATGAAGAGTATAACTCTACTTGCCACAAATAAATAAATAAATAAATAAAAAGATGTTCTGACAGTCCTATAGAGACGAGGAAGAAGTCAACACATGCGAAATCACAAATTGTGAAATGCGGAATATGTGGTGAATCTGATCATAATTGTAGGAAATGCAAGGACCAAGTGCCACTTAATCAAATCCAGTAAAAATTGAAAGTAAAGAAACAACCAAACTATTTCACTTAGCTTATCGTAATTTGTTAAAAATGATGTTATTCTTTGTAGTTTCATACCATTTCATAGTTGATTTGTCACTTGTGCACTTTTGGATTATAGTTTCAAATTCTTTCATTGTAACTACCATTTATTAGTTGTAAAACAAGATTTAGTTTAGCATTTCATGTTTTGACAGGTTCGTTTAGGTTATAGATTCAGTTATGTACTTCTACTTTGTTTATGATGTTTGTGATCATCAGTAATTCTCCTTGTGTATTGTAATCTCATGTGATCGGTTAATTTTTAGTGAATTTGGATTACAAGTTACATATTTGTAAATGAACTATTATTACCATATTATTACTGGATGTGGCTTGCTGGTGAAAGTTTTTGAAGATGATTTAATTGTTAGGTTTAACCAGTCAATCACCGTTATCGATTTAATCACCTATATTTTGATATTAACAGCCAGTTATGTAAAATATTCAATATTCAAACATACATAGTAATTTACAAGTGAGTAATGTTCAAGAGTAATTGTGACTATTTGTGACCTGATTGTTTTAACATGAATAGCGCGTATCTATGAGTGTGACCAGTTGTGAATATAACAAAAATAAATACAATTATTCCTTCATAAACTCTATACAAAAATATTCATCCAGCATGCAATTGAGTTTGAAAAAAATAAAAATTAAAAAAATAACTTTCACTAACAATTCATATCAAATTCAATACCAAAAACATTCATCAGATAAACCATCATCAATTAAGTGTATTCTCCAACATACATCAACCCAATCTATGACAAATATCAATTCAATGATGATTTCATCATTCATGTAACATTGTTTTGCCTCTTTCATCCTGCCTTTGTTGCCTATTCTTGAAAAGTAGGGCTGCAAGTTCTATCCTAGCTTTCCTAGCATCAAATGACATTGGCATCTTAGCGATATCAGTGTATAACAAAAATTGTACATAGTTGATCACAAAAAGGTCACAATCATGCCTAAAATATTTATAGAATATAACCATAAGTAACGACAAAATAAGGATGAAAATTGTTATTTTTATAAAATGAAGATAAGCAATCCTACCCATTTTGTTGCTTGAGTAAACCTAGCACAATGTCAAAAGTTAGCTCACTAAATTGTTCATCTCCACCATCATTGGTTTTCATCCACAAACCAACCACTTTCAGCAAGTGTAAGTATCTTCACAATAGGTATTACCCATTCATAAGCCATGCTATCTCTGTATGTTTTGTTACTAGAATTGAAAGTGTATAGGACACTTTTAATAATATGAATATCCAACTGCCTTAGCATCCAATGAGCACGATTCGTAGGCATGATGGGCAGAAGACTGTGTTTAACTTCTCTCCAAGATGTATTAAATGTTAAACTTTCACCATTGATGGTTTTGAGAAGTTCAAGATTTTCATTCATCGTGTCTAGATCTTCGACAAAACAGGGGAATAATTTTCGAATTGACATGTCAAAAATGCAGTCCATAGTTGTTGCCTTTATCTTCTAATTCATCATGTCTGGGTCTTTGACAAAATTGGCGTATAATTTTCGAATTGATGTGTCAAAGATGGAATCCATGGTTGTTGCCTTCATCTTCACAATATCCCTCAACTTTGCAAGTTGTCTAATGTAATAGAAATAAGCATCCAAATGCTGTAATGAATAAAAAATAACATGCATAAGTTATGTGAAATATTTTCATTTCTAAAAAAATGTTTACAATATCGTACCGTGCTATTCAATGAAGAATTAGAATCAATCAAAGAATGCTACTAGTTTTTTGATGGATAGGGACTGTCCTAGATACAAATGACAGACTTATCACATCATCAGTCATATTTAATTTAGCTCTATATACACAAATAAACAATTATCATTTAAATTAACAAGAATGAAACTATGACCAGAAATGATAATATGTGACCAGCCCTGTTGTAGACACAAAATTTAACAAAAGGTTACAATAACAATTTTAAGTCACATTAACACTTATAGTGTACAATTAATTAACAAAAGGTTACAATAAAGTCATATTAACACTTATAGTGTACAATTAAATATATTTTGTATTCTTTGTCAAACTAATTTCAAAAAGAAATAATGTCTGCACTATCCACTTCATTTAAATAGTTTTGAAAAACAATGTTTCTAGTATCAGATTTTGCTCTGGTTGCAACTTGACGTGCATCAACCGTAATAAATAGAGATTGCAGAGTTTTTGATGGCTTATATGCCCTCTTGACAGGCAGTCTAGAAAAAATCAATACAGGTGTAACTTCCTAAACCTAAAATATAAAAACAATCACAAATTAGCATAAGAATAAATAGATGAAAATTATAAATTAGAATTTTAAATATTTTTGTCTATCTCCTTATCAACTTCAGTAGACTATAACACGCATTCAATGACTTTATCGACATGCTCTTACACTTCTTTCTTTGCAAAAAATGTGTCATCGGTCGTTGTTTGACTTTATTTGGCCCAACTATAAGATCAAATAAAGAACTTTTGAAATTGTATTCAATGGAAATCTCGTGACCAGGATCAAATTCCATATAACTCTTGCCTTTCGTGTCAGCCACATTATCAACTTTTTCTACTTGTTTCTAATAATACATAATTGCATTAAATAAAAATGGTATGAAATTAAATTGAATGATAAATATTTATTGGTGTTTAGCTACACACGTTCCTCAAAGGGTCATTTTTTAGACAAGTCTGTTTGAACTTCATTCATAAATGAAGATAAAATATTAGAAATCGAACCAACAAAACCTTTCAAAGACGGCTTGATGTCACTCATTCCATTTTCAAAACCTTTTGAGTGCAAATGACCTCACCACGTCATTAATTTCAGTCAGATGTGACTTCATGGACAAAATCTCGTCCCTCAGCCCTTTATTCTCAACATGAAGTTTGGATATCTCTACATCCATCTTGTTTTTCAATCAACAATCCTAATGAATTTTGTAGTTAGTTGGCTTGTATATTAGTAAGCTTCTTCAATTTGTTAACAAAAAAATAACTTACTTCAATGCATGAATAGTTGGGATGATTAGTAGGCCAAGTATGAGCTACAAGGTTTGAGCTTGCAACTCTATTCTTTCCTTTTGGAGGTAGAGCCACAAAATCTTCGTTTATGAGTTCTATATTCAACTTTGGTTGTGGCACATCTTCTTCATTTGCCTTTATCTGTGGTACACGAACATACAGAATTAATGCTAATGAAGTGACTTTGGTGTGAATGGGGGGTAGGCTCCCTTTTGCCCACTTGATTTTCAAAGCTCTCAACTTTCTTGTATGTCTATTTTGGCTTTGAGTATTGCAAATATGTCGTGCAACACATATAGTACAAACTAAATCAGTTTAGATAATAGTACTAATCAGGTCACATTATATCAAACATAGAGTTACATACGATATATTTGAAATGCATGTTCACAATACAATTCACATTGTAGTGTTTCGGGTTACATTAATATAGCAGGTAACATTATTGTAGCAAGTCACATACAGAGAATCACATGTTTCAATTAATTAAAAGGACATGTCCTATCACATTATAGTATTGGATTCACATAATAGAAATTTCACAAAGTTCAAGTTACATGAAAACTGCATCACACAATATATCTAAATTTCATATTTCGAACCTATCATGTACGGCGCCATAAGTTCAAGATCAGTCGGATCAATATCATTTATCTTACCCCAGTAGATACAAGACTTAAAAATGTTAGGCACATATCTTAAATATGATTAGCAAGACAATTCATAATGTATGTAAAATTTACATTCTCACTGGAAAACTTCTCATCCAACAATGTTACAAAAGGGAGCTTGTAAGCATTCCAATTCATTATTTGAGGGTATTTTTTAACCCATCGGCCACATTCTCCTCGATACCAGGTACACACTTATACTGCCATACTTGAAAAGCAATTAAAAAGTCAACAACCTACAGTGGCTTGTTTCTTTCTCCAAACCCTTCTTCCATGACGATAATATCATTCAAAGAGATATTTTCCCCAAGGAAACATATCCAAAGTCACAAAATCATTAGCAAGTGCAAAAATGTAATGATCCACCACCTTAGTGTATGATGTAGCAGACAAATAATTGGTGATTAGATAAATGATCCATAATCTAGCCACATTCTATTCAGGAGCATCATCATCTAGCAATAGACGTCATGGCTTGTGATAGTCTTAATTCATTGAAATACCTTTCCTTAATTGGAGAAAGTTTTGCCTCTAACATGAGTCGATCATCAACACCAACATACCACAATCCAATCACGAGGTAAAATTCAACAATTGAGAAGCGACAGAATCTTTCATTTATGTTAAACCACATCTTTTGTTTGTTTGGTTGACTGACCACCAATAACAAGACTTGATGAGTCAACTGTAGCTGAACAACAATCTCCCTGCAGTGTGCATCATTGAATATCATCACAAAATTCGTGATGATATGCTGAATAAAACTAACTATTAGCTTGCTCGGAAACCATTTAGCTGGTTTTATAAGATACTTCTATTCCTGTACAAATCATAATGTACAACAAACCACTATGACTTCAACACATATAAACACCCTGACACCAAAATATACATACATGACATTTTATAAAGGTCAAAACACACATCATAAACACCTTTACTTTGAACAGCACATCATTTTATACAGGTTATATATTATCCAAAATAAGGTCACAAACACAATATAGGTCACAACAGTTGATTACATATATATATATATATATATATATATATATATATATA
>NC_036242.1:19750061-19752803 GCF_002742605.1 Olea europaea var. sylvestris | reverse complement strand
TATATATATATATATATATACATATCACAAAGTTTAAAAATCAAGTCACAACACATGATTGGTTCTGTAATCAGTCTACCATACAATATGACACTAAATGGAAAGCAAATACACAACGAACTGAAAGCATTATAAAGGTCAAAACACAGCATAACACCCTGACTCCGAACACCACACCATTTTATATAGGTTACATATTATCCAAAATAAGGTTATAAACACATCCTGCAAGTCACAACAGTTGATCATATCACATACAAGTCACAATCGTTGATTATATCATATACATATCACAAAGTTTAAATTCAGGGCACGACACTTGATTAGTGTCGTAATCAGTCTACTCATACACTACAATGCTAAATGGAAAGCAAATGCACAACAAAACTGAAAGTATAAACATCAATTTCACATTTTTCGAAGATTTTCCACCTGAACCCAACATCTTAGCCCTCTTTCGAAGAGAGGAATTTTTAACCTTCTTCCTCCTTTTACCTTTCTCCATTTTCTTCCTTTTATTCTCCACGCTACAAGTTAAAACCATTTTTAATACTTGTAACTTTTGAAAATAAATAAAAATAGGGGCGATTTTGTGGTAAATGGTTGTGTGATAATAGCAGATTTATTGATTAATAGGATGTTTGCAGTACAAACTAAATCAGTTTAGATAATAGTACTAATCAGGTCACATTATATCAAACATAGAGTTACATACGATATATTTGAAATGCATGTTCACAATACAATTCACATTGTAGTGTTTCGGGTTACATTAATATAGCAGGTAACATTATTGTAGCAAGTCACATACAGAGAATCACATGTTTCAATTAATTAAAAGGACATGTCCTATCACATTATAGTATTGGATTCACATAATAGAAATTTCACAAAGTTCAAGTTACATGAAAACTGCATCACACAATATATCTAAATTTCATATTTCGAACCTATCATGTACGGCGCCATAAGTTCAAGATCAGTCGGATCAATATCATTTATCTTACCCCAGTAGATACAAGACTTAAAAATGTTAGGCACATATCTTAAATATGATTAGCAAGACAATTCATAATGTATGTAAAATTTACATTCTCACTGGAAAACTTCTCATCCAACAATGTTACAAAAGGGAGCTTGTAAGCATTCCAATTCATTATTTGAGGGTATTTTTTTACCCATCGGCCACATTCTCCTCGATACCAGGTACACACTTATACTGCCATACTTGAAAAGCAATTAAAAAGCCAACAACCTACAGTGGCTTGTTTCTTTCTCCAAACCCTTCTTCCATGACGATAATATCATTCAAAGAGATATTTTCCCCAAGGAAACATATCCAAAGTCACAAAATCATTAGCAAGTGCAAAAATGTAATGATCCACCACCTTAGTGTATGATGTAGCAGACAAATAATTGGTGATTAGATAAATGATCCATAATCTAGCCACATTCTATTCAGGAGCATCATCATCTAGCAATAGACGTCATGGCTTGTGATAGTCTTAATTCATTGAAATACCTTTCCTTAATTGGAGAAGGTTTTGCCTCTAACATGAGTCGATCATCAACACCAACATACCACAATCCATTCACGAGGTAAAATTCAACAATTGAGAAGCGACAGAATCTTTCATTTATGTTAAACCACATCTTTTGTTTGTTTGGTTGACTGACCACCAATAACAAGACTTGATGAGTCAACTGTAGCTGAACAACAATCTCCCTGCAGTGCATATAATAGGAGAAACATATATGTTCAAGTATCTGCTTGTGTGCATCATTGAATAACATCACAAAATTCGTGATGATATGCTGAATAAAACTAACTATTATCTTGCTCGGAAACCATTTGGCTGGTTTTATAAGATACTTCTATTCCTGTACAAATCATAATGTACAACAAACCACTATGACTTCAACACATATAAACACCCTGACACCAAAATATACATACATGACATTTTATAAAGGTCAAAACACACATCATAAACACCTTTACTTTGAACAGCACATCATTTTATACAGGTTATATATTATCCAAAATAATGTCACAAACACAATATAGGTCACAACAGTTGATTACATATATATATATATATATATATACACACACACACACAATGGGAATGGATTTGTTTTGGGCATAGCCGCCTGCTGTTTTCTTTTTCTTTTTCTTTTTCTTTTTCTTTTAAATTAAGGTATTTCAAATTTCACCCCATAACTATAATTACAATTCAAGTCCCCAACCTTTATATAATTTAACATTTAGTCATCTTAATTATCATACTAGAAGCTAAATCCCAAAATTTATTGTTATATCATTTCGAGCCCTCTTAAGTACTAGCAATTTCAAATTTAAACCCCACGAAAATCATTCCTCCAACTTAAATCCTTATTTGGTTTTAACTTTGACTATATAATTCATTCACTTTGACTGTAATTGAGTGAGGTGTAACAATCTTACCACCTTCAAAGAATTTCGCCCTCGAAATTCAATCAACTAAGATTTGAATACCCAAATGTACAAAGCATACCTAATGAATGACTTTCTACAGTAACCTTAATTAGACACAATTCATTCTTTCATATCCTGCATTTTATTTGGCTTTTCCGAGTTGAGATCTCTATAATTTCACCGATAATTCAAAGCACAAGTTAAATCTAATATCTATTTACTAAGCCTTAGAAATAGACAATGCTTTCTTTAATACCAAATAACCGTTGTAACTCCACCATTAA
>NC_036242.1:19673889-19749651 GCF_002742605.1 Olea europaea var. sylvestris | reverse complement strand
AGGTCACAACAGTTGATCATATCACATACAAGTCACAATCGTTGATTATATCATATACATATCACAAAGTTTAAATTCAGGCCACAACACTTGATTAGTGCCATAATTAGTCTACTCATACACTACAAGCTAAATGGAAAGCAAATGCACAACAAAACTGAAAGTAGAAACATCTATTTCACATTTTTCGAAGATTTTCCACCCGAACCCATCATACCCCTCTTTCGAAGAGAGAATTTTTTAACCTCCTTCCTCCTTTTACCTTTATCCATTTTCTTCCTTTTGTTCTCCACGCTACAAGTTAAAACCATTTTTAATACTTGTAACTTTTGAAAATAAATAAAAATAGGGGCGATTTTGTGGTAAATGGTTGTGTGATAATAGCAGATTTATTGATTAATAGGATGTTTGCGCGAGGTTGAGATTCTTGAATATTGAAGATAATGAACAGAAAAACTACCGATGGATGGTCATGCAAGTTCGAGAAGATGATTGTGTGTGTGTGTGTGTGTGAGAGAGAGAGAGAGAGAGAGAGAGTGTGTGTGTGTGTGTGTGTGTAAAACGAAGATGTAATTAGATTTTAATTGAAACAATTACGATCTTTTATCTAATTTCAATTTGAGTTAAATATTTATTAGTTATAATTAATAAATCCTAATTACCACCTGACATTTGAAATTTAAACTAATCCCCTTATTTATGATAATTAGTCTATAGTTGTAGGTTTTTAGGTAATTTTCCCTTCTTTTTTTTGGAATTTTTTTTTTAAGCAAACTTGAAACCTCTCATCTCCTTCCTTCATGGGTGAATGACGAGATTCCAACTTCCAACCTATGAATTCCGATGGAGCCAGGGTGGGAAGTCGCGCCAACTCACCTGGTACTAGCTCCACATCTAAGCGAGAAGCTCGGCCAAATTCTCTAGTTGATAGTAATGCTCTGAAAGCACGTCCAGACATAAAACTTGATCTTGTCATCTAATCATTATTTTCGATTTATAGCACAATTCATTCAAATTTACAGAGTTGAATTGTGGATAACATTATCCTTCGACAATTACTGGGCTTCAGGTAAAATTGTCACGTTGGTCCCAATCTTAATTTACTAGTTTGAGCCATTCCCAACAATTTTTCCTGAAAAAACATAGTTTATCAAATCGTACACACATAAACATTAATAATATTTGGAGTTGTTGTGTATTGACTTAGCTTAATGTAGTACCATAGCTAACTTAATATATGCTTTGTATACTATAGACACGTCTCTTTCACATTAATTTCATGGATTAAGTCATTTATACATTGAAAATGTACTTCTTTCTTGACATCGTATGAGATGTCAAAATCAAGACCACTGATTGTTTTAAATGTTGGCTATCTATTCCTGAAGTATTCAAGCAAAATATCTTCTCAAACTGCAGCGCGAGCTCTCCGCCTTCTGTTAATTCAATTAGTTATAAGTTTACATTTATTAAAAAATTTGTTGCTGATGTCCATACCAAACATTATAATTAAATCAGTTTAAATTTTTAGATAAGATAATTAGACACCGAACAAGTAACAAGCTCAAAATAGATATTAATAAGTTGTCCACCTGGATTATGTATTGTGTAAAATGATTCTGACGCCAAATGTTCCAAGTAAAATTACAGGTTCTGTTTTTCATAGAAGAAGCATCGAGCATCTCCTTCAGAAATACTCTTTGACTCATTGTTCCACCTGTAAATATACACACAAATGTTCTCTTCTTCCTTATCTGGAAATGCAAAGAAGGAAATGAAATTTTCAAAAGAAAAGCCCATATTGTGTTCCTTTTTTTTTTTATTTACGAGTTTTAAAACTAACTCTCAACAAGAAGATTGAACTTCTAGTGCTTGGTTGAAGCACAGTTTTAGGATGTTTCTATCACCTATGCAATATGCAGGATGGCAAAGGGGGCCTTGTACAATTTATAAAGGATGAAGTTACTACCCATTATTGCCATCGAAACTTCCTCAGGCACTTTGTCGTCTTTTTTCCCGCCAATTCTCACCCCACATCTTAGCTTCAGCAACTGCACGTTCCCTGTCCAAGTCTCTGTTCAAAATTTTCGTAGTTTCCCTTGGAGAATCATCCTTCTCAGATCCTTCCAAGTCCCATTTGAGTCCAGATCCTCCTCCCTCTTCATTCCTCAATATTTTTCCACCTCGCTCATCTTTGTTTCTGTTATCATCCTTGTCCCCAGAGAACCTGTAGCTGTTCACCGGAGCTGTACTAGTATCATGCGCCTGATTGGCCAAATAAGAAAGTGCAGTGACAACATCTCCAATTAGAGGGCGACCAGCAGCTTGTTCTTGGGTACACATGGACGCCACAGCTAGAGCCTGAGAAAGACCTCGCATAGGATACTTGCCCTGCAGTCGTGGATCTGCCAATTTTGTGAATTTCCTACGGTCATTGAACAATCGCCGTGCCTGCATTACATGGAAAATTCTCATGGTAACGACACAAATACTAAAGGAAATCTACTATTGCAAAAAAGATGGAATATGAAATTAGACACCACTATAGAAATACAAAATATTGAGTGACTAACCCATGCGACAAGGTTCTGTTCTCCATGTGGTTGGGTGCCGTCAATGGCTTTCCGTCCAGTGATGAGCTCTAATAATACAACCCCAAAGCTGTAAACGTCAGATTTCACTGTCAGCTGCCCAGTCATGGCATACTCGGGAGCACAATAACCATAAGTTCCCATGACCCTGGTGGACACATGTGACTTGTCTCCAGTAGGACCTAGCTTTGCAAGTCCAAAGTCGGAGAGCTTTGGGGAATATTCTTCACCTAGCAATATGTTTGATGACTTAAAATCCCGATAAATAACAGGAGGATTTGCCTTGTCATGGAGATACTCCAAACCTTTAGCTGCACCAGCTGCTATCTTCATTCTTGTGTTCCAATCTAATGGTTCTTTATCAGGCGGAAGATCTGAAGAAAAAAAGGCATACAACGTGATTGTGAAGACTGTGAATACATGATAAAATGTGGGCCGTAGACATGCTAGTGAAATTATAATATTCAATTACAAGCATAAAACACAAATGGCTAACTTCATCTGCAAACTCCACCATTAACAGTGAAATCAACTCAGGAATGAACTAAGAAAATTTGTATGAACATGAAATGCATGCCCATACTTGTGTGTGTTAGCGATGTCGCAATTTCCAAAAGAACAGAAATTATAGGTCAGGACTTCAACAGCAGTAGATTTCAACTAACAAATCCAATTTCTTTGTCATAATGAGATGGCAAGCAAATCGTGATCATATGATGAAGAGACAGAGAGGGGAAAAATTTTTATTACTTCTTTGTTTGAGCAACAGAATCATTCAGAGAAATGGAAAGGATGTGGATACATGCATTTTACATGAATTATCAAAAAATTTCACCCACAGAATTAGGTTACAAAAGGGTCATAGAATACATTAACAGGATGTATTAATCATAAAGTTAGTTAGTATAGTACTAGGATGACTTCACAGAACTGATTACACTCTAAATGGAAAATTAGTAAGAAGTAAGAGGAAACACATCTCGTTACTTCTTACTAAATTGTAGTTGAGATTTGGAGCTTGAGATGAGCATCAATTGTTGTAGAGTAGTGTCTAATTTCGTGGAATCAAACACAGATTGACTGGCAAGTCAATAGGTCGATTGTAATATCATGTTGAAATGGGTGAGATGTCATCGATAGATCATGTGATTGCACCGTGCTGAGAATGAAGTGAATCACTTGAAGGATCAGTAAGAAATTTTGTAGGCCTTATGTTGATTGTTATACATGTAAAGGGAAAAATAAAATAAAATCTCACCAAGCTCAATTGGAATATTTTAACTTACAAAAAGGAACAAAATTTTTGTATGAATTTTGGGAAATTCATGTCAAAGAGAATACAAGCATCCAAGATAGTAACAAGCTGGAAATTCATGCAACTAGAATAAATTAGCTCAATTGAAATCTATAAGGTCAAAAAAGGAAGACAATTTTAGCAGGAATTTTGATACATCAAGACTGGCAGGTCTACAAAATTTTAGTCACCATTGGCTTCTGGTACGTTATGGTTGCTGGCATATGTAAGCACTGGATTGTGGTGAACTGCTTTACTCAAGGAATTACTCTGAATTTTGTATTTAATTTGATAAATGTTATCATAGAGTTCTCTAAATGTAACTAAGAAAACAGGGTGTGCTTATTGTTTTCTAACGCTTCCGATCTTATAGTGCTAAGATATAATTTCCATTAGAAGAAAAGCTGTTATCTCACATTTATCTAACAGTATTTCCAAATACAAGGGACAAATGACATACAAAGCAAAAAGAAATATGAACAGAATAAGCAAAAAAAGAACTTTACCGAGAAGGTGATCTTCCAATGATCCCAAGGGCATAAATTCATAGACAAGAAGCCTCTGATCCCCATCAGCACAGTAACCAATTAAGTTCATCAAGTTAGGATGATGTAGCAGGCTAAGCATAAGAACCTCCACCAAAAATTCTCGATTACCCTGAAGCCCATTCCTATCTAACTGCTTAACAGCAACGACCTACCAAAACGGACAAAAATGTTTATATAACTTAGAAGACTCAAATTAAGCATTTGCTAATCATTTCAAATCATATAAATTGATGAAGACGGCCCTCCCTCTCTATCCATCCAAGGGATGGAAGGACAGAGGCCTTTGCTGTCCAAGTAGTAACTTCTATATCCTAATATCTTATATAACAGAACTACTCAAGTTACTTGACCAGGTTCTATGACTAAAGGGATCAAATAAATCAAATTATAGAAAAAATTGAACATGTCAGTTTTCAGTTAATTCATCAACTATTCATTTAAAATTGTTTGAATATACATATACACATAAGCTAGAGTGCACTCGAACATTTACATAAAATATACATACAACATGCTACAACAAACTAAGTCTAATAATTTTCTTAGAAAATGGTACTAAACTGAGCGGTTAACAGTGGTACCTAGGGCCACGAACCACACTATCAAAGTAATCATTTATCATTTTCTAACAATGGACCTATGGTTGCAATATTCTTAAAGATGTGCTTGCCACCGGCAGACCAGTAATTTTCAAGCAAAGCCAATGTGATTCATAAGTCTTGCACATATTAACAACTACATTGGTGGAAAAAATTCCCAGTTTAAACTGAAGATCAAACGATCATATCTCACATCCGCAAATTTTCAGTAAAGTTAAGGAAATTTTACCTGACCATTCGGAAGCTGCCCTTTGTAGACACGTCCAAATCCTCCTTCCCCTAAGAAACACTCTGGCCTAAAGTTATTTGTAGCAGCAGCGAGCTCGCGGAAAGTAAATGTCTGTGCAGCAATTTGAACAACAGGTGCGTCTACGGGTCCCGATGGTTCTTTCCTTTTCCCGACATTGCTTCTTAATTTGGCCCTGTCTGCACCTGCAAATTCCACCATGATGAACCACCAGAGATCCATAAAAAAGACACAAAAATCTAAATAGTCCTACTGATGCACAAGATATTATTGCTTCACTGAAGTAGTAAGCAAGACCCAAATTTATACCTACTTATAGTCAGCATCTTATAAACTTATTTACAGTCTGCATGACTGCATCTTGATAATTAATAGAGGAAAACAGTTGGTCTAATCAATTGTTATAAAGAATTAGCAGCACTGACTTCCATTTATTATATCAGCAGAGGAAAATATGAGCATTAATTTTTTCAAGGGTCGAAAATTAGTCTTCGAATATCACGACCAGATCAAATTTAGCAATCATAGTCCTCTAGAATTCTCATTTCAATATTAAATAGATAGGAAGAACAAAGTTTCTTTCATCAAATCCATCATAACCTCATAGGGTCCACAACTAGTTGAATCCAAGAAGCTATCATATAAATCTTCTTAACAAAAATCAATAACAGCCATATGGAAAACAGAATCGAATCGACTGATCGTTTACAAAATCCCAGATCAGATTAAAAAAAAAAAAAAGAAACAACATTTAATAATAATAATAATAATAATAATAATAATAATAATAAAAATCCAAAGTACAACTGCATAAATTTCATAAAAAGTCACTAACCAGATGACAATTTTGCTATGTTGGATGGGATGTTTGGTTGAACTTCCTTGTGACCATCTCTCTGTTTTTGGGGATTTAGCTTTTCCTCCTCCCTTGTATCAAAACAAGGAAAGCAACCCATTTACCTCCCCCAAAGATCAATTTTTTTTTTTTAATCAAAAGTCTTTTCTTCAAAATTACTAGATGCACTCCAAAATCATCAACTTGTCATGTTCTTGAACCCAATTCCACAAAAAAATGCCCACAAAGAATTAGTATGTGTGCATTAAATACAATAAATACCCAATATTAATTGACTTTATTCAACTGATAAGCTAAAAATGGAGATAAGATTTCCAGTTGAAGAAGAGAATGACAGAAAAAAATAAAAAAAAAATAATTGATGACAGATAACCAAGATTGGGAAATTTCCTTTATTATTTCTTTGTAGAATCTACAGATAATTGGCAGTGGTTGTATGGTTAGGAAGCTGTAGCCGGCTCTGCCCCCTTGCTTTTCATTCCTCTGTCATATTTTTTAGGCTTAAAGCCAAGCCCGCTTGCACATGTCCATATATATATATATAGATATATATATATACACACACACTAATATGATATTGTAAATAATTCCACCAACTGTATAAGAATATTTTATCTGCGTGCGTTTACACCACACTCTTCCCCACGACCGCTTTGACCAGAATATGGTAAATTCGTGTTTATTAGCATTTTTGATAAAAGCTATGATTTAGATGTTACAAATTTATTAAAATTAATTATTAATTTTGATTTTAATAAAAATCTAGATTATAAAATCTATCCACCAGGGCTTAATGCTATATTCCTTATTACTGATAGGGATTGAGAGAAAATAAGATTTGGGTTGAGTTTGATACATACGGATATAAAGAAGTTTTGTTTTCGAAATCATTTCCTCAAAGGTTGTTTGTGTATTAATTATCGATTTAAGTAATTAACACAAAGACAAGATTTGGGAATGTATAAAATAATTTTTTCCGTCATTAATGTCTAAATACGACAAATACATTATAGTTATATAATTCATCTGTAATCTTCAAACTTCTATTTTTAAGTGTAATCTGTTTCTTGCATATTCAACTCTATGAAGCTGTTTAACTTTTGGCTTTTCAATTGAATTGGCGTCTAATTATTTGAAGTGCAATATTCTTTATGAAGATCATTTGACAATTTCAAGAAGATTTAGACGTATTGTGTAAATATTGAAACTAAATACTCAAATC
Organism: Olea europaea var. sylvestris; assembly: GCF_002742605.1. Taxonomy (NCBI): domain Eukaryota; kingdom Viridiplantae; phylum Streptophyta; class Magnoliopsida; order Lamiales; family Oleaceae; genus Olea; species Olea europaea. The sequence continues at coordinate 19,742,294 of NC_036242.1, read as the reverse complement.
AATAACTAATTGTCAATTTACCATAATAGAAATGGAAAGATCCGTGATTTAGGTGAAATTCATATAATAAAGGATTATATTTAATAAGAGAATTTATTACATTAAACTTTGAACTTTCCTTGTTTTCCTTTTCTTCCTTTTCTGGATAGCAGTCATATTTATGGAGTATGTGAATGTGTAACAAGACAATGAAGATGGGAGGTTGAATAATAAATGTGTGAAAAGCGGAATGGGCGGAGCGTACGACGGGGGAATTGTGTGAAATTAAAGTGGGACCAACTGGGTCCATTGTATAGTTACACGGTAATAATGCAAAACTTAAATGGTAATCACGGACTTGCTCAAAGAAAATTATAGATATTTAATTTTCGAGAGGCCCTGTCCGTTCAAAGCGTCGACAGCGTCCTGTTTGGGCAGGGCCTACATATCTTTTTCCTTTAATTTTCAAAGGGCACGAATCGAAGTTTGATGTATTTAATGACAAAATTTGGCACGGAATATTAGGAGATATTATACAAAATCATGAATATGATTTTATTTATTTTATTCATCGATCATATATCGGATTGTCTAATCAAAATTTCATACATGGTATGATGGTATGATGCTAGTCACTATATAAAGTTTTGTCAAAGTTGTGTTTTTGTTTCTATACATAAAAAAAGGAACGGTTATTCCCCACTTTTAGTCCAATGATCGAGACAGTGTGTATTAAGGGAAGAATATATTATATGAACTAAAGCTTGTGGATGAGTTCTCCTCTATTTATGGACATGTCCAGTTGTTTGATCAATAGTCCCTTGATGAGGCAAAGAGAGTCTCATTAGGAATAATTGGGACTCTTCCTTGAGTTACAACTCTTAAATGGTCGGGTGATTCCATTGAGCTTGGCTGTTTTAATCGTTCCTCGACCTCCGAGTTATAACTTGAGAATTTTGGCCCTTGCTGAAGCTAGAGCTTGAAACCAAGCCCCTCACCCATGGTTTTGGCCCAATGCTCTTAAAAAAAAGCGAAAAGTGTTATTAAACTTGGAGGCCAAGTTTGAGGCTTCACAAGTTTAGGCGTAAAAAGTATTTTTCTTATTTTTAATATTTTTTAAAATTGTTAATCATTCTAAAAATTATTTAAAAATTAAAATAATAACTATCAAAAATCTAAAATTATAAAATACTATATTTATTTAATAATTATTACAATTAGGCCCTATTTGTGGCCCTTTATTTTCAAAAATGGAAATATGGAATAGTAATTGATGTTGCAATGTGTGATTAAAAAAGAATGAAAAGTTTTTTATATATGTGTAATATTATTTTAATGGAGAATGTGTGGTTGAATATGAGTACTGTAGAAAAAATAATGTGGGAGAATAGTTGACAAACAAGGGCTTAATCAATTATACAATTTCCAATTTTTCGAAATGCAAAAATTAGATTCAACTAGACAGAGCTACTTGATAGGTTTATAGGAACTTCATACGTACTTGAAATTTTTAACAAAACGATAAGTCTCAAAATCTTAATTACATAATTTAGATAACACCATAAATTAAATTTTTTCTTATTTTTATTAGATAAACTCATTTTTTACTTTTGTACCAATAAAATCATTTAAAAATATGAAACTAATATCAAATAAAAGTTTTCAAAAAGAGAAAAATAAAATGAAAAATAAATTAATAAACTAAGGTGGAGCATGTAACCCCACCTCGCACCTAGGTGCACTTTTGAGAACATTGTCATGGCCTCATCCTTGCTCGAGATAGGAATGCCCCCAAACCTTGATCGTTCTAGAACCCCAAACTTCTCAAGTGCGGGTTTTAGCTATTTTAATCTTGGAGATTTATTAATTCGAAATTAGCTTCTGTCAATCACGCATGACATAGTTTATTACTCGTCCATCCTTGTGGATCGGACTTTATCCGTTTCGTTCATGAAAATACATAATATTGCAAGGACTATGCAAATCAGTCATGCACGCTCCGTGTCCATAGTATTATGAATAATTGCATGCATATACGCATAAATTATATGTAAAAATGTAACTTTAACAATAATAATAACGCACATAAAGCCCCTCGGGGCACAGCTCAACTGGTGGATCAATCAACATTGGCTTGCTTCCAGCGGCAGGGTGGAGAGTTCGATTCCTGATAGGAATCTGTCGCCAAATATTTGGTATGGAGCAATCATTGTGGAGGAGGGTCTCTTGTGCGCAAAAGTGTACAGTCAATGGGGGGAACCTGTGATCCAGTTGAGGCATAACCCGCGATTTACCCCCTCCAAGGTTTTAGGGGCATGGATCTTGAAGGTCCAGAATTTAATCTGGTGTAAGTTGGGATACTTGGATATAAAAAAAAAAAAAACGCACATAAAAATATTTGGAAGCAACTGTCAAGTTGGTTAGTGCCTTAGTGGGGACAGATCATCCAACAACTTGGAAAAACAAACCTAGGCCAACTTGTTTGACTTTGACCCACTAGGGTGTAGGGAGAATGAACCATGGAGGCACTCTTCGTAGGCATACATAATTTTTAATAATTTAAATAATCCTATTTTTATACTTTTTTTTCCACGTTGGCTTGATTTTATTTGTTTCTTAATCCCCTTTCAACGTGTCAAGGCCGACGGTTGAGGGCGGCCATGAATCCAATAATCCGTGTAACGTGTGATTTTGTCCTTGATCTTCTCCCGCCTAATTATCTTAAGGTCTGTTTGATTGCGAAGATGAAATTTGAGTAGAAAGAAAATGAATTTCAGGGAATTAATTACCTAGAAATTATTTTCCTGAGAATTGTAAATTATTGTGTTTGATTGGTATAATTTTTCACGTGAAAAATGTTGAAGTAAAAGTGTTTTTTGTGTTCGTTTGGCTTTATTTTACATGAAAATTGTCAATTTAAGGGATATCCACTTCTACCATTGTTCCTAGAATTTGTTTCCATTGCCCAAAAAAAATCGAAAAATCATCCATATTTTGGTGTTCGTTTGGCTTTGTTTTACATAAAAATTGTCAATTTCATGTATATCCTCTTTTACAATTATTCCTAGAATTTGTTCTCATTGCCAACAGTTAAAAAAAAAACAAAAAAAAAGATGGAAAACCAAAAACCACCAACCCCCTAGGAAAATAAATGGTTGAAAATTACGCTTTAAAGTGTTGTACCTAGAATTACATGAAAAATGAATTCCCTGGAAAATTTTATCAATCAAACAGGTCAAAAGTAGAAAGAATTCGAATTCCAAATTCCATGGAAATTTTGGCAAATCAAACGGAGCCTTAATGTAAATCATGTTATTTAAATAGGGAATTTTGACGGAAAATGTTGACATATGGCGTGCATTCATTGGAAGATTGAAATAAAAAAAAAAAAAAAAAGGCGAATCACAATTCGTCACGTCATCTCAACTTTCCCTATCAAAACTCTCTGTTTGAGTAATTTAATTCATCTTAATGGGGATCAAGATTCACCAATTATATTCATTTTAATTTAATTCTTATTTTGGGTGTTTAAATTATAATCTAATCAGGATGATCCTTTAAAAATCAGGATGTCCCAAACCTTTAAGAAATATGCACATGAAATCCAACTTGATAGAAACCATCTACAAAATTGTTAGTTGACCAAGAAAAGTGGACTTTAACTAATTTTGACAATTTTCAAAAGGGTAGAATAGTAAGTTTAAAATTATAATATTAAATAAAATAAACAAAAAAATTTAAAAAATTATAAAGTAAAATAAAAAAAAACCTAAGAAAATAAGAAAAGTAATAAAAAAGGGTCTCCTGCACAAACCCCACCTCTTGCCCAAATCCTGTCACCTATCTCCCAACGTTGGCACCGTGGCCTTAGCTATGACCACAGCCTTGTCGTCGCCTCCCCAACTCCAGTTATTCGTCACAATTAATTTGCAATCCTTCTACAAAAGAAATTTGGCACTCCAACAGTACCTCATCACCATTTTCAGCACCAATATTCCCAATCAGTCCATCGTAATATGACCATAATTTGATGATGTTCTACTATGAATATGCTCGCCTAGATGGGCATGACTACCGGTAGTGAGGCGCGACCATGGGTGTGACCATAGGTGACGGTTTGAGAGGTTAAGCCGTGCAACTCTTTAGCTTTTCAATTTGATTTTTGATTTCTTGTATTGTTGTTTGTTCAATTAATTGTGTGGGATGTGTTTATGGACTGAGGCCCCTAGCTAGGAGATGAATTCCGACAAATTGGGTGGTTGACGGTGGCCGGTGATTTTTCTAGTTTGGAGTGTGTTAGTGGGTGCAAGATGAGTTTTAGTTTATTTTTTTATTTTTTGGATTTGATTTTTGACTTATTTTAGGGGCAAAATTACCATTTTACCTTTTTTATTTTGGTCAAATTTCATTTTCTTGGTCAACTAATGGTTTTGTAGGTGATTTCCGTCAAGTCGGACTTCAGTTGCATGTTTCTTAAAGGTTTGGAACCTTCGCTGGTACAAATTGAAGATTAGGGTAAAGTCTGCAAAAATTGAAAATGTTTGGGACCGCTGCTGCAACTTTCCCTTTGTAATAATTTTAGAGAGAGAAAATAAATTGGTACCTCCACCATTGGCGATTGAATATTAACGAACTGAATAAAGATATTTAAGAGCCATGGAACAAGCATCATTAGCAATGGCGATTCTATGGTGGTCGACCACAAATTCCCCATCTCAAATTCTACGTGATTTCCTCATAATTAAAAATTGCAGAATGTTGTTTAGAATAAATTGATAGAGTTTTGTGAGTATAAAGAAAGTTGAGGGGTATTTTTAGCGAATATTTCTAAACTTTCGCCCGTGCTTCATCCTTGCTTCTCATGATCGTCTCAACAACACCATAATATCGAAGGATTAAATAAAGAAATCGAAGAGCGACGAAACCAACATCATTGACATTGATAATTCTTTGGTGGTCAACCACAAGTACCCCATCTCAAATTGTATGTTGAGTACCAACGAAGGATTATTTTCTAGATTGAAATCAAATGTCACAACAATGATTAGGGATGAGCATTTTAATCGAAACCGAACCTCCCGAACTGGCACGATATGTTTCGATCCTATTCCAAAAAAATAAATTAGGAACAAATCGAGAGCAAAGAAGCAACTGGGTCCAAGTCAATTTTTGGTTCCTGAAATAGAGCTCTGGATATCTAAATGGAACCTATTTTTATATAATTTCTTATTTAAAATTTATCAGTTGGTAAAAAAAATTTTAAAAAAAAACCAAAAACCATATTAAATTTGGGTAACAATTTGTCTAAAACTATAGACTCTAATACAAAGAAATCAAGACTAATTTCTACTTTTTGCTTGTTGCCACATATCAAATTATTGTATTTTAGAGGTTAATACATGTTATTATTTGCAATCTGAGTTTTCTATGAATCAAAAATCTCAAGCTATATTGTAATGTAAGTTGATAAATTAAAGCGTTCATTCTTTACAATTCGAGCTTTTTACTTTCTTCCATTGTTTACAAATTTAAATGTTTTTTTAATTTTTTTATTACACATAACAATTGAACTTGATATATTCATAACTTGGATTGTGGTGTGTACTTTTTTTTATTATCTTGAGTTTGTGATTCTCTTTTGAAATATAATTTTTCATTTTTATTCAAACATAGCGACTTCAATATCTGCAATTTCTTAATATTATGTAGTAATTTATTAATTAGTATTTTTTCATGTCGGTTTATTTTAAAAGTAGAAAATTTTGAGCATTATACATAATTAAATTATAGATTTTAACATGCCTCGCTTATGGAAGTAATAAAATTATTAAAAAAGTAATAATTTCTTATCAAATTGTAATTTAATTTTTGATATTTTAATTTTCTCATCTTTTCATGATTTTTAATCTCCACTATTTTGCTTCTTGAAAATTTCTTAGTTGGATTTTCTCTATTACGCAAATATTGTTGAGTAGTCCCACGTAAGGTATATGTATTGACATAGCCTATATGGAAATGTTTATTCAATGTATATAAAAAAAATATTATTAGTCGAATCAAACCCGAATTGGAACTGACCATTCGAGTTCGAATTTGGTTCCAGTAATTATAGAGACCCAAATGGTTCTATTTACAAAATACTGGAAATATAATAGATGGTTCTGAATATTGAAATACTTGGATCGATCCACCGATGCTCAAACCTAACAACGATGGTAATAGGTTTTCTCCTGGCAGTTCAATGAAAATTGGAAAAGTATTTATCCTTTGCAAATGAAAGGATAAGAGATAATAATGATTGAAAATGGAGGGCATCATAAATTCTTAATGGATAAGTTTCTGTATTTACTGCTGTAATTTTTTGTTTTGACAGAAAATGGAGAGGAGCAATAATTGGGCGATAATAGTGGTGGGTAAGAATAGTAATCAAAGACTAATCCGGGTTGGAGGGCCCTGCTGAGTAGATGGGTACATTCACAGTAGTAGATTGGGTGATGACATGGTGGTTATCAATGATGGTGCAAAGGTAAAATCGGGTGAAAAATGAAAGAGAAGATGTAGGGTGGGGCGAGAATCAATAGTAATTGTGACTGATTAATTGTGTGATACGTGACTTAATATAGAGTAATCATATTTATAATCGCTCACTACCGCAGTCCCCGTACTTGATTTGATAATCAAATCACTAACCATCACTTGTTTAGCACATAGAGCGATTGCGGTAGTGAACACCTGCATGTAGCATTATTCCTTAATATATGATCATGACCAATATTTGTTGAGTATGTGAACTTGATCTCGTGTCATCCGTAACTTAGTATGTGTGATTGTGACCCATAAATATTGTGGTATGCAACAATGACTTGTTTAATTTAAATTATAGGTCACAACATTTTTTCACCGCCTGATTTTTGAATTTTATTTTTTATTTTTTCCACAAGTGTTGTATATATGAAATTTTATTTTTAAACATTTGTAGTTATGAGTTTTTCCTATTTTAATTAGAATTTTGAGATATATAATTGTTTCGAATATACTAATTAATTTTTATAACTAATATAATTATATCACATTTTTTTTATGAATTAATTCTATAATCACACCGAATTGTAAGGAATTATTCCCATTTCATGTATCATCCCATAATTAATGGAGAAAATTTAGGTGCAAACAATCCTCCGTTTATTATTCTGTCTTTTTCTGAACTATTGTCTCTCTCAACGTAGAAATTCCCTTCTCAAAAAATCAAATTGATCTTCCATGCTTGATTCTAATCACAGAATTTCTCAAATTTGAAACCTACAAAATAAGTCAAATTCTATTCTTTTTGGATTTTAATGAGAGATACGACAGAGCAACTACATCATCATTACCATGAGGCTACTGGATGAGTAAGGAATCTGCAAAATTTCTTAAGATTTTTATTTCCACATTGAGTTATCAATTTGCCTATGATTTCCTCTTCACTTGAATTTTTGACTTAGCAGAATTGGAGAAATTTCACTTGAATGTTACTTAATAGTATCTTATGCACATAGTGAGCATTGTAGTAATACTACCTTGAATTTTTTTTATTTTAGATTGTTGAAAGAGGTTCTGTATTTTTTTGCAAAGAGGCTAAGGTTTGTTACCATTTACAGTTGAAATATTCGAAAAATTATTGAAATTTGAATTTGTGCTTGAGAGATAATTCAGGATCAGCTTTTTGTAATGGAATGACTAAAAAAAATAAAAAATAATAATTAAAAAAAAGCTTTTGTTACCATTGTAAATTACCAAGTGACTTTGATATTAAAAAGTTAAAGATTAACGGTGTTCGTCTAGACTGTTTTTGAACTGCATTCACATTAAACCATTTCAAACAATTAGGAAAAAATTTCAAACAAAATCAAACTATTTTTGTGATTTGATTTGATTTCAAACCACGTTTTACGGACACGGAAAAAAAAAGTGAGAAAATATATATATTTGTTTAAAATCTCAATACTATAGTAAATTATATGTGTTTTAGTGAATGACTATTATATCTTGTCATTATGACTATTTTATCATTTGTCGCCCCTAATTCTTCCATATAAATATGAAATTTTGGTTCTCAAAAAAATACACACAAATCTATTGACTTCCTTACTTTTTTCTCTAGTTTATGATATGTTATCAACACGAAATTCTATTCAATGGAGTTCTTCCTTCCGCTCATAAATTTCTAGTCAGTTGAGATAGGAAAAATAATTTTTTCTTCAATGCAAAGATTTAGATAGGAAGTTCTAGCCAAATGAGTTTTCAAAGAAACTCTTTTTTCTATTCAAATATAAATGTAAGTTTTTCTTAAATTTCAATTGCATAAAAAGGGTGTAATTATTCGATTTGATCATATCGTTTTGAAAAAGAGGAATGTTGTAAATTATGTAGTTATCAGTGAATGATTATTATACCCCGTAACTCTAGTTATTATGACTATCGTATTTTTTTGCAGCCCTGACTTTTTCCTATAAAGATAAGACTTTGGTTCTCAATTAAATAGTTAAAAGTTTATTGACTTCTTCCCTCTCTTCTTTTTTCTCTCTAATTTATAGCAAGTATAACTCATGAATTTAAACATTTGAAACGTAAACATTATAATGTATTTATCTCAATTCAAGTTTAAATCAATAAATTAATACAAGGTCCAACCATAAAATTTAAGATTATAATTCATTAATTTTGAAATAAAACAAAAAGGAGTTGTTTGAAACGAATTAGCAATTGAATTCGTTGAGTATAACTTGAACTAATCATAGTATTTTGGGTAAAATAAATAATTTTTTTATTTAAATTGGGAGAATGAATTGATTGGTTTCAATTAGTTTTAAACGGTCAAAACCAAGATCAAATCATTTTCAAACCACTTGGTTCAATTATTGAAATATTGAAACCTATCAAACAATTTCCCAGTATTTTAAAACGGTGACAAAAAATGGATGATGTATACATAAAGAACCTTTATAATTTTAAGCCCTTGTGTTGGGCTCCATTAAAATGTGATTTAAAAATAAAAATAAAAAGTTAGAATAGTAAACTTTTGAAGAATGTGCGGTTAAAAATTAAGCCAAAATTTTGAATTTAAGTATACTTATTTTATTGAAAAATGTGTGGGTGAAAATAAATTTTGAAAAAATGTATTTTTAGTTTAGTGGAACCCAAACAGGGGCGGCTTCAGTTTTCCAAACAATTACTTAATGGATAGTAATAATATGGGGAAAAAAAAATTGTAACTAAGATGCTTTAAAATTATATATTCAAAAATATCAAAGTTTAATTTCTTTTCATTATTCAAGTCATAATTCAACTTTTTTTTAATGAAAATACATAATGATTAATTTATATAAGATAAGAATGTGACTTGAATTGCTGGTTATTAAAGGATAATTGACCTCTCTCTCTGTGAATATTCCTTTCATAAAAATCTGCTTCCAGATATTGTATCACCCCATTTAACGTCTCCGAGAATTAAAAAAATAATAATAATAATAAATAAAAATAAAAATAAAAATTTGCTCCATGAATTCGTAATTTCCTCCACACGTTTTGCGTTCATAACCATATTTACAATATGTCACAACCATCATTTCGTTCATGATAGGAAGGCATTTGGAATTCATAAATATATGTTTGTATCGTTTAATAATTTGTGACTACATTCTTGCAAATGTATGAGGTTTTGTGTGTGTGTGTGTGTGTGTGAACAGCATGTGATTCACTCTACCATTGTTACATTGCCGCCACCTCAAATCAATATACCACCACAACCAAACCATCAACATCACCTCCACCTCTATTGCACCACCACCACTTGCATCGCACCACCACAACGACCTCCAACACATTGTTTCTGATTAAGCCCTAATGGCAGCATCACCACCATTTTGCACTCAACTGTTGCCAAAGCCATAGGTTTAAATTTCAAATAATTTTCCCATCCAATTGACACTTGACAACAAAGCAAGTGTCAAACAATGTGTCAAAAAATTAGTGTACAAATAGCATGAAATAGACATTAACTCATTTGTGAATTAGTTGCACCATGGTTGTCATGCTTTGGGCACTTTTAATGGCTCATCATCTTAACCATGTTTTCGTATTACGAAGGCACTTGCACGTTTCAAATACAAACAAGAAATTACGGTCATCCAGACCTACGTCGTAGTAGTGCGAGCCAAGTGACTTCATTGCAAAAGAAGGATTGGTGTACATAAATTTCGAATATACATCATTAATTAACAGTTTCGAATAAATGCCACATCAAATGTTTGAATTGGACGATAATATTACACCGTAAGGAAAAATATAAAATTCATCCCTGCGGATCGTGGATAGAATATAGACCCGTACAAGACGTTCTACACTTTCTCACTGTTCGTTGCATCTCATGGAAGTGCACTAAAGCCTTATTTCACCTACCCGGCCTTCATCCGAACGAGCTCATATCTGTGTAACCTATGTTCAAAAATATGTCATCAATTACAGATGTGAAAGAAAATTATCTTTGAATTGCATTTGGTAAGCTATGATTCGATTATATTTCTTTAAAAAAAAAAAAATTCTTAGTAATTGATTTATGAAATAGAAAACTTAAAAGAAGGGTTTGAGGTAATTTTCCATTTTTTCCTCTAATTTTCTCATAATAATAAGCCCAATTGACATAGTTGACTAAGCCATAGAATAACTAATGTGTATTAGATTCCGCTTTCAAAAATGACACACTTACTTAATTGTGGTCGGTTACATACATTTACTAATTTTGTCTGTTAATGTACATTTATCAAATTAACAAGGCGAAATGACCTAAATTAAAAGAGGCAATTGTTATTGACAGTGTTCATTTTTGTCTCCCTTGCGTTCACACTGTAAGTCAACATTGAAGTTTCACATCTGGCCGCAGTTCTTCTAAGCAAAACGTCTCAACTAAGATCCATTCTCTAATTTTTTTTCCCTACAAACTTAGTTTAATTATGCGTTTTCTTAATAAAATAATTTTACAGTTTTACCTACTTTTTAACAATATATTCTTAACAAAAAAAAAAAATAAATCATCGTTCTCAAAAAAAAAACAAGAAAAAGAAATGGTCCCTTTTTACATGGATCGCAAGATCTTCTCACTATAGCTTCAAACTCATGTTAAGGTAAGAGGATGTTAAAGAATCAAGCCTTCTTTACTTAGTGGAAATATGTAATTGCAAGAGTGAATCTAGGATTGGATCCAAAACCAGGCCATAAAATTTCAAGTTGGGCTAATATGCGAAAAAAAAAATTACACATAAAAAACCCTTTTTTTAAAAAAAAAAGAAAAATGCCTTAAAAAAATCTTTGCCTTTCTTTTTTTAAAAAAAAAAGAAAAATGCCTTAAAAAAATGATCTTGGCCTTTGGGGGGGAGGGTGCGGGGGGGACAAAGCTAGTCCACCCCTACATCCGCTAATTGTTCGATCTTCTGGTGGTGAAAATTTTGGAAATTATTTGCAATTTTATTTTATTTTAATGATGACAAAACAGAATAGAAAGGAAAATTTGTAGAGTGACTGGTCACAAAGTTGTATTTCCTTGGGTTGTTCTAAGGTGAATACTCGAACAACCATTGTAAATGAAATGTTTAATTGACGCTTTAATGATTTTTTATAAGTAATAGCAACTTGAGATTATGAATAGTTCAATTCTGCAATGTTCTGTAATGGAATTCGATTTGGCAAAATTATTTAGAAGTTTTGTCATACTATATCATAGGGGAAAATACAATTTATTTCACAACTGAAGAGCTGTATTCTTGCTTGCTACAAAAAAGTTAGAATATGCAATAGAAAAAAATAAGAATAAGAACAAGAACACATAGATTTACGTGAAACCCCATAATAGAAAAAACCACTAGTAGAAGAAGATAAAATTCACCATATCAAAGATGAATTCAAGAAATAGTGTTTTGGATAGTTATTTCAAAAAACATACACGGAGTCAGACATTTTCTATTGTGTGGTCAAAAATTAAGGATGCCCAAGTAGAACTCTGGCTCTCCAAGGACGAAGAGTTTCAATCATTGGAGCTAAAGTCTTCTTCTGGCCTTGCCTAGGCCCCAAGGGCGATTTACAACATTGTAGTATAGATTGCATACTTAAATCTACCCTCAACACCAGATAATTAACAAAAGCTCCAATTACAACACATACCCAAATGATGAGAAACAAATTTGAATGAAAAAGGTTTAGAGAAAAAAAATCGAGGAAATCAAATATAAACGCTAAAACCTATAATTTCAAACATTACACCAAAATCAATTGCAACGACAAAATCTCATATCGTCAATCACGAATAATAACATAGAAAAGTAAAAGGAGAAAAATTTAAATATAAAACCAATACATAGAAAGGAATAAAACTCGGATACCAATAAGTTTAGATATATTTCGACATTGCTTCAAATTAAATAATTAACAAAATCTAATTTTTATTGTTAACAAACCTCAATTTTAACCAACAAAAACTTTAATTTTTGCCCATGCAAACTTTACCATCAAGTTCATATCAGCTCTAGAAATCAATCGATGCCAATCTGTAATAAGTATGAAAAATGAAACTTTTGAAATCCACTTCGGCAATAGTAGAAAACAAACTCAAAGAAATAATCAGAACACAATTGAGATTTCTAGGGGAATTGAAAAACATAAAAAATTAAATTGGATATAATGAAAATTTGAGAAGAAAGAAAGAGAAATCGACATGGGTTTGAAAAAGTTGATTTTTATACTAATGAATAGGAATGGCAAAAATATCCGTCAATCTCAATACCCACGGATCTGTCCCGAACGAGGCGAAGATTACCCCCTTAATTAGGTAATCGGGTCGGATACGATGCGGGAAATTCCACCCCGAGGCAGGTACAAGTTAAGAAGCCTCGTCCCACACAATTTAATTTTTTGTTAATAAGGAATTTAATATTTTAAATGAAAAAAGTTCATGAATTTTCATTAATTTTAATAAAAGATAGCAAATAAGATTATCTAAGGAATGTGATAAACAATAAAAGCCTTAGTTTGTAAAATATATTCGAATAATTTAAATTTTAAAAATTAATTGATTAATTAAAAATTTTAATAATTATATTATTGTCTTAATTGAATAAATGGGGGCCAACAAAATGAATTATCAAAAACTATATAAAAAAATTAAACGAATACGTAAACGGGTAATCACCCCGTCATGCCCCACCTTAAACGAGTAACAGAGCAAGTACGGGGTGAAAAAATACCTGACGGGACAGCGGGCCATTGCCAAACCTACTAATGAACGAACTGCCTACTTACCAACACTGTTAGGGCATTGATCTCTAATTCTGATGAAGAAATTACTACTAATTCCATAGCTATAGTTTATAATGTCATTTTTTTCCAGAAATAATCCACTTTTATGACATCATCCAGTAAACCACGTCCAGATGTTCTTAACATTGCTCTTTGAAACTTCATCATTCAACACTAGGAAACGTAAAAAAGATGTTGGTGGCACATGGTCAGAAGATGAGGCGTTAATTTGCTTATATGAAAACTTTGTGCGTTCCTTGTTTGTGAAAGAAAATGCATTCTCTAAAGGTATCATTTCTTTTTCTCTTTCCAACAATTTTTTTGAGATGTTGACATTATGTTTGTTTCATATATGAATTGCAAGGAAATCATGCTGCTGTCAATAATTTGTTTCAATTTTCATGCTTACCAATCAAAATTTCTCACACTTCCTCGAAGGATGCTCCTTATTTGACAAGCCACGAAAGAGAAAGGAAAGTAAAGCACCTTGGTGGGTCTATAGATTGGCAAGTTTCGTGCCCAAACATCATTTAATTGAGTTTTAATTGGGGTTGGGTTGTTGGGAGTTGGTAGTATCTTTGGAAGAACTCAATGTCTGCTGAAGAACATCAAGTAATGAAAAAATGCACTCGAAGAATGCCAAGCGAGCACTTGAATGATTTTGTTTGGGGACTGACCGCCCTAGGGGTGATCAAATGGTCTGTTTATCGAGGCAAACCCTATTTCGCGATTTTCAACCTATAAACAATCTTAACAACCAAGAACTCTCTAATACTATATATACCCAATGAAAATCTGTTTGTATGTGTTGAGCATATTATTCATTGAAGAAATGATCCTATTGAAGAGCATATAATTCATTCCATAATACTCTTACCTCAACCAAAAATCAAAACCCCATAATATTATAGCACTATAAAATTTTCTACAAAATATTCTTCTGAGTTATGAAGATCCTGGAAGGAGATTGTAGTTTCGTTTAGTGAAGAACGAGTTTGTTATTAGTGTTCTACGAGGGAAAGAGAATTCTTAAGGTTGTACAACTGGTTCTGGAGCGGACAACTGAGGAGTTATATGGGGATTACATGTTTGAATCAAAGTTTACCAAGATTTAGTCGTGTCTGAACCAATGCTATAAATTCAATATTTTCTAATGGATTATTTACTAGCATGTGTGCTTGAAGGTTTTTTCTCTTGAAGAGTTCTTCAAGGGTTTTTCCTTCATAAACAAGTCTCAGTGTTTCTTACTTTATACTTTCATTTTGGTGATTGAATGATTGCATGCTTTAAATTGTTATTGATTCATCTAGATTTAATAATTTGTGACTTATTGAAAATTATTGGTAGCTAATTTTAAATTCCAAATATTACACCTATTCACTTTTCTAGGTATTAGTTGGACGAACTTAGGTTATTACAAGTGGTATTGGAACCATATTTCGATTCTTGACCTAATTTTGAAGAGATGAGTACTAGTTAGTCATTATTTGTTCCTCCGTACCTTGATGGAAGCAATTATGCTTATTGAAGTTTAGAATTAGAGCTTTTCTAAAATCTATGGTTAGAGAGTTTGAGTGAGTGTGGTGAAAGGTTGGACAACACCATCTACTACTATTGGTGATGTTGTTACACCTATGGAGGTTTTCACTTGAAGTAAGAATGAAGTTGTACATGCCATTATTATGACTAGTTTAGCTGAATAGCGCAAACGTCTGTCTATGTATGACAATACTAAGGAAGCTTGGACATTCTAGAAATCACACATGATGGAACTAAGATTGTGAAAAAATCTAAGCTGCTAATGTTGACGACTAGGTTTGAGGAAATTAGAATGAAAAATGATGAATTGTTTGATGAGTTCTAATTCTAATTTTAACTAGGTGAACAAATTTCAGCAACCAAAATAGTTAGAAAAGATCTAAGATCTTTACCTAAAAGGTTTAGGCCCAAAGTAAGGCGATCGAGGAAAGTAAAGACTTGGATTCGGTAAAGATGGAAGAACTAGTGGGATTACTCCAAACCTATGAACCAAACATTCCTCATTCAAAGAAAAATAGATCTATTGCCCAAACAATGTTATGGACGAAAGCTGTAACACAACAAATGATAGCATTCTAAAAGATAAGGAGCTAGCTTGTCTTGTTAAGGAATTCACCAATTTTTTTAGGAATAATAAGAAACTTCTGAAAAAATACGAGGGCGGTCCTTGTAAATACAGAAAAAATAAAAGCGAGAAGAAAAATACTACTAATGCTAGGCAGAAGTCTCAAACTGTTAGATGTCATGAATGTCTAGGACTTGGTCACATTGGTGCTAAATGCCCAAGTTATAAGAAAACTCTAGGTAAGGCCACTACACCAAAAATGGTCATTTGCAACACATAAAAGGCAACATTCGGTAGTTAAGTGTTGCTAAAAAGGTCTATTGCAACATTTTAATAAATAAATGTTGCAAATAGTTAATGTAATTGAGTTTTGGTAACATTTTTAAAATAAACATTGCGAAAGGTACATTTTGAAACGTTTTCAGAAAGTTGAAAAACGTAGACTTTTCGCAATGATTTCTAAACGTTGCGAAAAGACAACTTTTTGCAACGTTCAAAAAAACGTTGCTAAAGGTGTCTTTTGCAACATTCAAAAAACTTTGCAAAAAGTCCGTTCAGAAAACGTTGTAAAAGGCTCCTTTCGCAACATTTTTTTAATGTTGCAAAAGGTGCCTTTCGCAACATTTTTTTGAGCGTTGCCAAAAGTTAGAATTTTTTATTTTTTATTTTATTATTATTATTATTATTATATTTTTTTTTACCTTTCAATTTAGAAGTCCAAGAGAAAAACGTTGCAGGCCTTAACTCTCAGTTCAACTTTGCCTCTCCATTCTTCACACCTCAGTCTCGCACCTCAGTCTCTCGCCGGCTTCAACCACCACAACTTCGCCTCTCCATTGTCCACGCCTCATTCCCATTTATTTTTTCAACATTTTGACTTCTATAGCGACCAAATTCGTGGTCCCTGATTCATCCAAAGTTTTAGTGACCAAATATTTGATTTAACAAATTAAATGAAAAATTTAAATTATTAACTTAAAATTTTTCTTCAATATTTTTTATAAGAGACTTTTACAATATATAAGTTAAATTTTTTCTTTTAAATAAGTTTAAGTGAATTTTTTTTAATTATAAGTAACTTTTTACATATTATATACTTTTTGTCTTATTAGTAGTATTTTTATTTTTTATTAATTCTTTTACAAGAAATCGACCCACCTGACCCGCTAGTTTAAAGAAAAATGTAAAAGACTCATTTGCGTTTAAACACATTTAAACCAACCCAACCCAAATGAAACCCCTTACCCTCCATCTTCCTCTCATTTGCATCAAACTGTGAAACTCTCTGCCTCTTGCCGTCGTCAACGTTGGATTTTCAGGCGAACAAACGTCAATTGAGAACTCATTTTCAGTTGATAATTCGCCGTCAGGTAGTTAGAAAGGATATATAAATAGAGGGGCAAACCGTAGTGGTAGGCAGGCAAGAGTAGAATAGTAGAAGAGAGTCTAGTTTATTTGTTTTACTTTACATTCCCTGTCATTGCTGACTTCTGATTTTTGGGTTTATTTTGTTAGTGGATGCTGAGACAGCATTGTATATGGAGCTATGGAAGGCATGTGCTGGTCCTTTAGTTACCGTGCCTCGTAAAAATGAGCTCGTTTTCTATTTCCCTCAGGGTACATATAACAGGTTTTTCTTTTTTACTTTACTATTTCAGAATGTGTGGAATGTGGAATGTGTGTACAATTTCTTTTCAACCGTCATAATTATTTGAAGTAATTGCAAGGGCCTTGTTCTCAACGGGTTATATGCTTGGAATATAGCATAATAATTTAATCCAACAAACTGGTATTTTTATACATTTTGCAATTTTTTTATTTTTTGTATGTTTAAACATTATAGCTTCCGTAAAATTCTGCTCCATAAGTTCAATAGTTTTTGGTGGTAGTAAATAATTTTGTTTGAACTAGTTTCTCTAGTTTATTGGTCTTCAACAAAACTTTTTAAAAAATTTTCCGTTTTTCTTTATTGGGAGGAGGGGTTTTAACCTTTTTGGAAATTCTACATCACAAAACCTTTACCTTTGTTCGTTCAATTCTCAATGGTAAGAACAAGGTCAAATTTTGTATCAATGGTAAGAACAACGTTCAAGTTTTATTCTTGGTTTATTCGAAAGAAGTGTAATTGATGGTTTTGCATCCATGCTTGTGATTATAATTCTGGTGAAAGTTTTAGAGGAACGAGAGTTGTCGTGGGACGTGGAATTTCAAGCATGGAAGTGTCTCTTGATCTTTGCAACCATGATGTGGTGTATGGGTTTTCTTTTTCAGGTTTATGTATTGCCAATGGTTCTTACTTATTTTTCTTTGCTTTTCTTCTCGATTATAATTGGTACAAATGTCTAAAATGTGGTATCTATCATTATCTCCTTCCTTTATAGGCCAGGATCGATATATAAGGCACATCTCATGTCGAAAATTGGTGAGAAGAAAATTAAAGAAGCCAATAGGGTGGTTTCACACACTACTTAGTTAGTCTTTTTTTTTTTTTTTTTTTTTTTTTTGAAAATTTTTTTGTTTTTTTTTTTTTTTTTTTTTTTAAAAATTTTTTTTTTTTTTTTTTTTTTTAAAAATTTTTTTTTTTTTTTTTTTTTTTAAAAATTTTTTTTTTTTTTTTTTTTTTTAAAAATTTTTTTTTTTTTTTTTTTTTTTTTTTTTTTTGGAAAATGTATTGGATTTTTAGTTGTTTTAGAATTTTGGATCTGGATTTTGTACGAATATTGTTACATTTTAGAGTTCAATTAATAATAATTATTGGAGTTATTTGATATAATTATTTTCTATTATATTTTGTAGTTGATGTATGTGAATCACTCTACACCAAAAAAAAAAAGACCTTTTGCAACATTTAACAAACGTTGCAAAAATCATCTATTTTGCAACGTTTAACAAACGTTGCGAAAATTCTTCACTCAATAGCAACATCAACCTTTGGAACACACGTTAAAACGTTGCAAAATATATTTTGCAACATTTTTTGGCCGTTGCAAAAATCTTTTTTTGCTGTAGTGGGCTATGAATATTAGTCTCACTGATGATGAGTTTAGCTCCGGTAATCAAAGTGAGACTTCCAATTCTGAGAAGTATTTGAACTATATAGCTTTTATTTTCATAGTAAAGAATGAAAGTAGGAAGGGGGATGAGAAAGTTGAGAACTTAGAAGAAACTGACTCTTCACAGGAAGAATTAGAAGATTGAGGAGATATTCAAGAGGCTTATGACCAGTTATTTGTTGAGAGTCTTAAACTAAAGATGCTAAATGGCCCACCTTCAAAAAAACTACATGATCTTGAATTGGAAAAAGAGAGACTAGTTGTCAAACTTATGGAGTCAACTAGAAGTGTAATTAGTTTAAATGTTGGAAAAGAGTTCCTTGAAAATAAGGTAAGACTACTGTGAGAAAACTTAAGAAATCCAATGCACAATTTTGCACTTTTTCTAGTACATCTAAGAAGTTTGACAATATCTTAGGATTAAACAAATCAGTTGGAAGTAAGAGAGGTTTAGGATATAATGAAACAAGTTCTCGTGCCACTTCATCTTTTAAAACTACCTTTCTACTAGCCTATACCAAGATTAAGGTTTTAGAAGTCAATGAAACCAAGAAAAAGGATATCCAATGACAAATCATCCATGCAACATAGGTTTACTCAACCTAAAATCCTAAACTTGAAACCTGGTGTTGTCCTTAGGTTCATCTCCATGTGTTTCAACTGTAGAGAGTTAGGTCATACAAGACCTAGGTTCTGTAAACTCTTGGTTAGGAACGATAAAGAGGAAATAATCAAGTTAGGCTTTAACTAATCAAGTCAATCACTCAATTGAAATGATGACATACTTGACTAAGATAACCTCTTCTTCTTGGAAGGTTTGGGTCAAAAAAAGTGTAACCTCTTGAGCAAGTCTTTAGGTGCATGCATTTGCAAGTTCATGGTGTCTACATATTTATGCATGCACTATAAATTTTTTTTTTTTTTTTTTGAACTTATCTCTCTTTTTTCCACTATCTTATTTTCAATAACAAAAAATGGATATTATTTTTGTTGATATAGCACTTTAAAGTGATGTCATTGAACATGTTGTCTTGTGATGGGTACTAGTAAAGTGAATGAACGTTGACTAATGTTTTCATTGACTTAGTTTAGAACTTGTTTGGTGTACTCGGTATGGATTACTTCAAGTATCATTTGCACTACACACACTACGTTCTAGTGGGTGAGTCTTGACTGCGTGTGTGAGATTTGGGATGTTGATCATCGAAGTGGTGAAGTGACCTTGAATGTGAATTAACATTTAACTGGATAACCTTAGCTCTAGTACATTCTCCTAATATTAAGGTGTTGAAAGAAAAATGCAAACTCTGAAATAAAAATAATAACAATGAGTTTCATATGATTTAAATTCCATGTCAAAAAGAGAGTGTAATATATCTTATTCTTCTCTTTGTAATATTTATAACTTGAATCATTAAGCCTGATAGGACATTTAAAACCTGGTATGCTAAAGTCATTTAACTTGGGAGTCATCGGCCAAAAATTCACTACAAGGGTTATTTAAAAAACTTAATGAAGAGAAGTTTTTTCATATAAGATGCGCTCATAGATAGGGGACAAAAAAGCTGATTTGATCTCTCTTTGATTAATAGGTCCTAGTAGCGAAGGGTTTTACTTTCATTATTTGAAGAAAATATTCATTCACCAACGATTTTATTTTGTATGTAAATTCTCACAAAATTAAGGTTTCGAGTTTCGCTCACAGTGTATTAGTGACACATTTCACACGTATCTCCTTTAGATGTTGTACTCTATATATTTTTAAAATGAGTTGGGTAGGAAGATTCATTGTTTGTGAACTATACTGGTATGAGTGATCAAATTTTTGTTCTTGTCATCACGTGATTTGTATCATTCATGGTATGAATCTGCATTTTCAAGAAAAAAAACCTATGACCTATCTCTACTTTCTGAGAGATAGGATCTTCCTATTCAGCGTACAAAATTCCAGCCTAGCTCACAAACCTATTGTTACTTTTGATTCATCCTTTGCCTTAGGACATGACTCAGAGGAGACCATTGATGGAGATTCCGATTAGATTGCTTGTTCGCCCTTTTTGATTCATGACAAAAAGAGGGATAGTTGTAATTAGTTATTTAGTATTTGGCTGTAATTATTAATATTTAGTACTTTGTAGTTGGTTTATTTTGCTTTATGTTGCTAGCTCAGCTTAGAATGTTTAGTTTTTCTATCTCAATCGTTACATGTTTATTTTCTAAGTTATTAATGCATGTGGTATTATATGTCAATACTTATGTTGTGTATATGACTTAGGTTATGTGGTTTATTATCAATTTTCTCTTGCATTTCACATGGTATTATTTGAATTGTTGTATTTTAGAAAACACGCATGTCAAAGTAATTGAGATGTAGTGGTGGTGTTGTCTATTTTTGGTTAGTTAGTTTTATATATGGTAGGTATTAGAAGTTAAGCAATATGTGATGAATAATTTTGTCATGGAATGCCAAAAGGGGAGTTTGATAGATCTATAATATTTGCAAGTTTCGTATCCAAACATCATTAATTGAGCATTAATGGGGTTGAGTTGTCAAGTGTGGGAAGTGTCTTTGGAATGAATCAATGTCTACTCAAGAAGGTTAAGTGACCAAAAGCGTTCAAAGAATGCCAAATGAATACTCAAGCATTTTTTAGATACTAATCGTCCTCTATCCACCCAAGGGGCGCTCAAGCGACCTGTTTATCGAGATAAATCTTAATTTGCAATTTTCAGTCGTTAAACAATCCCAAACAACCTATAACTCTCTAATAATATATATATTAATGAAAATTTGTCTCTTATGTTTGTTGAGCATATTTCATTGAAGAGAAGATCCTATTAAAGAGCATATAATTTATTTCACAATTCTCTTGCCTCAACCACAAAATCAAAACACCAAAATATAAAAGCATCATAAAATCTTCTACCAAATATCCTTCAGAGTTTTGAAGATCTTGAGAGGTGATCAGAGTTTCGATTAGTGAAGAACGAGTTCGTTCTTGGTGATCCATAAGGAAAAGAGAAGTTTAGAGGTTCTCAAGTTGATTCTGGAGTACACAATCGAGGAGTTCTTCGGGGATTACAGGATGGGAGTAGAGTCTACTAAGATTTAGTTGTGTTTGGACCAATTCTATAAGTTCAATCATTCTTAGTTGATTATTTATTGGCATGTGTGCCTAGATGTTTTTCTCTTGAAGAGTTCTTCAAGGGTTTTTCGTTCATAAATAGATCTTGGTGCTATTTACTTTATGCTTTTACTTTTGTGATTGAATGATTGCATGATTTAAATTGATATTAATTTATCTAGAATTAATATCTTGTGACTTGTTGTAAGCTATTGGTAACTGATTTTAAATTTTGCATATTACACTTTTTCACCTCTCCTCTAGGTGTTAATTGGGTCGAACTTCGTTTATTACACATCTCAACTTACAATATGTGTTGAGTGTTTCCCTGACTATCAAGAATAGAGTTATTATCTTGTGGGAATTAGCTTATTGTTATCTGGAAAACAAATTCATCCTCTTAATTGCAGATCACTTTACTTTGTAACTGTTCATTTGTTGGTTTAGTGTTATAATCAAATTTACACAAAGTTGTTGACAACTGTAGGTAGTGGAAGGAACAAAGCAAGCCCAAATTTTCTTTTAGTTTCCAATCAAGGAAGATTTACCTTTAGTTGTCAGTCATAAGAATGAGAATGGGGCATCATTGGAAGATATTCCAACCCGATGTTGCACGTAATAGAGACATGAACAAATTAGTTGTTAATACTCGATGGATTTTTCATAGAAAAGAAATAGAACATATAGATAATCACACAGTACCACTAGAACTGGCTCTTAACTACATTTTTGAAGAGCATTAGTTGGCTGAATTTCTAGATTGTTTTAAGGAGGGGAGTGGTTTGCTGCAAGGAAGTTCTATATGTTGGGAAAATAGGACAACCATAGATTATTCATACATCTACATCGAGTGATGGAAATACGGATGATGATCTAATTGAAGCTTTAGGCAATAGTCTATCTAGTGATGATAAGGTATTTCCTTGATGAACGGTCCTTTAGCAAATCCAATGACTGTGATTTGATGTATATGAATGATGAGGGCTGAGCAAAGGGGATAGTCTTTCCATTAGCTATATAATGTAGATAATATACCTCTACTTTGACTCAGAATGCCACTCTCAATTGAAAAGTTGCATAGGTGGATTGTTCGGCAGGTTACAACAAGCAATTCAAATTAAGCAAAGGATTTTGAATTCTTGAAGGATTTATGTAATGACCCGACCTCTATGCTCAAACCGTTAATTTACGTACTATCCATTCTAGGAGAACTTGAGCCCATCTTTCCCCTCATGAATTTCTGTAGGGTTCCTAATATTTGAATTTATAACCTTTCCCTTAAAAAAGAATTAAGTTGTATTTTGGTACTAATTGGGCAACTTATTCAATCGGTACCAAAATTCAATTTAAGTTTTTTTAAAGAAAAAAGGCCATTGGTTCGAATCTCGAGGACATAACAAAATTTTGTGAGTGGTAAGATCGGCTCAAACACTTCTAAAGCAGATAATAGTAAGCTAAGAGCTTGGACACAGATGTCAAGTCATTATAAAAAATGCATATTTTTTGTAACAATCCAATCCTATGCCAAAGCTGTTAGCTTAATATTGTCCATTCTTGGAAAATTTAGCCCATCTTATCCATTACAGATTTCTGTCGCATCCCAGAATTCGAGCCCATGACTTTTCCTCAATAGAGGCTTGAATCCTGGTACCAACTAGAAGGTCACGCATTTGAATTTTGGGGAATGTGATAGAAAGTCACGAGGGATGATATGAAATATTTTCTCCTATAATGGATATTACATTAGTTAACGACTTGGGCATAAAAGCTGGATTGTTATAAGAAATGAGTATTTTTGGAATGGCTTGACATATCAACATAAGTCATTAGCTTATGTACTATCCTCTCTGGAAGAGCATAAACCATCTAACCCCTCATTGATTTCTTTTCGTGTATCTAGGTTTCGAACCTATGACATTTCCTTTAAAATAGACTCAACTTAAGTCTCTCTTAAGAAAAATGTCATATGTTTGAAACAAATTGATACCAAGATTCAACTTAAATCTCTCTTAAGGGAAATATAATAGGTTCGAAATTTGGGAACACGACAAAAATTAACGAGGGTAAATGGGTTAGGCTCTCTCAGAGCGGACAGTACGTAAACTAACAATTTGAGTACAGAGGCTGGTCATTACAACTTAGGTACTGAAGGCAGTGCAACTGGTAAAATTAAACATAAAACTATCCAATATTTGCACAATCTCTAATAAATATGTGCATGTACATGGGTTTTATTCTTTTGAAACCTTTTCATTTGCAGATGAAGGAGATTGCATTGCCGTCGAGGTCTCTAGAGGCAAAGCTGTCTAGTTGTTCTTGCTCTTTATTGGAGAATTGATGAAAAGTGAATGTATGGTTAGTTTAGATTTAATTTATACAAATTTGATTTATATTTTATATTCATTTACGTATCAGTATTTTTTAATTATCTTAAAGTCAGTATCTAAATTTTAGTTATTATTTAGAACATTTTTTAATCAAATAAAAATCCAATGAGATATTTTCTCTTAATATTAAATTTCTTCTAATTTGTTATACACTTATCGGAGCCGTTAAATGAAACCAATTGCCGTTAATTTTAATAAATTATAACTTAATTATGTGTTAATTGTATTTATTAGGTAAAGCTCGAAGCAAATTGGGTAAATTTCACGAAAAAAAAAAGAAAGAAAAGAGAAGAGGGTGAAGAATGAATGAATTCATAGTTTGGGACTAAATTGCACACACTTTCAATAGTTGTTTCGAATGTAAGATCAACAATTCGAGAAGGCTTGGGCTCAATTAGAAGCAGTTGGAATATAAAGGGTCAAAATTGCATGAAATTATCTCAAAAATGGACTCAAATTGAACACTATACAAATTTGGGGACTGAATTGCACATCTTGGAAGCTCGACGCTTGTGAGCATGGAGATCGGCTGCCTCTTTTCAACTCAAGAACTATTCATCATCATGGCATGGGTCCGAGCAACTCAATGATACGGGTGCGCTGAGTAATCTCAGGGCCAATTATGCAATTTTTGGAGTTAATTAAGATTTCTAATTGGGTTTAATTTATTCATGATTTTGGTTCCTATAAATACAAAATTGGCAAATAAAAAAAGAACTGTTTGAACGCTCTAAATATCATATCATGTCATCAAACTTATTAAGAAGAAAAAGGTCAATTTATATATTTTGAGGAGATCAAACCTTAGTAAGAATTGAAAGCCAATTACATCAAAAATATGATGAATTCAATCTTGGAATTGAAGATCAAGATTTTATGATCCTAGTGATATTTTTTCATTATTTTTCTTGTAATTTATACAAAATCTAACTAGGTTAGATCCATTTTTGTATTAGATGAAGATGAACCCTATTGTTTACTTATTTTAATTCAAGAATAGTAATTTAGTATATCCTGCATTTCTTGATTAATTTTGCAATCTTATTGTATTATTTAATTATTTAGCTAACAATTGGATAATTAGTTACTTGTTACAGTATTGGAAGACTAGTAATAAGTTTATAAAGCGGCAAAATTAACATATTTGCAATAGATATTAGGAATAATAATGTCACGTGTGTAATATTATAGATGATTTGAAATTTAATGTATTCTATTCATTCGAATTTATAACAGGAATAGGCTTTGGTAGTAATTATAATAAAATTGATTTATCTTAAAAAAGAAAGTTAAATACATTAACATTATCGATTGTCAAGAATGCATGAATAAGACTAAATTAAAAATCAAGAAGTGAAATAGATAGTAATAGACGGCTCCAAATTCAATACAATTATCCATAATTTGGTACAAACCTTAGTTTTTCAATATAGTAATTATAAATTAAAATCACTTTAGCATAATTCAAATTTAGTACAAAACTAACAAATTTGAATGGAAATTTATTCCCTATAGAACAATACTATCCACTCTCTAAATTTATTATTTGTCAAAGACCCCAGATGCTCGTGAAATTTTCACAAACATTAGTCTTTCATATGTATTCATTAGATCAACGATTTTCCAATAAAGATAAATTTCCTTTCCTTTTTTCACTTCCGAAGGTTTCCACATTTTCTTCCTGAAGTTAATTATTCCAATAGTCACTAAACTTAGGTCTATGTCTTCGATTGCTTACTAAAATTTAAAATGTCGAGTTTTTGTTACTAAACTTAGGTCCTTATCTTCAATTGCTCACTAAAATTTAAAATCTCGAATTTTGACCATTGAACTTTGGAAAATATTGTACATTACTCATTAGCATAATTTCCGTATCAAACCTCTAATGGAATTGGTGACATGACCGACGAAATGCACACGTGGTGTCCCTTCATACCATTAAACTTTGAAATGGTCAAATATTGCCACTAAATTTTGAAAAAATGTCTTCTAGTGCTCACTGAATTTTGAGGTGATCGAATTTTGACCACTAAACTTTGAAAAATGTTAAACTTAGGCCACTAAACTTTAGAAAATATTTTCTATTGTTCACTATAAATTTGGATTAATCACACATCTATATAGTAAAAATATTTTACATGTAAACTCAAAATTTTTCCTAACTTTTTAACCACACATTTTGCAAAAAATCATTATTTAAAAACTCGATCATCTCAAATTTTAATGATCAAAATTCAACCATCTCAAAGTTTAATAGGCAAAATTCGACCACCTCAACATTCACTAAGTATGGTCGAGTTTTTACCACAAAACTTTGAAAAATGTCTTCTATAGTCACAATAAATTTGGATTTAATTAAAATGCATTGTTAAATTTTGGATTTAATTTTGTTTAACAACAAACAAATTCACTGTGTGTTTCGTTGTACAATTCAAGTATAATGATGAAAATAGCTTCAAATTCTTAAAAAAAAAAAAAGTTTAAATATAACTACTGTGTAATTGAGTAATCATTCCTCTTGGTATAACAATGCTTGCAAAACTATGTAGAAGTGACTACTAATTACAATGAAAAAAACAATATATTTATTGCAAAGTTTCGATTGCAGGCTGCAACTCGCCTGCATGAAGCCGCAATTGCTAGTAATCACCAGTCAGCTATACGACGGTGAATTTGTTCCCGAACCTTATACACACCGCCTGTCATACTATGAGAGCTGGCTATGCCTAAAGTCGTTACCTTAACGGCAAGGAGGGATGCAGAAAGCAGGGCTAGTGACTGGAGTGAAGTCGTAACAAGGTAGCCGTACTGGAAGGTGTGGCTGGATCACCTCCTTTTGAGGAAGAGCTAATGCTTGTTGGGTATTTTGGTTTGACACTACTTCACACCCAAAACAAAAAGAAGTGAGCTACGTCTAAGTTAAACTTGGAGATGGAAGTCTTCTTTCATTTCTCGACGTTGAAGTAAGACCAAACTCATAAGCTTATTATCCTAGGTCGGAACAAGTTGATAGAATCTCTTTTTTTACATTCCCAAGTCCCCCCATGTGGCGACATGTGGGCGAAAAAAGAAAAGAGATGGATGGGGTTTCTCTCGCTTTTGGCATAGCGGGCCCCCAGTGAGAGGCTCGAACGACGGGCTATTAGCTCAATGATAGAATGTGCCTTGATAATTGCATCGTTGTGCCTGGGCTGTGAGGGCTCTTAGCCACATAGATAGTTCAATGTGCTCATCGACGCCTGACCTTGAGATGTGGATCATCCAAGGCACATTAGTATGGCGTACTCCTCCTGTTCGAACCAGGGTTTAAAACCAAACCTCTCATCAGGAGGATAGATGGGACGATTCAGATGAGATATGATGTAGATTAAATTAAATCCGATTTTTTTAAAAATGAATTTTAGCCCAGTTTGATGGTCATTATTAAAAAAAAAAGTTCTAGAAATAGTGATTTTTTTTGAAAAATGTTGAAAGCTCAAGAACGACTAACCAAGAGGGGGCATAGCAGTTGTCCGTGTCATGACCAACTCCGCCGGAATGAAACTCACACCTCGAGTTTAAATCTTTTTCAAAACTAAATGAAAGTTTAAGCAATTAATAAATAAAATAATAAGCAAGATAATGAAGAATAATAAGTAAAGAGAATAGAAGGCGCAAACGATGTGATATGGATGTTCGATCGAAAGCAATGATCTACATCCCTTGTTACTAAGCTCTCCGTCACGAGCAATGCCTTTTTCACTATAATTTGATTAACTTATGGTGTAATCCAACCCTTACAATGCTTTCGGTGACTTACAACTAATAAGCCCGATCCTTTTACAGCCGTTAAGCTTAGGACCTCAATACGACCCATAATTCAATCAAGAGTAAACTTTACAAAAGAAATATTCTCCCACAATAAAGATATATTCAAAGTTGTATACAAAGGAGAGAAGTAAGTAAACACTTTAATGAATAGCTATAAATGAAGTTCAAGTGTTAGGTTTAAAAAACTTTGATAAATGAAATGATTTTCTAAAATAGATTCAATCAAAAAAAACTTCAAAAGTAAATGAGTTGATAGAGATAAAATAAAGAATAGGGAACAAAAGTTAAAGCTTAAAAGTATATCAATTTAATGCTTTTAGAAGTGATGAAATAAATGCAAGAAGTGAGGATATTTGTAGAGTCCAAAATGTGAGAAAATCTGTATTTGCAATAGACTCGTCTAGTCGACCTCCTCTTATCCGAAAGACCAATATAGTCGTTTGTACAGTAAAAATCAAAAGTCAGGACAATCAAATTCTGGACCGTTGGAGGGAATCCGATCAACTGCCTCTCTGGGCGTTGACTACCCCGCAGTGTGATCTTTTTATGTTTTGGCCTCGTTTATTTCAATTTGAAAGTTTTGAAGTGCATGGACTTTTGGGGAAAAAAAATTTAACTAAATTTTCATGATAAAAATGTCTTTAAAGTCCAAATATCGTTTTTAAAAGTTATTTTTATTTTTGATCAAAACGTTGCACTTGAATGATTTTTAGTGCACACAAATTATTTTTAATGTATAAAAAGATTTTGAGTTTAACTATTCATTGTCAAATATCAAAGCGTTAGTACCTTTATATTTGTCTAAGAAATTAAGTCTTTGCTCCGAAGTTTAAACTTCTCGTCTTGATCTTTTGATGTCATCTCTTATACTCTTGATCTTGATCTTTTTTGGCATTTATCTTTTAAGTTTTGTCTAAAATAATTTGACTCGAATGCTTAGCTTCCACTTTGATCTTCATTTGAAGTTCGATAATACTTGATTGATTTGAACATTAAACTATCATCATTCAAAAGAATTTGTTAGAAATAAAATTACTCTTGTTTGTTATGATCAAAACATTGTGAATGAAGTCGACTATATGTCAACAAATGTGTGGATAAAAAGTTGGGAAAAATTTTGAGTTTACATGTAAAATATTTTATTGTACAAATTTGTGGTTAAATCAAAATTTTTAGTAAGTAATAGAAGACGTTTTTTAAAGTTTAGTTGTTAAAATTTGATGTTTTTCAAAGTTTAGTGGTCAAAATTCGATCACTTCAAAGTTCAGTTATCAGTAAAAAAAAAGACATTTTTTAAAATTTAGTGGCCGAAATTCGACCATCTCTAAGTTTAACAGTGTGATGAGGTGCCATGTGTGTATTTCATCAGCCACGTCACCAATTTCGTTAGAGATTTGAGACGGAAGTTATGCTAGTGAATAACGTACAACATTTTTCAAAGTTCAGTGGCCAAAATTCAACATTTTAAAACTTAGTGAGCAATTAAAAGTGTGTTTGAGCCACCTTATTTTTAAAAAATGTATTTTGAAACAATAGATTGATGAAAAATGCATGATTAAAAAATAAGGAAAAATTTTGGATTTGCAAGTAATATTATTTTATTGAAAAATGTGTGGCTGAAATGATATCAAATCACTGTTTACGAATTTTTTCCCAAATAATGGGACTCAAACAGGATCTAAATATATGGATCTAAGTTTGATGATCAAAACTCTACATTTTAAATTTTAATAAACAATTAAGGATCGATAACTATTGGATCAATTCTAGAGTTGGCAACGATTTAGTTCAGGGTCAGTTCGGTCAAAATCATCACTGACCTATCAATTTTTTGGCCATACCATAATTATGTAAATCGGTTCGGTTTGGTTCAGTTGGTTAATAACCACGAATAGAGGCAAATCTAGGACTTTGACCCAACTAGGACGGTCGATAATCATTGACCGTTAATAGTCAACGACCGTATAACGATGTCATTTATTGATATCAAATTAAATAATATTAAAAATTATTCAATCTATATGTAAATACACTAAAACGTAAAAATCGTATATATATATCAAATTACTATACAATACAATTCGAAATAATATAAAATAAATGATACATGAGACTTCTTTGTATTATCAATGCTTAATAAATCATTTGCTCGACTAAAAATAGTTATGGGATTAGATGCACCACTACAAGAATTAGGTTGGGACATCAATTGAAAAAATAATTCCATAATCTGTATTAGAATTAAAATTAATTTTAAAATATAATTTGAGTTTCAATTTTCAATTCCCAACACTAATTTATTGCAAATTATAAATTCCCCAATTCCTCATTTTCAATTTTCAATTTTCACAAATCATATAATCACATTGCACAATACTCAAGCTAATTTTTATTATTACAATTCACAGTTGATATATTCTCAAATTAATTCTCATATAACACAAATAAAAAAAAATACTAAGTCAATTTAGCAAATAACATCTCAAATGAAAATACAAACAATATCCCAATTCCCAAATGAAAAATTCAAATTTAACAAACAATATTATCAATATAACAATACTAAACAATATCTTGTCCCTTGATCCTTATGCATCAAACTTGATTCCTACACAATAACTCAAAAGCTTCAACTTCAATTCATATTCAATCTTCATTCATAGAAATAATAATGGAAAGTCCAATTGCCCTTTTCTTTTAATTCTTTTAATGGGTACTTCATATAAAAAAAAAAAAAAAAAAAAAAAAAAAAAAAAAAAAAAAAGAAAGAAAGAAAGAAAAAAAGTTTAACTTATAATCAATTTGGGGCGAGTCTACTGCGTAAATACCATACCCGTCCCACCCAAAATCGGATCATTAAAATCAAATATCATATCCATCCCTATTACACCATCGATTCAATTTTTCTAATCAGGTTCAATTCGATTAGCCACGATTTTTTTATTTTGACCGTTGGAATTGTTATACCTAATCAATTCCTTTTCCTTTTGGTTCATCTTTCTTCTTTCTTTGCCTTAGTCCTCGATCTCGTTTGAGGAAATAAGTGAAAATAGCTATTTGACCCACCCTTATTTCTACATTGGTCTTTGACTGATTTAAAAAAAAAAACGAAAACACAATTTAAAGACACTTTTTCAAAAATACCCCTCCATCTTTCTCTCTCTCTCTCTCGACAGTTTGGACAAGAAATCAGTTTCATTGACAGTTAGCCGTTCAGACATCTCCCTCACCAAAAAACTTTCGACAGTCGACTATTAACAGTTGTAAATGTCAGTTTTTGTGGAGTTATGTTTAGATTATTGGGTTTGTTGAATTTTAATTAGATTATTGGTTGGAATATTATTTTTTTGCTATAAAAGGCATGATTTAGGCTAGATTTACGTATAGATAAAATGTATGATTGTGTGGGGAGCTCCAACTCACCAGAAATGGTGGATTTCGACGAGAGGAGCAAAATTTGTTGACAGGTGGCCGTTAACAGTCGACCAACTGTTAATAGCCGGTTTTTTTTTAATTTTCTAAATTAATTTAAATCATTAAATGTTTGGAATTTTTAATTAAATATTTTTTTTCTTGATCAAATTTAAAGAAATTTGTTATTCTAAAATTATTTTTTTAATTCAAATTTTAACTCTTTATTTGAAATTGAATTTTGATTTTTATTTTAAATTTTAATTTTAATTTAAAGAAATTTGTTATTTTAGAATTTATTTTCAAAATAATTTTTTAATCCTAATTTTAACTTTTTATTTTTAATTTAATTTTAATTTTTAATTTTATTTTAAATTTAAATTTTCATTTTAGTCATAATTTTAATCTAAAGAAATTTGTTATTTTAAAATTAATTTTCAAATTACTTTTTAATTCTAATTTCAACTTTTCATGTTAAATTTAATTGTAATTTTATTTTAAATTTACATTTTTTAATTATAATTTTAATCGAAAGAAATTTGTTATTTTAAAATTAATTTCAAATTAAATTTTTAATTCTAATTTCTAATTTTTAATTTTTGATTTAATTTAATTTTAAATTTAAATTTTCATTTTAGTTATAATTTTAATGTAAAGAAATTTGTTATTTTAAAATAAATTTTAAAATAAATTTTTTAATTCTAATTTTAAATTTTTATTTTAAATTTAATTGTAATGGTAATTTTATTTTAAATTTTAATTTTAATTTTAAGAAATTTTTTATTTTAAAATTACTTTTTGAATTCGAATTTTAATTGTAATTGTAATTTTATTTTAAATTTAAATTTAAATTTAAATTTTCATTATAGTTATAATTTTAATTTAAAGAAATTTGTTATTTTAAAATTAATTTTCAAATTACCTTTTTAATTCTAATATTAACATTTTATTTTAAATTTAATTGTAATTGTAATTTTAATTTCCATTTTATTTTTTATTTTGTTATTTTAATTTTAATTTTTATGGTAATTACTAATTTTCGATAACACGGTTAAAAATTCACAATATTAATTTTTGGTAAGAGAGAAATTTTTTTCATGAATCTATGTCTTGCGTATAGTAGTTACGATTCGATTTGCTTAATTTTGGGTTATTATGCTTCATTCCATCATTTCATGTACCATTCTAATATTCAGATTCACTTTTTGCAGGATGGATTATAATCTGGATGCAGAGCTGAGACAAATGCCAGACAAAGTTACTGGGACCATAACTTTGACAGTTTCCCCTAGATCTTGGAGCTGCTGGACAACCAGCAAGCAGATATGCTACGTCAATCCTTTCTGTGGCCTCTATACCCTATGAGAGAGTTGCAGTATTTGGGTAAGATGATCGATGCTCTTCTATGTTGGTTGCTGAGTCCAGTGGACGGCGATGCCCTCTACTTCGACCTCGAGGGCAAAGTCGTTAGCTTTTCCTTATTCGAGTTTGCCCTGCTGACTGGATTGAAGATTACAGGCCATGAGGCAGCTAGCGACGGGACTTAGAAAAAAAATAGGTTACAGGACACTTACTTCCAAGGACAGGGGACGGTAGTTCTGCCTCAGCTGATGGACGTGATTAGGAGGTGTGACGAGATGTTGGACAGACTGAAGTTAGGTCTAGTCTACATCATTGAGAGCGTGATACGATGTTACTATAAGAAGACTGCGATCGACCTTTTCCACCTGGAGATCGTTGACGACATAGAGCACTTCAACAGCCATCCATGGGGCTACCGATATTTCGAGAACACCATCCACATCTTCACCAGATCACCCTCGAAGCCCAAGGGGCCCGTGTGAAAGTACTACACGTACGAATTTCCCTTAGCGTTGTAGGTAAATGATTAACACAATGAATGTTAAAATATTTTTTCTATTGAATTTGTATGTACTAATTTATGTATTGCAGGTCTGGGCGTACGTGACCATCTCCATATTGGGTACCCTCTTTGCGCGGTTAGAGGAGGCACGCTGTCCCGAATGCACCATTGGTGAGCATCCCAAGCGAAGGAATGTCCCACTGGAAAACAATTATCGGCTCTTCTCGACGACCCTCATGTGAGTATTATAAATTTGTGATTTATATTGTACATAGTTTATAATCTCATTACATGATTTTATCTTTTTAAAATGTCAATATGTCAACTTAAAGTAATAACTCATTTGACGCCAACGATGGAGGAGGAAGCGCGGGGTCTTGTGCATGAAATAGCGGTTTCGCAAGCCCAAGACGACCAGATGTCCAATTCGATCTAGGGATGGCAATCGGGCTCGTCGGCTTAGACCGCCCGTAACTCAGCTCAGGGCTCGGTAGACCCGAGCCCCATTTTGGGGACATGGGCTTTGCCCAAGCTGGCCCGTGAGCTCGCGAGCTTTTTAAAAAAAAATTTGAGGCAAAACTGCTGCCTGAAGGCAGCAGCTTAGAGAAAAAAATGGGAGAAAACGAGCCTGCCCGGCTCGACCCGGAAAAAGCCTGAGCAAAAGCTCGGGCCTAGCCTATTTTTTTAGCCGAACTTTTGTTCGGCCCGGCTCGAGCTCTCAAAAAAGCTCGGCTATTTTAATCGAGCTGAGCCCGAGCCGAAACTTTAGGCTCGCGACTCGTTTACATCCCTAATTCGATCCCTGATCGGGACTGGGAAAGTGAATTATTGATTAATATTTTGTATGAGTTAACAATTATTCAATAAGTTAATAATATGTAAGTTTGTGCAAGACCGCGAGCCAGTTGATCGGGCATTACCTCCGCCGACTGCATCACCTCCGTTGAGGGCATCACCTCTGCCGTCGGTATCACTTCCTCCCCCTCAGGGTGATTATTCTGATGATCTATATCATTGCATGACTAGATTTATGGTGCAAGAGGTCGGCACGTTGCGTTGAGAGCTGACAGGAGTTATATTAGGGGAGGTTATATCAGAGGAGGTTGACGCGCTGCGTCGAGATATGGTGGAGTGGGTCGACGATCTGGGACGCCAGTTGATAGGGAGGGTCGAGGATATAGCTGATGATGTTAGAGTGTTGCGCGGGCATTTAGGGGACCTTCATGATGAGATGATAGCACTTCGAGGTGATATAGCAAGCAGACGATGGGGTGGCGGAGGTGACGACTAGGGGTGATCGAGAGGATAGAGATAGGGGTTACACACAATCGTGGTCGGAGAATGCATGTGACTCCTTTTTTCAGTCCACAGAGGATAGGGTGGACCCGAGAAAGGACGAGGGGGTGGCCTTGTTGAGAACGGGAGCAACGATCGAGGAGGTAGTGCTGACGATGGCGGATGAGGGGGTCGAGGAGGTGGTGTTGATGTGGGTGGATCGGGGACGGGATCTATGGTCGAGGAGGTGGCGACAACGGAGACAAAGGAGGAGGTGAACGTGGAGGAGGTAGCGATTGTCAGGGCGGAGGAGGGGACGATGCCTGAGATGGGCGAGGAAAGGACGATTGCTGTGACTGGGGCGAAAAAGTGTGTTGTTGACGTGCCGGAGCTAGTGGTAGGCAAGAGGCCGAGAGTGCTGTCATAGTACATTGTCTCTCCCTTCACGGCTAAGACAAAGAGGAGGAGGTTCGTCGATGGGACGATCCCCAACCTATTTCGGGAGGTGGACCATGTCAAGTGGAACGCGTTCGAGACGGAGTGGAGAAGAATATTATCCAGGTTAGTATTCATGATATTAGTGATATTAGTACATACTAGTGATCGTTTCTCGTATACGCTTTTTTAACATTTCTCTGTTTCTTTTGTCAGGACCAGTCGTACGATCGGTACTATGACGATCTCCGATACTTATAAGTGGTTCCACGATATCATCACTTCAGGAGTTTGGCTTGCCGACGATGTAAGTAAAGTAGTCATACTGTTATTTTTTATGAATTGTATATCATTATTTGTTTATGCAATGAAATAACTCCCTTTCGTATTGCTATTTTTTAATGCAACATATCGACCTGGCCATGGACTTGTTGCATGATCGGGTTCAAAGATATCTGGGGTCATTTAACAATCCTGGCCAAGTCATACTGAATTTGGAGTTCGGACGAAATGTTGACATTGAGTACCAGTCGCTCCAATATGCCAGCAAGGAGTACGCGGTGCCCAACTACATGCTCGAGTGGACCACAGGGATGTGGCCACGTGTTGAGAGGAAGCCATGTGAGGGTTGTACACATATGTACATACCAGTGATTGTGAATCTTCATTGCATAGCCTTGGAGATCGTATTCGCTGAGTCTACTATCTATGTGTACGACCCCGATAATTCATATCCGACACAGGGTCAGTTTGAGCAAAATCTGGAGTCCATTGCTGTTTTTGTCTCTATGATGGCTAGACAGGCGGGATTGATTGTGAAGGACATATTAGTCGTCGTGCGGGACACGACCACGATGAGGCAGACAATATCGTAAGTGGTTCTAAAATTTTTAAAATTTAATACTTAATTTTTTTTGCTGCAGAGTACTAATCAAACTCATTATTGTTCATTTGTAGGGGCGATTATGCCATTTTTGCAATAAAGTATATCGAATTTTTTAGTGTAGCACATAAGGTTGATGAAATCAACCAATCCTGGATACAGAGTTGGCAAAATAAGTTGACGTGCGACTTATTCTACTTTAATGGTGATCCATAGATTTATTGTAATTATTAGTTGTAATTTTTTGTAATTACGAAATAATTATAAACACTGTAATTGTTGTACTTATGAAATGTTTGTAACACACTGTAATGGATTATTAAATGATTATTAACTACGATGGCCTTTGAAATATCGTAGGATAAATGCAAACACTATTTAATTTAGATGGACAATATTACCAAATGATTTAATTATCATTTAGAGGAACATGACTTATACAATATTGGCAAGTATGCCCTACTAATTTGCACCGGCTGTATCTACACGGTTGAGGAAATTCTCCGATAAATAGTATTCTAGACGTACTTGGGCGTCCAGAACCATGTGGTTCAATGAGAGGTGGCAACAATGTATTGAATGGACGAATATGGTTGGGGACTTCCCATTCAGTTTCATTCGACAGAGAAAATATTGTCTCAGCGTAGGCAGCTTTCCAGTAATCAGTCGTGTAGTAATGAGAGCACACTGTTGTAGCTGCAAATCCTCGATACATAGCAATCGCGATTGCATGCTCCCATGGAAAAGTCTCAAATTGAAATTTTTTACAAGTGCATGTGTTATTAGTCAAGTCCACCATATATGTCGTATTACATGCACATTCCACTGAGAAGCGCGATTTGTCTAGTGACTCGACATTCAACTGTCTCGCAAGTTCTGCAGTTTTGAATAGCTTTTCCTCTTGCGCGGGGCCCCAAGCTAGCACACTCGTGCAATTCTGTGATTTTGCACGTCGATCGTGAAAACTACTGCTGGAGCTTGGTATGGATATTCTCAATCAGTGCAAGGATGGGTAATTCTCGATCCTTCTTGAATAATGCATTAAGAGACTCCGTGTTGTTTGATATCATCATGTTGTATTGACGTCCTGGAGAAAATGAGCGCGCCCAATGTTCAATCCCCATTTTCGTTAGATAATCCCATGCATAGAATGATATACTTCATATTTCAACAATGAACTTATTACACTCTTCAACACTATAGGATTCAGTCGCTCTCCTAAACAATGAAACGATACATTTGCCCTGATGCCTGATCAGATTGCTTTGAATATGGTACATGAAATACCCATGATATGCATCTGGAAAAACTTCAACGATACCATTCATTAAAGGCTATCCCCGATCTGATACAAATGCAAGGTTCTCTACTTCCCCGATTACTTCCCTTAACTTTGTGAATAACCACCGCATTGACAGGTCATTCTTACTATCGACTATGCTGAATACAAGAGAGTAAATTTGGATGTTGGTATTTTGAAATGTAGCAATAATCAACTTGCCTTGATATTAAGATTTCAGTGTTGTGTCATCAACTAGAATTAGGGGTCGCATTGCATTTCGAAATTCCCGAATGCATTGTCCAAGAGCCATAAAGAAGAATTTGAAGCAATTTCCACCCTCCGTTTCAATAAAAAATTCCGAGCCAGGATTACTTTTCTTCATGTTATGGTAATACCTGGCCAATTTAGCATAACTTTCCTCTGCAGAGCCCATTAAATCCTCAAATGCACATTCCTTGGCCTTCCAGGCCTTCTAGTAGCTCAAGACTACTCGGTACTCTTGATGGATGTCGTTAATGATGTCTGATGTCTGTAGATTGTACGTGGATCTTGATTTTGTGCATTATCTTTCGACCAATAAATCAAACTCGGCTTGCCGGTGATCATTTCGACGTAATCCCACTTAACAAGTATGTTCCTGTTTGTACTTGCGAACTACAAAGCACTCATTCGTATTCATCTTCGTCGCTCGCAAACGCCAACAACTGTTATCTACGCAGGCGATTGTCAACAACAATTTTTTCGATTTTTTCACTTTGAACTCAAAGTTATATTTCAATGCAATTAGGTGCACAGCTTCCTGCAAATTTTTTTCATTTCAAACAGTTTCTCGACATACAAATCCTCACTATCGGGAACCACATATGAGGAGTTAGAGGATGGTCCACTTGATCCAGCCCCTGATATCCCACCCCGTTCATGTCTCTGTCGGGATAAAGCGATCAAATCCTCGTCTGTAAAAGAATTTGCATTTTCACATTCATTGTCGTGAACTATGGACAGAATTCTGTGAGTAACTGTCTCTGAAATAATTACATCATCTTCACGAGCTATCTGGACGGTATCCCAAAAATCATTAGCATTGTGATCCCCTCCATCTGAATCTACTTGTTCACTTTCGACGATATCCTTCCTCACAAAAGTCATGCAAATAGGAGTCAAGTGCCTATTGTTCATTTCAAATAGATAATTCACTTCGACATTAGAAAAAATAGTCATAGGTGGACTCGGAACTTCCTAATCGTTGAATTTAAATTTCAATTCCATGTCATACAGAGAGAGATCGACATTTTGTTTGTCCTGTAAAACATTATAGAATTCTGCATACGTTGTTATTTCTGTTATGAAAATTGGAATACCACCACGTTTATCACTCGTTCATTTCCATACCCATCGATCTCTTTCGTCCAATTTGAAATCACCAAAGTAACAAACTGGAACTACAACCATATCTGTATGACAAAAAAGAATTTTTAATTACAAGAAAATATTGAAGGAAATAAAAAAAATTATAAACAGCCGACTGTTATTTTCTGGCTATCTAGCTGGGTTTTTTCAATAGTTAACTGG
Source organism: Olea europaea var. sylvestris (assembly GCF_002742605.1). Lineage (NCBI taxonomy): Eukaryota > Viridiplantae > Streptophyta > Magnoliopsida > Lamiales > Oleaceae > Olea > Olea europaea. Next base: position 19,703,791 of record NC_036242.1, on the reverse strand, counting down.
ACAGTTGGCAGTTCAAATTCGACTGTCCGACAGAATAAACACATCAAACTTTTACAGATTAATTTTTCAGTATTAATGTAGATGAATTTTTTCTCGTCAAATGCTTAAATTTTTCACAGATATATTAAAAAAACTATCTACATTAATATTATATGTCGAAATAAATTTTATCTATGCAAACGTAAAATAAATTAACGAAAACAAAATTAAATGTGCGTATTATAAATTTACCGATCTGATGAGATTGATATAAAAAAATTTCAACTACAACGTTCGATGAATTTTTCAGATCTTGAGGTTGAAGCAGATGAAAGATGAAAATATTTTTATCTATATTGGAGTAAACAGATATGAGAAGTTTGCTGATTTTGATATTTTAAGTGAGAAGTGTTTGATTTTAATTTGTTAACAAGAGGGTAATAATATCTTTTAAATAAAATCTTCTTTTGTAATTGTATAAGGGTATTTTTATGTTTTAATACTCAATGGGCCACTGTGGTAATATTAACAATTGAACACCGTTTCATTTTTAAAATTACCCCATCTCGTTTCCAGATTTCACCGGCATTGACATCGTTATCAATTACCCGTTAATTGCAATTGAATAGCCGACCCAGACCCTTTTGCCCTTTCCACTCAAACTTTTTCCCGTTTCCCCTTTTCAAGCTCATTAAAATCTACCCAAATAAACCTTATGGTTTTCTCGAAATCATATTATGTATCATCAATCTTTTGATTTTGGTGCAATATAATCTTGGAGAAGGCTATGTAGGTAGATACTGTAGATTTTCTTTTGACATGTAACTATAAATTTTATGTTTTCCTTTAGCTTTATGATTTCTTTCAGTATTTGAATGGCTACAATTCAACAGTTTTGAGTTATCCCTCACGTTTTTCAATTTCTTTCACCCCGTTAATCTTGTATTTGACTTTATGGAACTTAAGAAGATGTTCATTACTTGTCATGTACTGCCACTCTTTTTCTCATCTCATTTAAGCTTTCGGTGCTGAATTCTGGTTTTATACAACCGATTAGTCTAAGAAAATTTTTATTAGAGAGTGTTTGATGCCGACAAGACTTGACCTTTTTGTAACATTATGATTTGTAAGAGAAATTATTTTTTGTAACATTAAACTTGAAAGTATGTTGAGTGAGTGATATACCAGTTTTATAAGGCAAGGCCAGTTGTCTGACTCTGCAGCCTTAGATGATAATCATGATGTTACAATGGATTCAACTGCAATTTTCATGCATATTCGTAGTCTTACTAGATCAGAGGTAGACTTCAAGACCCTAACAGGTGTTAATCTCTCATTTGAAGAGAAAACTCTAAGAATGAGAATGTAGGAAGTTTCATGAAATTGACTTTAGTTAAGAAGCCGGTTTCTATATCCTCCATTCCTGCCACAAATGTTAGTGGAAGTCGTGATTCAAATGATATGAGTCTTCTTGATGAAAACCCCAACTGGTATAAATATGAGAAAGTTACCAGGATTGTATGCACTTTTGGCGGAGAGCAGAAAAAAATTGCTTTCTGTTGGTGGCTCTGATGATATTAATGCCTCAAAGTCACCTGGAAGGATGAAAAGTAGGCACTCTATATGATATCATCATATGATGGGAATAGCCTTATAAATTTAAGTGAATTTTGCAAAGCAAGAAACTGACACGATCATTTCTCAGGATTTACTGTGTAAAGAAGTTTCTGATGTACATGGCAAATTTCAGGAGGCAAATGGTGGTATATTATAATGTCTTGTCATGCCCTGCCCGTCCCTTACCGTCTTTTTCAATTTGTATTGCTTGCCAAACATGCAATTAGGGAGTGTTAACCTTAAGCTACTATTATTCTTTCTAAAAGAAGTTAGGCTGTTGGCATTGGGATGAGAGCTCGTGGGTATTACTAATACTATATAGGATAATGTTTTTCCACTTAGTGAACTAAACATTGAAATAGATTGACATCTCAAAATTTGAGCAACTTTTTGACATTGGAACTTTGCATATTGGTTTTTAATGATATTTCTTTGAATTTAAGCATGGAGATATGGGATAGAGTGATAATTCTAGGCTTTTTACTTGTCTAAGAGAAATTTAATATCTGTCTCTGTTAAATGAACATTAATGGAGTGTTGGCCACATCTGCTTAAAATTCATAATTTATGGAAGAAGGTTTTACATTAGCCATACCGCCTATGTGAGTAAAAATTTCCCAGAAATTAGTGTGTGTGCCTACATATTATTTTCTTTCTTGCATCTCGCCTTTTCTGTGTTTACATTTCTGTCAATGTTATGCAACTTAAGTATGGAGATGTCAGGTCTCCTTTATACTTATTATCTGATATGTAATGAGAAATCCTGTTTTTAAACATTTTTGAAATGTGCACAGGGCCATTATTATTTAGTGTGGACAAAAGCAATATGTTTTATAGCTCTACGAAAAGTCATATGATCACTCAACCTTTTAGGATCTGAACCATATGTTAGATCCAAGATAACAGGATATTGATTCAACCTTAATTATTTCATACAATGGATCTTTGTACAACAAATTCCTATCTTGAAATTGTGTTAGACTTAAATACCATATTGCATCCATGTGCTCGCCTTGGCTTGCAAGGCTACGCAGTCAATATCTTGGACTGGTATCAATAGTAGTTATGTAAACACATGCTTCTGTTGTTCGAATGAATTTGTTGCTTGTTTTCCTTTGTAATTATGGATCTTCACACCATCATCACAACGGAAATTACTGATTCTTTCCCTCACTCCTTCCTTAATTATTTCTCTTTATGGTCATATTCTTGCTATGACTACATCTTCATAATCAATTCACATTGAACACATTAAAAAACTCTCGAAATTTTATTTTATTATTATTATTTTTTTTTTTTATGACTTGTTGAATGAGAAGAGAAGAATGTGTACACAAACCTCAAATGTCATCAATTTTAAAATTTTGGAGTTGCAATCTTTAAAAGTAGAATTATTTAATGTCTTCATAAATTTAATATTTTCCTTTTCTTGTTCATTTGCTGCAATTGTTAACCAAGTTCTCTTTCAATTTCTCAGCAGATTGCAGTAGTGTTGAAATGTATCGAAGAGGTTCGTGACTATTTCAATTTTGTCTCTTTTAATCGAGGCTTGTATTAATTTTTTGTAATTATAGTTTGTGTGAAACTTTTATTGTCAAAATGACTTACCTAATTGGAATCTGATTTCTATGATGTCCTAATATAATTGATTTTTACTGCGTTATAATAGTTTATATCTTAATAATGTTGGTAGATTATCATGTATAAAGATTGGGTACACTTATCAATGTTATCTTGTCCTTTTAAATTTAGACTATCTTAAAATATGTCCATAAATGTTTTTTAAATGATATATTTAGCATTTTTTTTATAAAGTTTCAGAGGCATATCAGTATGGTGCAAGCCAATGCAGGGAATGTTGCAAAAACCTATTCCACCAACATCTTGATATAATGTATGGGCATTTGATCTACGTCTACTACCTGGTTGTTTCATGGGGAAAAATCGAATGTAGTATCATTGCTTTCTCAAGATGTAGAAAATCTAGATACATGTATGATGTACAGACATACATTTTATTATGGTGACAATATTTTAGAACCTAAGAATGAAGATAGAGAGAGAGACTTTTTCAAATTTATATGAGGGCATTGAAATTCCTTTATATCTTGGTTGCATGAAGTATATAAAGGATATCTGCTATTGTTGTCTTATATAAGCATAAAGTTACATATGGTATATTTGACAAGGATTTCAGTGAACTTCTTGATATTATCCGAGATATGCTATCACATGGGAATGCCCTTCTCGATTCTTGCAGTTCAACAAAAAGGTTATTGAACACCTTTGATTTTGGGTATGAGAACATCCATGCATGTGTAACTAATTGTTTGTTTAGAATGGATCTAGAGAATTTGGAGACATGATTTAGAAGAATGATTAGGTCACTTGATAAGGCAGAACAACTAATATGGCACTCAAATCACAAAAGTCAAGATGGAAAAATGTGTCATTTAGTTTATTCAATAGCTTGGGAGAGAATTGATCAAAAAATGGCCTTGTTTTGCATCAAACTCATGAGAACTTAGGATTCGCCTTCTCCCAATGGATTTTCGACCTTTGGTGACCTAGTTCTAGGTATAATTGTTGGCCAGTGATATTAGTTATATATAATCTCCCTCCTTGGATATGCACGTCTTGAGGAAAATTTATTATTAACTTTATTAATTCTAGGTCCAAAGCAACATGGAAATGATATAGATGTGCATCCAGAATCACTCATAGAAGACTTAAAATAGATGTGGAGTATTGGTGTTCAAGTATATGATCCATCTTCAATTTGAAGGCTGTGCTCTATGATCCTCGGACTCGAGTACGGGTACGTAACTAAATATCGGATCTTTTATTTTCTAAAATGTAGTTCAAGTACTGATTACTTTTTTTTTTTTTTTTTTTGGAGGAGGAGAAATTATTTATCTAAACTAAACTATCTCTAGGTTGATAGTTTTCATCTTCGGTTGTCCAAACATTTCGAATCCTACGAAGCTTAGACGAAGGGGCTTCATCATCCAAATATATACATGACTCAATCTTAGAGTCTAGTTTTGGCTCTGGTCTTGGTACATGCTCTGGCTCGTCCTCTGGCTCTAAATTAGGTTCACAATTTGGCTCCTGTTCTAGGTCTTCATCAGGGTCTTCCTCGGGTTCGGACTCGAGAGTAGAAATTCACCTATCTAGAAAAGTTTCACATTACAAATCAAACTCGATCCTTTTCTGGTGCTCTGGAGGGTTACCCTCTCGCATTTTATCCCTAACCGCAATGCCTATGTCTCCCCATTGAGGGGACAATGTATGGATAAAATTGTCAACAACTTGAAGGGATGTAATCTCATGTACTAAGCCCCTTGCCGCAGCCCATCTAGCGAAGACTTCCTCCACATGCTCAATAAGTATGTGAGTTGAGTTTGCCTCATAATTCTCGTAGGCTTGGATAACTGCAGTCCTATGGTTTAGAACAATTCTACAAGTCGTTATCTTTCTAGTGGTCTCTCTAATTCTAGCCATGACTGTCACATACAAGCCAAGTCCAATTATGCTTCATATTTTATTAGTGGTGATAATACATTGCCCGTAATGCCTGCATGATTCATTACTAAGATAATATAAAATGTTATACTTCTATCAAAAGGTAAAAGTATGTGAGAAAATAATTCATAAATGGAAGCAAATATATTTAACGTCATGCTACAATTCATACTAGTATACAACATTTCATTTCATTCCCACCATTTCTCAAATTAAATATAAGGATGTATATCTCATGCTCAAAATTAAAAATTTAAATAAAACATATTATGCAATACCTTCGGTCCGTCAGATGGTAGTTGATTGGAGAATGCTACGTGCCAAGAAACTTTCAAAGTCTTACATATTTAAGAATTTTAATAAAAACTTTACATCCCATCCTTAAAATTATATCTTAAGGAAATTATTAATAATTAATAAATAACATGTAAAGTTAAAGTTAGCTATATACACATTTAATGCACATAACAATTTAAATTAATCCAATTCTCATATAAACTATCATATATATATATAAACATTCATTTGAAATAATCATCTGAAATAAACAATCAATTTTGATTTTATTTTATTTACCTTTCACGTGAACATGCATAATCATATCTATAAACATTCATTTGAAATAATCACAATCATAATTTCTTTTATTTACCTTTCACGTGAACAGTGGTACTATTCACGGTGAAAAATGTTGTTATAATTCAATTTAATAGTTATTAAAATAATAATTTCCTACTACTACATAATTTAGTAAAATTATAAAACATGTATAATTATGCTGTACAAATTTACACCCAACCACATGTATGTATACTTACACACACATGCCTCATATGTACACATCACACGCTACGCATGCATACATACATACATACAAACTTCATATATACAACATATATATGCATATGCACTTGCAAAAAAAAAAAAAAAAAAAAGAAAAGAAAAAAAGAAAAAAAAAAGAAAGAAAGAAAGAAAGAAAGATGACATTGGCATAGTATGAAGTATAAAATCATTATTTTAATGTCAATCAATTGAAATATAATGATTGCATTTGAATTCAATTTAATAAAATAATTTTAAAAATCTCGTACCTTATTTCAACTCAATATTTCCCAAATTCAGTCATTGTTCATTATGTTTTTGGCACATATAAGCAAGAGAGGTGAGTAATTTAAGAATAGATCCTTATAACGAGAACTCAGTACTCTATTCCTTTTTCGTAAAATCATATTTTTTTTTTTTACAAAGTCTACAGAATCGATTTATAACTCTGGGCTCTGATACTATACTGTAACGCACCGAAATTTTATAGACTTAAATTTTGATGTGTTATCGATATCATTCCATAATCATACATCAAGCGGAAAATAAAATTAAAAGTTTAAAACTCCTAATTTATTTAATACTCAAATACTGAATAAAAACATAATGTCACGTAATATAGTACATTAAATGGGAATAAATAAAAAATGCAAAATGTCCTAACTGAATTATGTTTAAATATTTTTATAAAAAATTTTACTTGGTAGCCCACGCACCACTAAGCCACCACCAACGTCGATCGATCTGACCTGAAATGTTAAAATTGAAGAAATGAGTAATTTTATATTCAGTACGATATGTGCGTCCAAAAATTGTAATAACTTTTAAAACATGAATTTATAACATTTCATACAATCATTTCATCAAGAGAAATTGATGATCAATCGAATACTTTTAACGCATTTAAGAAGACCCGAAGGAGATCTCACATTTCATTTCATTTGGACCCGCAGGTCAATCAGCATTTCATGAAATAAATCACGTAGAAAAAATTAAAATATTGCAAGGACAACCAACTTGCACATAATATCCTACCTCGTTTTGACAAAAATCTGAAGGCACACTCAAAATATTTTTCTACGTCTCTCTGCTACCACATTCAATTGATGCACACTATTTTGATTTCACAAATATTTCCAAATGAATTGACATGAAATGGGTTGTTTTGGTTTCTGATAAAACAATGGCTTGTTGGCAAATTTGTGTTATATAATAGGAATAAAGAATAGCTTTCTATTGGAAATAATGTGTGCTTACCACCTGACTTTGCAGTATATAAATAGGACAGATTCCCCAATAAACTGAAATTGTAAAAAAAAAAAAAAAATACGTACATGTTGATTGGGTTTATCTAGAACATGTGATAAGCCAAAATCTTATACCATGCAACAAAAAATCTAGTCAAATTGTACTATAATATCATCTTATTCAATTAAAAAAAAAAAAAAAACCCCACTATCTCTATCCAAATACACGTGGCAGCCATCTATCAATCTCCGAAAAAAAAATCAAAACTAATAAACAATAAAAGAAAACTGCCTTATCTACTTACACATTGCAGCTCACTATCAATCCAAGATTAATTAAGTTGAAAAAAAAAAAACTAGTTTTTTGTAATTTATTCAAACTGTAATATCTTGAAGCTAGCTTATCCGAATCGACTTTTTCTCTAGTTTAAAATGTATAATTAAATGAGCTATCCAACGAGTATAATATTAATATACTTATCATCATTCTATCCAAATCCAAATATTAAACCCAAAGAATATAAGAATTTAAAAATATATTTCATCTTAATCCCTCAACTTTCAAAATAAGAAAATATAATATGCGGAATAAATAAATTTTTATTGTAAAATTTTCGGGATGTTACACTTTGAATTTACATAGCCATCGAAGAAGGCATTTATACTCTTACTGTGTTGAGTTCTTGATATCTTTGCCCAAAAAGTGGTTTATAAATAGCAAGAAACCCAATGGCCTTTATTCTTTTATAGTCCCAACAACTAATCATTATCATGCAAATTAAACGTTTCGATCATCATTTCCCAACCTCATTCAAACTCTTCAACAGACTGAGAATCATACACCAATTCATTTGTCATAGAAAATATTGAAACTTTATTGACGTGGAAGTAAATGATATGGCAGAAATTCCGTTGCACAAAAGCTACAACTTCGTAATTGTTGAAGCAGCTAGATATGAAAATATTACTTGCGTGGAAAATGATTGTTGAAATTATATTGAACAAGTGAGATAATTAAGAGTTGGAGGAGGAGATGCCGCAACAATGCAGTCCTACTTTTCCAAGATGCAAGCCCAATGCTCAGTATTTTACTTCAATATAGATTTGGACAATGAGTCTCGACTGAGGGATGTATTTTGGGCAGTTAATAGACCTCGATAAGCGTACAAGGAGTTCGGTGACAATATCACATTTGACACCACTTACTTAACTAAAAAGTACGATATGCCTTTCACCCTTTTTGTTGGTGTTAATCATCACGACAATCAACACTGCTCCGTTCTAGTTGTTGTCTAATGAGGGCACGGATACTTTTGTGTAGCTATTTAGGACACGACTTTAGTACATATATAGAAAAGCTCCCCATAGAATCATTACCAATCAAGATAGGGTCGTGCAAAATGCAATTGTTAGAAAAATGTAGATACCACGTTGATAAGGCTTCAATTTTTTTGAGCATACATGGATTAGTGTATGATTCGTAGTTTGTTTAAGAATTTGAAGAAGGTTGGAGAGCGATGATCAACGCGTATGACTTGCATAGTAATGATTGGTTATTGGGACTGTTCGATAATAGAGGTCACTGGTTCCTTGCTATTTAAAGACCACATTTTGGGCGGGAATGTCGACAACTCAGCGTAGTGAGAGTGTAAATGCCTTCTTCGATGGGTATGTTCATTCGAAGACCTCGTTTAAGAGTTTGTCGAGCAATATGAATAAGCACTGAGGAGCAAGGTTGAGAAGGAGTTCCAAGCTGACTTCAAATCATACTTGTAAATGGTACCGTGTATAACAAAGTTCGAAATGGAGAAGCAGTATCAAAAGAGTTATACCATTTCGAAGTTCAAGTGGAACTCATTGAGAAGGTTTATTGTGACATCATATCTATTACAGATGTTACTACAGGGATGACTTACGAAATATGAGAGGTTGTCATGTGTGATGAACGATATAAAAATAAAAAAAGTTCTTCATCCCCATTTCAGATAAATATCTGTAAAATTGTTTGCAGTTGCCACTTGTTTGAGTTTCAGAGAATTCTGTTTCAGCATGCTATCGTGGTGTTGATTCGTAATGATGTCACATCATTGCCTAAGAGGTATATACTATGGTGGTGGAGGAGAGATGTATCTAGAGCACATACCAGGGTCGCAATGAGCTACGATGGTTTTGTTAGTACTCCTGAATAGTTGAAATACAACGATATGTGTTTAGTGTTTGTGGAGGTTGCAAACCTCGCTACCGATGATGAAGTGCGGTCCCATGTGATAAAGGAGTGGATAATTAATAAAAAACAAGAGCACTCACGATAAAGTCAGATAGTGGGAGTAATATCATTTCACATGTTGGTAGACAGTTCACCTCTCAGTGCAATGAATCCAAGGATGATGCAAGCGGGTGCATACGCGATCCTATAACAACTAAGAGAAAGGGCGCACAAAAGAAGCTTCGGAAAAAAATGTCCGTTGGAGTCCTCTTCAAAGAAAGCAAAGGTATGTTGGTCATTCTTTTTGTTAATGTAAACAATATTCCACTACAACATTTATGTACTACATATTTACGTGTAGACTACTACCAAAGGAAAGAGGCAAATGTTGAGTCATAGTAACACGCCATTGGTTGCATCCATCGTTCAAGCATCTCACCATATTTAATACAGACACCTTTTTCGTATTCACAACTATTGGTGGTTAGTATATTTAGTGATTTAGTTTATTATCATTATTTGTTTGATACTAATAATTGAGTTCTTGTTCGATGTAGGGCGATGCAGAAAGTCATACTTACCCGCAACACTTGCCAGCCTCGAGTTTGGTCCATCCAACGTCAACAAATCTCATAATTACTTCTCAAGGTTTACACATGTTTAAATCTTTCCATTTTCATTAGATTTTGTAGTATGCGTGTGCATATGTTCATATTCTACAATATGTGATTCGGTTCCATACTACTATCCACATTTTTCCCAACAAGGTGGCCCTGGCTAAATGCTAACTGGAAGAGGAAGAAGACTGTAGAGCAGTGAGGGTATTTCTTGGAGCTACAAGAATATCTAGGAGACTAAAAGCTATGGGAGATTGGTTGGAACTAGCTGATTGAAGACATTTAAGTTTTGTTCTTCCATGTGATGTAATTTTGGAATTTTAACAAATCTGCCTTCATTTAAGCTGTTCTATTTTTAAGTATTTCAAAGACCATCCTTGGTATTGCTGTTGAAGATTTTTCAACACGCCATTGCTTTTGGGTAATGTTGCTTCTGCTATTACAAATCTACCTTCATTTCATCATGCTTTCTGGTCATCTGTCTTAACCATTAGCATAAAGTTATGAATCTTGTGATTCCAATTAGAAAAGAACTTAATCATTAGCATAAAGTCTTAGAGATCCTCGCGGTTTTGCTGTGAAGTTTTACATGAAAGATGTATTCAACCTTTTAGTTACCAATATTTCTTAGTTCAGTAACAGTTAGCTTTTTGTTTGAATGCATGGATGAAGTTCTTCTTTTCATACCAGTGAAGAAGAGGTTATTCTGTATATGTTTGTCTCATTTGAATTCTTAATAAGCTCAATCAGGACAACTTATTTTGTAGATGCTGGAAGGGTATAGTAAATTCCAATACCAGATTTTATATGTAACATCTATAATTCATCAACTCTCTCATGACTAGTTTTTCAGTTTCCCAAGAAACAAGATTTGTTTTTCAGTGCATAATATTCATTTTTCTGAGCCTTTTGCATGCCCTTAGCTCACTCGTTTTCGATTTGCAGTCATGGGATCAACCAACATTTAAGTTGTGAATCTTGTGACTCCAATAAATGCAACAGCATACATATACAGAATGTCGATCACTAATTTAAATAAATAAATGTCCAACCATAAATTAGAGCATGGAAATGACATTGGTTCAAGGCTTGCGTTCTTCATTTATGAAAAATTGTACATAAAGAGAACCAAGGTGGCCGAGTTGACATCAAAAGCGGTCCACATGATATGATACAAATAAAAAAGAGGCCCCTCATGGCAATCATTGAAAATGAAAATTGTAGGGTTCTTCTATTTTTTTCCACCCTCTCATGACATTACAAACCCAACAACAAAACTAGAGTGCAAGAATGAATATAACTAATAATTATTCTTGGCCCTTTCCTTTTCCATTATCCTTTGAGGGCTCTTTTCCTTTGTAGAATGTCATGTTCAACAAAATCTCGACGTTTCATTTCTTAACAATTCGGCTAGACGTTCGAACATTCTTGGAAAATTATCGACTTCCTCATTGGTAATAGGATTCATCACTTCATTAATGCTATCGACTCTTCGCTTGATTTTTCTGTTCTTACCTAGTCAAAAAATTCGCAAGAGTTGCTGCAAGTTTTGAATAGTCGGCCTTTGTTATTGCCTTTTTTTTTTCAACCTCAAAACATTTCTGAATTTCACCTACATCCCGTGGACAGCGAACTTTTCTCTTGCAATCTCCGAAGTAGTGATCCTGCTTCTACAACTGTGACGAACACCATAATTCCTCCCTCTCATTCCTACATGGCAAACAATAATTAGAGAAGTTGAAAATTATTATTGCATGACTTATCAAGGAAGTAAAGGACTAATCAACTGAACCCGTATTTAGAGTTTTCCTTACTGTATGATGTATTGTAATTTCTTCTTATTTGAATAGGCAAACGCAAAATCACTAAACTTACCAACACGTATTGCTATTGATGCTGGGAGAACACAGATTGCTCCATAAAAACTGAAGCAATTTTCTATACCAGTATAGAAATCCAACAAATAAATTCTACTATAATTCTGTATCATACTGTGTAATTGTACAAAAAATATAGATGCTTCCACAATGGAAATAAATTTTGACTTACTAGCCTCCACTTGTTCCAAAATCTAGAGCCAGAAGAGCAACTGAAAAACGTCAAACAAAATTTCCATGGTCCAAAATAAAATCTTATAGTCGAATTTGGTGAGTAGAATGAATTGCAGATATATAGCTAATAGCTTGCCCACTTCAGGCTGCAAATCAACAGGTTTCAAATTTTTTACCTATCCTCCACTAAATAAATAAAATGCCATCAATGCATACCAAATCACGCTGTGGTTTCATTTGGGGAACATGAGCATTTTTATTTGGGAAAGGGCTACACCCAATTTTGACGTGTTTTTCTCTCAACTTCTCCAAGATGGTGTTCTTTCCATTCCATAAAATTGATGAAATTTATTTGGTAACTATATATCTATGTAATTACTAATTTCTCTGAAGAACATTAAATTTGTATAAAAACCCAAAAAACATACCTTTACAACAAATGTGCAAAGGATGTGAAACAAAAAACAATCTTCACTCACAAAATGGGTAGGAGATAAGGTCTGAAGACGTTTGCCTTTTGCCAGAACGGTTGAATGACTGTAGCCAGAGATAGCCACGATTGCAGCGACATAATGGGTAGGAGATAAGGGTTTATGCAAGGGTGATAGTTATAGAGCTGAAAAGCTTGGGCTTATCGTGGTTCAATTAAATGAAATTGTCGGAGACAGAAAGCACAGCTGGCAGCGAAATCTTGATGGGTTTCTTTCTCTCCGTTCTGCATGAAGCATTTAGTGGGAGGATGGTTTGGTGAAAGGTGGGGTAATTGGTCTTGGGTTATCTGACTTTTCTTAATTTTTTTTAATTGCTGCCAGCTCATCTGGAAATTTTCTGTGAAGGAGAATACGTGCACATAGCGGAATCGAATTTGTTATTTGTATGAACAGTATGACATGTTTATTGTGTCTACAATCCTTTATGATGATGGAAAAATTATGTCATATTGTGTCTACAATCCTTTATGATGATGGAAAAATTATGTCATATAATCATTTGCTTCTGCAGAGATACTATTGGGAAAAAAACCTGCGAATCAAATTCAAGAGCGAGGGAAGGACTTTGACTATCATTTTCAACTCAAGAATATGTAGTGATATTGACTTTGAATTTGGCAAGCCCAACCTCATTGTATACATCCTGTTGGCGCTGCTATGAGCTGCATAATTTTTTTCTGCTTTGAACTGGGAGAATTTGAGTCCCAATTGAAAACAATGGCAGGGATTAAGTTGAGTGACCACTTAATCATGAAATTCACTTAGGACTCGTTTGTCATAAAAGAGCTTCTAAAAAAAGTTACCTTATGGAACCATTTGACATGATTTTTGAAAAACTAAAAAGAGCTTTTGAGACCCGAAAGTTACTTTTGGACTCGTTTGGCTAATTTTATGAAAGTATTTTTGGTAGTTAAAAGAATTTTTAGAAAAAGTTTTCCAATGTGATTTTCTTTAAAAGTACTTCTGAAATAGGAAGTGCATTTAAAATTTACTTGTCAAACAAAAATTAAGGTGACTATTTCCTAAAGCTATCTTACGGGAAGTAAAAGTAAAAGCAAAACCCATGCCAATGGACTTTAATTTTTGTTCAAAAATTAATTTTTAAAAGAGTTTCCTATTTTGAAAGTGCTTTTAGAGAAATTTACATTAGACAAACTTCGTCTAAGAGCTTTTAAAATATGCGCAAATCGACAATTTACAGTTTTACTTGATATATGAAAGTGTTAGAATTCACAAGTTCACCATACCTATCCTATAACTCAATCATTATACTTTTGACAATGGTCAATTATTGTTTACACAATCAAATTCTTCTAAATTAATTAAATTATCATTCTGAAGTTCAAATCAATCATACTCAATTAAGTCAGTTCACTATATTTTTACGTGAATCACGATAATCCTTAATCAAGAGCATTCAATTACCCAAAAAAAAAAAAATTAGAAATCGTAAAATAGTAAAAGTGCATCTCTGGCTTTTGATTAAATTTCAATTTTTACTATATGGTCTAAACAAATAACTCAAGTTCTTGTCTCTTTATCGTTGACAAATCAATGAATTTTATGATTAAGTAATTCAATACAAGAAGAAAAGAAGTAAAACAATAAATAACATCAACTGAAGATATAAAATTAAGGCTCAAAACTAAGTTACAATTCTTCGTCCCAATCAAATCTTCAAAACCCGAGCTCCTGAATTTTCCCATTTTTCTCTCTAATTTTATGTTTTTGAACCCTTCTCCTCCTTTTTTAATTTGACCTAGACGAGGTCTTTATAGTGGTAAGAGAGCATTGGGACGAAAAGGAGTTAAAACAAGTAACAAAAAAAAAGAAGGAAGCAAGAATGCATAATTTCATCCACATTCCTTAACCCTTTGAAAGGATGTTTTGGATGACTGATCAGGTGTTCGTAGCTAATGAGAAAGATATTGATTTTGTACCTGTTAAATATTTATATGCAGTGTTTTTTAGTGGCAGGACGAACCTAGGGACTAACTATAAACTAGGGATCGATCCATAGCAATGACGTAAAAAACTTATTATATGATTGCTATCGTAAGTGTACAACATTGATTAATAAATAGAAAAATGGACCTGAGAATCCGAATTATTATTTACATGAGGATTATTTATTTAAATATTATTTAAGCCATTCCTAACTTATTTTTGAACAAAAACAATTAAGGTTGATTTTAGTTATTATCCTAAATATTATTTGTCTAAGAAAAACAATTAAAAAGTACACACAAGTAACAATTGGGGATTGGCAATTTCACCATACTCATCTCCTCTAATCTCCTCTCAAGTCATTCCTAAAGTTGTAATCAATCGAATTCATTATTTTTAATCAATTTACCTCTCTTAATTTTAAATTATTCATATCTAGTTAAATCAACTGACTATATCTCAACATGAATTAGAATGAACGCATTAAATTACCTAATAACTCAATTCATGATCATAACAATAATAGAAGTGTATCTCTACGTTTTGTTCAATTATCGAATTTTACTTTATAATCTAAATGATAAATCTATAACTTACAGCTACAATGGTGAGACATTTACCAGGTCCCACACCGGGCTGCACTAATACACATTGTCCTCCCATTTGTCAACAGAACATAGAAACTTCTACTCATTCTTTGCATTCCGAACAATCGGATACAGAAAACATAGCACATATTGAGGTACACCAACAGGGTGTGTTCTGTAGGTCATCTACTGAGGATGTGGTTGGATTGACTGGACGGACAAAGGAAGATGGTTTCGTCAGGGTTATACAGAAGAAACACTCACGGGCTACTGATACTCCACGCTCTAGCAGGACGATCACTAGGAGTCAGTCACATGATACCTCTTCACATTCCCCATCCCTATAAGTGTCATCATATGGAATGTAAGAGGTGTAGCTAGTGTAGCTACTCGACGGCAACTAAAGAAGCTTATTCAGCTCCATCAGGTTTATCTCTTGGTTATATTGGTACCTTTTTTCATTCAGCACGGGTTTGCATTTATTCGACGATTCTGAGACTCGACATGGGAGTTCAGAATGAGTTGAACAAGATTCGGCTTTTCTGGAATGTGGGGACTACCGTTACTACTATAATTGATCATCCCCAGTTCCTTCACGCTAGAGTTGAGGATCCCAGACTAGCGCGTCTCGTCTATCTGACTCCTGTCTATGCCTCATGTAATGTTGCTGTTAGGAGGGATTCTTGGGCTGGTCTCTACCACATTTTCGTCGATATGGACGACCCTTGGCTAGTTGGGGGAGATTTTAACGTCATTGTACATGATGGTGAACGCACGGGTCACAATACTCGTGATCGAGGTACTATTGACTTCTTTGATATGATGTTAGATTGTGGTTTGGAGGACACTGGTTTCCTTGGAAATTGGTATACTTGGACCAATGGTCGGGTCAGAAAAGACTGGACAGGGTACTCATTAATTCTTTAGTTGCAGCATTATGTCGATAGCTTGCTGTGAGGCGTTTGAATCATACTTCATCTGATCACTTACCTTTATTGATTTAGTGGACTTCTGATGATGATTTGGAGCCTAGACCATTTAGATTTCTCTGTGTTTGGACCAAGCATCATGATTTATTAGCCTTTGTCTCTCAAAAGTGGTCACTTCCTACTCATCTCACAGGGATGGCTGCTCTTTGGGAAAGGTTCTTTAGGCTGAAATAGGGACTTCATTGCTGGAATTGATAAGTGTTTGGAGATATTTTTCAACGGGTGCGGGATGCTGAGAATAAGGTTGACGAGGCAGAGTTAGTATATGACAATGATCCTACATTGGAGCATCGCAATTCACTCCATCATGCTTAGGCAACTTTGAATTGGACCTTATCTATTGAGGAGGGCTTTTGGAAGCAAAAGGCCAGTTCATGATGGGTATATGAGGGAGATCACAATACTCGATATTTTCATGCGATGGTTCAGGGACGTCAGATCAGGTAGCATATCATGTCCATCAGGACATAGGAAGGGAAAGTTTTAGCTACCCCTACTGACATTTAGACTTCGACTATTGTATTCTACCAGAGTCTCTTATCTGTCCCTCTACGGCCTTCGGATCCCATTCGCTCTGATGTCATTCCCAAACTTTTGACGGAGGATGATAATATGGCTCTAAACCGTCACTGATATGATCCCGGATGGGCTCTAATTTACCTAGTATTTTCCAGATTCTTGCGCACAAGTTTTACTTAATTAAAACTCTTAATTTGGTAATTTTATATTATTAGGATTCCTTTAGTCACATTTTACCATGTTTAGTGTTAGTTTTCCAATTTAATTAGGTTTCTATATTTTCCATATAAATAGGATTTTTATTTTCATTGTAAAAAAACCGAGACTTTTATCATGAATTGAATGGAGATTTTTCTCTCAAAACTTTTGCTTCAAAATACCGAACTTATCAAGATTTAATATCTTGTGGCGTTCAAACAAATCATCGGGTTAGATTATTCGGGTTGTGTAATCAAAAGGTCCTTCGCATCGCCGTTATCGTTGGGTTGTTTGATTCATTAATTCTTTGGGTCAAATCCACAAATACGGAGGAGATTTCAAGATTGTATGATTAAGAGGTCGTTCGTTTCATATACGTTCGGTTGCTTAGCTCACTTTTGCGGGTCAATTCCTAAACCTTGATAAGTATTTGGGCGTTCTTGGGATCCGGTGTCAATTCCTATGGGTTCGATAGCAACCTTGCTAACCGGGTTCGCATTATTTGGTATCAGAGCTAAGGCACCAAGATCAAGGTTATATCCAATTTTTTTTTTTTTGTTGAGTCCTTTTGTTTTCCGCGTTTTCCTTGTGTTATTGGTGTTCTTGTAATTTTCAGTTTTTGTTGAGTCTTTGATTTGTCATCAAGTTTGCAAAAAAAAAAAAATGTTGTTCACGAGGTACTGTTCACGTCCGTACAGTACCTGAAAAAATTTTGAGTAAAAAAAAAAGAGTTAGAAAAAAGAAAGTGTCAAAAAAATGTCAAATTCACATCAAAGTCAATTCCAAATATCGGAAAGGAAGATGCAGCGATTTGAAAGGTTGTTGGTGGGTATGGAGAATATGGAAAATAAGTTAGACAGACTGGATATGAAATTTAAAAATAGTCATGGAGATCAATGTGTTAGAGTGTATAATGTACGGCGAATGAATAGATGGGAGCCTAGGATGAAAAATTGTTATGCATATGGATATGGTGGTGACATTGATGAGGTACGGGAATTGAGGAATCAATGTGATAGGTTTGAAAGAAGGGAAAAGAAAACACCTAGTGTGAAGCATGTGCATAGTACATCAAGTGAATTAGAGAGTCGGGATTTTAAATTAGAAGTACCAGGGCTTCGTGATAAGGTTAATTCTCAAATTAATCACTTGGAGGGGCAAGAGAATAAAGGAGAAATTAGTGAGGTGGTTGATTGTGAGAAAAAAGGAGAAGAGTCATGGGAAGATGAAAAGGAAGTCGAGAGTGAAAATGGCGAAGTGGCTAAAATAGAAGAGGAGCTACAAGTGGAAAATGGAGTAGGGTCTTCTGAAATCAAAAAGGAATTGGAAGTGAGCTTGCATGAAGAGGATGTTAAAATTGAGGAGGCATTGGAGAAAACTAACATTTTCCTCCCTGTTTTGAATAATTCTATTTTGCAGGTTAATGAAGATTTAAATCCAGAAAATAATCCTATTGGAATACCACCCGGCCCGGGAAATGAGCCTCAGTTTGGACATCAACTTGTGGATAAAAGTCAACAACAATGTCTTGCTTTGGACATATCTAATTTATCGAAAGTTGAATTTGTTATTCCCGAGACGAAGGAATTTCAAATGCATTGGACGAGATTTATGTGCAAGGAACTCATATGTAGTGGTTGGCAAGACAAAGATGAATTGAAGGGCAACATTGACACATTGGACATGACATGGGCCAAGTCAAGCAAGTAGAACACACGGATATTCATCAAATAGATTTGTTATTGGAGCAATTCAAACTTGCAAAATCAAGCAGTCAAGGCTAGCACACTTTAGTCCATGTGAAGGTGATTGGATTTACATGAAAGGGAGGCGGACAAGAATTCAAAAGCGGTCCAAATTGCATCCGAGAGGAGACGGACCATTTCATGTTCTAGCGCTGATTGGAAACAAGGGCTACAATTTGGTTGACCAAGGTTTGGATTCGAGGTCGAATCCTTTCGAAGAAAGAAAGGCTGATATGCCCGATGGGCTCCAATTTACCAAGAATTTTCCAGATTCTTGCGCACAAGTTTTACTTAATTAAAACTCTTAATTTGGTAATTTATATTATTAGGATTCCTTTAGTCACGTTTTACCATGTTTAGTGTTGGTTTTCCAATTTAATTAGGTTGCTATATTTCCCATATAAATAGGATTTTTATTTTCATTTTATCACGAATTGAATGGAGATTTTTCTCTCGAAACTTTTTCTTCAAAATACCAAACTTATCAGATTTAATATTTTGTTGCATTCAAACAAATCATCGGGGTTAGATTATTCGGGTTGTGTAATCAAAAGGTCCTTCGCATTGCCGTTACCGTTGGATTGTTTGATTCATTAATTATTTTGGGTCAAATCCACAAATTCAGAGGAGATTTCAAGATTGCGTGATTAAAAGGTCGTTCGTTTCATATACGTTCGGCTCCTTAGTTTACTTTTGCAGGTCAATTCCTAAACCTTGATAACTATTTGGGCGTTCTTGGGATCCGGTGTCAATTCCTGTAGGTTCGATAGCAACCTTGCTAATCGGGTTCACATCAGCCCCCCTTCAATTCATGAGGTACGGGAGGCGATCTTTAGTATAGATGTTGATAGTGTCGCGGGTCCAAATGGGTTCTCATCCATGTTCTTCTAGCATTGTTGGGATATTATTCAGGAGGACGTATACAGGGCCATCTAGGATTTTTTTTGATGGCAATCATCTTCCACGGAGATTTGCTGCTACTTCTATTGTCTTGATCCCTAAAAAGGATGGTGCTTGTAGATAGACTGACTTTAGACTCATCAGCTTATGTATGGTGTTTAATAAGATTATTACGAAATTTTTGAACACTCGACTGAGTACACTACTGCCATGCATTATTTCTCCTCCACAGAGTGGATTCATCCCTGGCCGCCTGATTGGTGATAATGTCTTATTAGTTCAAGAGATGCTCTATACTCTTCATGATAGAGTGTGAAGAGGCAACACTATGCTGAAATTAGACATGACTAAAACATATGATCGCATGGATTAGAACTTCATTTACAGATATTGAAGGCATTTGGATTGATAGGATTAGGAAATGCATTTTGGAGTGCCATTTCTCTGTACTCCTAAATGGCTGCCCATATGGTTTCTTTCCCTCCTCACAAGGACTCAGATAGGGTGATCCTATTTTGCCATCCTTGTTCATCATAGCTGCAGATTACTTCTCATGCCTGCTCACACAAAAGTTCCAGAAATATCCCAGTATGTGTTACTAGCATAGAGGTAGTACTCTAGTCTCACATCTCTCATTTGCTGATGATATGATTATTTTCGCCAATGACCAGAAATAGTCTATCAAGAGGGTTTTAGATTGTTTGGAGCACTACGAGGGGGTTTCTGGCCAGTTGGTGAATAGAGACAAGAGCGTTCTTATACTACCCAGACGGACATCCACTAGCCAGATCAGAAGATTGAAGATTTTGACTGGGTTTAAACATCAGCAACGGCCATTCACTTACTTGGGGTTCACTTTTTCAAGGAGAATAAGAGGAGCTTCCTTTACTATGACCTTACCCAGAAGATCAGGAGCAGGATCTCAGGTTGGGTTTCACGATTATTATCGCCTAGGGGTCGTATTACCTTGATGAGATCAGTGCTTTCTTCCATAACATTATATCTACTTCAGATTATGCAGCCACCCAAGGCAATACTAAAGAAACTTGAGAGCGTCTTTGCACGATTCCTATGGGGTTTTAAAGATCAGGCACAATGCTTACATTGGAGGAGCTAGAAGAAGATTTGCCTTCCTACTGATGAGGGTGGTCTAGGCTCTAGGAGATTATAGGATATGGTAGATACCTTCTCCATGAAGCTCTAGTGGTTGTTCCACTTTTAGAGGTCGCTTTGGGCTCAATTTTTACTAGACAAGTATTGCATAGGGACATACCCTTCACTTGCAGCTATTCCTCGTTCAGCCTCTCCTACTTGGAAGAGACTAAAATAAGTGAGGCCACGGACAGAGCCACACATTGCTTGGCACCTTGGAACCGTTCAAATTTTCTTTTAGCATGACTATTGGATGGGCGAGTCCATGTTGGCGTCTCTATTCCCATACAGGCAACATACATTTATGAGGGTGCATGATTTCTTTGATGACAATAGGTGAGATTTTGGACGATTATTACAGGCTCTTCCTCCTGACATGTGGAGCGAATAGGGATGATACCTCTACATGCAGATGTCCAGGACCGCATTGTTCGGAGGATTACATCGGACAGTAGCTTTACGGCCAAATCATCATGGCAGCTAGTCTGTTCGATTTGCCAGGCTCAGGATTCGTATCGACTATTGTGGAGTCCCATTTTGCCTACCACTGTTTCAATGTTCTACTGGAGATTATGGCAGAATCTTATCCCAGTAGATGGGGGTTATTCAGAGTAGGATTAGATGTTAGTTGGCTTGTTGATGTCAGTGTTGTTCTGAGATTGAGACCATCAATCATATCTTCATTGGCAGTGGCATCTCCGAACAAGTATGGAAGCATTTTGGGGATATTTTTCAAATTCCTATGTGTTTAGGAGAGGGGGTCAGACAAAGGTTTTAGAAATCGAGGTATTCTGGACCGAGAAAAATGCATGGTAGCCAGACGTATCATTTGGAGGGTTTACTGCATCATTTGTTTTCTTCTTATGGGGGGATCTTTAGAATT
Source organism: Olea europaea var. sylvestris (assembly GCF_002742605.1). Lineage (NCBI taxonomy): Eukaryota > Viridiplantae > Streptophyta > Magnoliopsida > Lamiales > Oleaceae > Olea > Olea europaea. Next base: position 19,682,316 of record NC_036242.1, on the reverse strand, counting down.
GGGCACTGGCGAGGGGATCTAACAATTGCACCCCTCTTTGGTATTTCTATAACTCTCCACTCTTTACCACCACTTATTATAGTTGTTTGGCGCACTCCACCAGTGGGATCTTACAAGATCAACACTTATAGATGCATTAAGGATGGACATGTGAGTGTTGGGGCATCATTAGGGACCACACTGGACATTGCATCAGGGCATTCTCAGCATCGTATGGCCCATGTTTGATTCTGGAAGCCGAACTCAGAGCTATACTAGATGGGATCTTATTCGTCAAAGGACTTGGACTTTACGCTTTTGGATTGAGTCAGACTCTACTACAGCCATTCATTGCATCACCAGAGGTAGAGACCATGGGTTATTCAAGGCTTTCTCAGATAGATCCCAGTTATCATCTCCTTAGACAGAGATACGGTTTGTCACATCTACAGAGAAGGGAACCAAGTTGCCGATGCACTTGCCTCAGAGGGTTGGGACCATAGGAATTATCAGGTTTATAGACCAACTGATCTACTACGACATATTAGGGCACTTGTATAGATTGACAGATATGGTTTACCCAGCGTTAGATTTTGGTTTTTTATATTTTATTTTTGTTTGCATTAGCTCGCTTTGTAATGAAAGTAGTACTCCCATATTTACTGCTTTTAATTTATCTTTCCAATTGTTTAATTGTAAGGGGAGTAGTACTTCCTCATTTAATGTTTACATTGTAGCCACAGTATTCCTCCACCACAAGTGAGGGCATATCAATAAAACTAACAGAGATACTGCCCTATTCAAAAAATAAAAACTAAAAAAAAAAAATCTCTTACAAATTCACAAATCAATAAATTATTGTTGGAAATGAAGAGAGAAGTTAAAAAAAAAAAAAAAATCTGTTTATTTTGAGGTATGTATAAACTGTACAAGAACCGTCCTTTTATAAGAGAATGGGTTGATTACAAAAAGAATAATATCAACTAATTAAGGCTAATTACACAAAATATCAGTAATTTACATATTAGTAAGATATAAGTTATGAATATATTATTAATATACTATATTGACACCCCCTTCAAACTTAAGATGGAAGCGAAGATGCCAACTTGAGTTTGTAAACCAAATCACGATGACATCCAAGATGATGAGCATTTTTGAAGATGGCAGCAAGCTGATCAGCAGAAGTAACATGATGTGATCAAAAAGTACCTTGCCTAATATGAGAATGAATGAAATGACAATCTATCTCAATATGTTTCATACACTCGTGAAAAAATCATTGTGGGCAATATGAACATCACCATAATTTTCACAATGAATAGAAGAACTACCAGTAAAGGAAACGCCCATATCCTAACCATTAAAGCCACAAAAGTTCGGAGGTAATATCAGCCAATGCACGATATTCGGCTTCCGTACTATAGCGAGAGACCTATACTCACTTCTTACTTCTCCAAGTGATAAAAAGATTCGCCGAGCAAGAAATAATATCCAATAGTGGAGTGACGATTAGTAAGATCACCTGCCCAATCAACATTAGAATATGCTTGAAGGTCCAAAGATGAGTAGGCAGAAAAATGAATCACATAAAATAAAGTCCCCTTAATGTACTAAAGAATCCGAAGATCAACAGCATAGTAAGTACTGCGAGGAAAATGCATATATTGACTTACCAAGGTGACTGCATAAGAAATTTTGGTACAAGTCACAGTCAAGTAAATGAAACTACCAACCAATTACCGATAGAGAGTGGCATCATCCAAAAGTGTTCTGTCATTAGGAAGAATCTTTACATTTGCCTCTAAAGGGCTTTCCACAATCTTACAATTGGTCAATCCACTACGAGACAAGAGCTCAGATGCATACTTAGCTTATGAAAGATAATATCTATTCGAGCGGGATGACACCTCAAGACCTATGAAATAACTAAGAGAATCCAAATGTTTTACCTCAAACTGTTGGTTAAGAAACTAGTTAAGTGCTTGTATACTTGAAAGATCATCACTCATAATAACCATGTCATCAAAATATAGTAAGAGAAGGACAAAACTGGCCTTAGATCGATGGATAAACAAAGCAGAAAATTATGCACTATGAGTGAATCCTTGCTGAGCCAACATTGAACTACACTTGGAAAACCAATCTCAAGAAGACATGTTGAGATCGTAAAGAGCCTTTTGAATGTGGCAAACTTTCTGAGGCGAGTGTTCAAATCTTGGAGAAAGTATAAGATAGACTTCATCTAGATCACCATTAAGAAATGTATTCTTTACATCTATTTGAGATAGGCTTCACTGTTGCATAACTGCTACAGCAAGGAAACGTCTAAAAGAAGTAAGATTTACAACTGGTGCAAAAATCTCATCATAATCAATACCATATTCCCGAGTGAATCCTCGCGCTACAAGACGAGCTTTTTATCATTCAATGGACCCATCAGCTCGTGTCTTAATATTGTGTACCCATTTGTATCCTATTGCAGACTTACCTGAAGGCAAATCAACTAAATCCCTTGTATAAGTTTTGAGGAAGGCCTGAAGTTCATCAAAATAGCTTTTTCCCAAAGAGTGTCAGAATTAGCTTGGCAATAATTGCAAGGTTCGTGAAGAGTGGCAATATTAGAAAAACAATGATAATTATTAAGATGTGTCGAATGTGTTCTTATTCTACTGGAGTGATGAATTTCGAGAGTAGATGAGGATTCGGAGGTGATTATAGGATCAGACAATGTCTCGGACTCAGGAGGAACAGGTGAGAGTGATCATTGAATAAGTTTTCAACACTTAAATCAGAATCTAATGGAAAATCTACTGGGTTAGTAAAAACTAGATAAGGAGAAGGAGGATGTTGACGGGACTGAATATATACTTGTGAAGAGCTTGTGCCCCCAAAACTAAACATTATGGGAGATACGAAAAATGCTTGGTGATGAAGATATAACGTTGATAACCTTTGTCTTCAATGCCATAACCAAGAAAACAACAAAGATGAGATCATGGTTCGAGTTTGGTAAGTTCATGAAGTGGATATAATACAAAACAAGCATAACCAAAAACTTTCAAGAGAATAATATGGTACCTTTCCGTAGAAAAGCTCACAGGGAGATCAACTGAAAATGGCAGGGGAGAGAACTTGGTTGATTGTATGAACGGCTGTAAGAGTAGCTTTCCATATGGATTTTGGGAGAGAGGCTTAGAGGAGGAGATCCTACAGTGTCGAGAATATGAAGGTGTTTAAATTTTGCACGACCATTCTGTTGGAAAGTATACGAGAACTTGCAATGGTGAAAGCTCAAAAACGTCGATTAACTTTACGCCCTATCCCAACTAGCTGACTCGTCTTTTGATCCTGCACATCACATCCTTTATTAGAAAAGGTTAAAACACAACCATGCTCAACAAGTTGTCCAACAAGAAGAAGATTGAGAAATAATTTTGGAACGAGATATGTATCAAATATTAAAAGATTAGGGGTAGAGATGGAACCAACATGACTAACAGACATGTGGAAACCATCAGTAGGGTAAATATCAAGGATAGGATTTACAGATTTCTTCTCAAATAATAGAGATGAGTGGGGGTCATATGATTAAAACATGTTGAATCAATAAACCGAGAGGAAGATATACTTGAAGAAATGATCAAGGCAATGGTACTAGAAGATAAAACTTGATGGACAATTTCCTCAAGATTAGCACCAATAAGAGATGATAAAATAGGTGTAAAGGAAGACTCTAAAGTTGATGAATTGGTAGATACAGCAACTATCTTGGGAATAGAGATATGTACCTTAGCTTTTTGAGCATCTCTTGCATCCTTAGACTTTTCTTAGCACAATCAGAAATTCAATGACCTTCCTTACAATAGTGACATTGACTAGTGAAATGATGTAGCTTGGAAAAAACAGCAACCACAATTGAACTAGGTGTAGTAGCCATAACCATATCGGTAGAATGAACTCGACTATATTTTAGCATGTTTCCTTAGAAATGAGCTCACTAAGAGCAACATCAAGAGTTAGTAGTAGGGAACGATGAAGCAATAAGGTTCTAGTATTCTCAAAGTAATCTCGAATATGCATCATAAAATGGATGAACCATTGACGATCTCGATACTTCAAGAAGAGTTCGATGGATTTATCATCAGGAAAAGATGGATCAGCATGAGAGAGCTGATCCTAGAGACTAGTAACTTGAGAGTGAAGCTCGGCAACGTATTGATTAGGCTCTTGATGCAACTGATACAACTTAAACTCCAACTGAAATTGGAAACCGACATTACTAGAGCAATTGTATCGATTTGCCAAAAAATCCCAAGCAAGTTTGGCATTCCGAAATTTGGGAAAAAGACTTTGAATAGACGGAACGAAGGTATTAATGAACCAAGATATAATTTTACAATGGGTAGCTTCCCATATCTCAAAACGCTCATCAAACTCTTTCGCAGACTCCTTCTCAGTTTTTGTTAGCTCTGCTTTGTCACCCATAACAAAATGCTACAATCTATAAACAATCAAAAATACGTCGATCTACTAGGCCCAAATATTGTAATTGGTGCCATCCAAAACAATATCAATAGGACTAGTAGCACTAAAATCATTAGTGGAAGCCATAAATGAATGACGTTAACCAAATCAAAGTAAATGAAGGTCACAGATGATCTTTCCACAAAATTAATCCGAGAAGCCTGAAATCGATTATAGCTACTAAAAAATCAAAATTCGATAAACTGAAGCCTCAAAATTGATAAAAGAATGATGAGACTTAAGATCCCGAAACACGCTGGGAAAATAGAACATCGTGGACTCCATTTCTGATATTGAAACATTAGAACTCTAAGAACAAATGGCTCTGATGCCATGTTGAAATAAGAAAAGTATAGAGAAAAAGGAGAGAGTAAAGAATATTTGTATATTCTGAGGTGTGCATAAATTGTACAAGAGACTGTCCTTTTATAGAAGAAAGAGGTGACTAAAAAAGGTAACAGTATCAACTAATTAAGGCTAATTAGACAAAATATCAATAATTCATATATTAGCAAGATATTCCTACATTAGGAGTATATTACTAATATATTAATAGATTATATACTAACATTAGTAATCAAGTAACTCAAAGTCAGTAAATAATAGAAGTAAATCAACACAAGAATAATTAAATTCAAGAAGCTTGATAATTGAAATTGAAGGTTCACAACTAGGTTACATTGTTTATCCCGCCAGTCAGATTAGTTACACATGATTTGGGAAGGAAAAAATACATGAAAAGATTACAGTACATCACAGGAATTGAAGATAAACAAGGAAAAGTTAATAACTTTCCACCAAGAATCTCATTCTTCCACACCAAATCTTCGAAATCCTTAGTTCTTGGATTATTTCTTCGATTTTTCTCTCTAATTTTTGGAATCATATTCTTCCTTTTTTATTTGACGTAGTTGAGGTCTTATATAATGGTAAGAGTCCATTGTGAGTCATGTCTTGAAAGAGGTCAAAATGAATCAAGAAAATAAAAAAAAAAGGCAAAATTGGATCCATTGCGATTTCTTGCCACGATCAATCACAACAAACAAAAGTGTGTTGTCGAATAATCACGTTGCATTGAGGCTCAACAAATGCATACTTATTATTAATTTTTCTTTTTTCCATTCATGTGTAATTTTTTTTATTTTTTATTTTTTTTGACTTTCAAGATTATATTTGCACACCAAGTCCCTGACCTTTTCATCTTGTTTATTTCGACCCTCCAACTTTTCATTTCGTCAATTTTGGTTATTCACATTTCAATATATTCATGTAAGTCCTTTAATCTTTTGTATTGTCTCACTTTGGTCCCTCTTAAACTTTTTTCCATCTAAATTTGATCCGTTTATCCAAAGCTTCAATACCGATCCCACAACTTCCAAAAGCTTTCATATTGGTCCACGATTCTCTATAATCATCTGAATTTGGTCCTTCGCAAGTTTCAAAAAGTGTGAAGATCAGTCTCGACACTTTCCAAATATTAAATTCATTCTTGAAACTTGTGAATTTACTTTGATTCCTATCTTATTAATTATCAAGTACGTGCAATTCGATTAATCTTCAATTGCTCCGAATTAATTATAGTTAAGCTAAAAAAATATTCTTCCTTTTTGCTTCAAATGTATCGAGTTAAGTTAGAAGCACGGAATGTATTTGCATCATCACAATAAGAACCTTTTTCCTTTATAATTGGTGAAAATTACACGTTAGACAATATTTTCGAAATAGAAGATCATGTTTTATCTACAATTATCGTAGTTACACCAAATTAGGTAGAACAACTCAATTAACATTTATAAAATTTGAAAGCACGTGATACCTTATTCCGTTTTTTTTTATCTAGATTTTGTTTTATTTAGGTTTAATAAGACAACACCATAACTTGGGAGAACATTGAGGTTAAAAGAAGTGAATGATGATGATGAAATGAGCGAGGAGCTTGAAAGAACCTCAAGGAATGGAACGAAGGGATGATGAAGCAAAAAAGAGAACTTGCAAGCATAACAATGTCCTCAGTCGAGATGCCAACGAAGCAATAGTTCTGTTTTCACGTCTCGCTCGAGCATGACACCAGCTGATGCCTCAAATTTTGATTTTCTAAAATCAAATTCGAGGGTATTTTGGGAACTCTTCACATGGATATTTAGGCTTTATGGCAAAAGCTGAGATCGACTACTTATAATGTAGTGTAGAATTAAAATCATACACGAACAAGATAATAAGTACACAATTTCTCAACAATTTCAAAAATAATTAAAGAAAATTAATGTAAAAATACATATAAATTATAAAGTCGGATCTTGAAAATCTTCAGCTATTAATCTATCTATTTTATTTTAGATCTAGAGCTCCGTGTCTTCCCAATCCTTTGAACACATTTAACTCTAGTATGTCATCTTTAAGTCTTAATTTGTAATTAAATAGAACCCTGCCACCTGTATTACAAGAAAACTCCGATGCTTTAGTAGATATCGAAGGTGATAGTAGATTACATGATGTAATAGATAAAATTGGATATTGATGCTGGCTCATTTTTCACCATCCAAGTATGCTAAAAAAATTTATTTCTTCCTCATTTGAAATACTATACATATCGTAAGCAAAATACCAAAGTATTTTCAATGATATTTCACCAGTACCTATATTCATAGCATGGACAAGGGAAGAAGAACTACTTGAATGTTGAATAACATTATAAAAACTAACATACCTCCATAAATCGTTGTCTCCATGTGACAAGGAAGTAGCCCCAGCTACGAGGCCATCAAACATTTCTACCGTTCTTTTTGGCATGCAATATAACATCACATAATATTTTCTTCAGATTATCATTTGCAACTAGAAATCCATAAGTTATTTTATACTAAATTGCAGATAAAATATATTTGTAGCTTTTAAATTAAACCTATGATCCATTACTAAAACTAACAAATATAGGCAATTCCGCCCAATATTTTCTAAACTTAACCTCCATTGATTCTACAACATAAAAAAGGAAAATGATTTATACCTACTGAAATTATCAACAATATAATAAAAATGAGTGAGAAAAAGTGGCATGATGGGATAATATACTCCTGAACATACGTTCGTAGCATTGACAAAAACTTTCAAAAATTTCCTTCCATAAAATAAAAATTTTCAATTGTGGTCTTGTAAATCAAATTATGGACCATGCAAGTATCAATCGTTATGATAAGCAGTAATCACAAGACTGCAGCATAAGATAGTTGAGTTCTATCTATGGCCTACATCTGATAAATATTTTGCATGTACTCCATTTTGTAAACATAAATCATAGAACACTTATTTTTTGTTAGGGGAGATTATTAAGTGTATTTTGTACACTTATCCAGGCCAATAAATTGGAATATTTATTAGTGATTTGAATGAGTTATAGCTTAATTATGTGTTAATTATATTTGTTAGGTTGAATTCAATTCAAATGGGTGGAATTGGAAGAAAGAAACGAAGAACGCGCGAAAACGAAAAAAATCCAAAGTATGGAAACCAAAGTATAAACATGCAATAGTTGATTCGAACCATAAAATGATGATTGAAGATCATATAGGATCAATTGGATACAACTGGAGGTCAAAGAAATGAAATAAAGTTGAAGTAATTGCACAAATCAATTTCCAGCCGAAGAAGATATGCTCCAATTTTTAGCCTCAATTTGAGTCCCATTTTTCGGATATCAAACGTTCGAATTAAAAAAATTTACTAAAATGATTTTAGCTCTTTGAATTAGCTTTTCAACGTACTTTTAATTATCTCAATCGGATATTGAAAGAGAAAGTTATAATCAAAATATCGAAAATTGTTCATGGACAATGGCCGTAAATCAGCAGTTTTCTTTCGCGATTCAAGCTCTTTTGGGATTCAGTTTGGACTCGAATTTGACCTATTTTCCGACTCTTATAA
>NC_036242.1:19554288-19670984 GCF_002742605.1 Olea europaea var. sylvestris | reverse complement strand
AGATTCTAGTCGTAGTTAGGATAGAATTAATTTGTCTTGAGAAAGAAAGTTAAATACTTTAGTTTTATCGATTGCCGTGAACGCATGAACGGAACTATATTACGAATCAAAAATTGAAATAGATAGCAGTAGGTGGATTCTAAACCCAATACAATCACCCATAATTTGATTAAAAACCAAACTTTTATTGCTTTCAATTATTAATTTAGAATAATCACAAAATCAAATAGTCTTTTGTTTTACATAATTCAAGTTCCATACATAAATAGTAAACTTGAATTGAAGTTATTCCCTGTGGGACGAAATTCTCAATTCATCAATTCTATTATTTGCCAACGATCCTATACGCTTGCGGGGTTTCGCACGAGTAGATATCAAATAAAGCTAAGAGAATACCTAGTTATTCTATCCTTCTATGAATTTTATATCTTTGATGATTAAATTTAAAAAATAATAATAAAATCTGACAAACAAAATAGATATGAAAAATGTCATGAGAATTGGTGTTAAGTTGTCTAGTTAAATTTTAAATAATTACTGTGTTGACAGGTGAATTGTCGAAAGTAAAACTTAAAAATTTAATTCCGTAACTAAAGTCTCTAATAATGTTCATTAGCACATTAAAAATATTTAGCCTGTTATAAGGACATTCAATTACTTTATATGCAATAATTTTTTATACATTATTTAGTTGCCTGTATAGATTATAGGGTGAAGCAGTAGCTATGTAATCTTTATAGTTATTAGATAACCACAAATCAGACCTAAATGATAAAACACCATTATATTTATTTAAATCACGTATTATCCATGTCTTTTTTAATTATATAACAAAAAGCATCAGAATGAAGAGTGCTTCTGAAAAATGGTTTATACTTGGGATGGAGATATTTCTGTACGAATGATTAGGTCTAGTCACTAGAGAACATCGCCATACCTTTGCACATGTTCTATTTAGATGGATCGTACCGATACCCTTTTGTCAAGTTAACTTCTCTTTGCACTTTTACATAGTGCTTTGTGCTCTAGTTGTCCATCAACCATTGCATTTGTGATCACTAATTTGAAGCGTTCTGAACACTTGGCCTTTTGTTGGCTCATTCATCATTTATTGCTTTAATCTATTGTCATTGTTTCATCATCTTCTTCAACATAATCCAAATCAATTGGAATCGTACTTCCATCGTCATCACCCAAATTATTAGAAATTGAAATGTCATTTACACCACTGAAAATCGTGATCTAATGGTGGATCAGTTTCTGAAGTGTTGGAAGCTTGGAAAAAAAATGGTTGAAATCACCAATTTCCAACAATTTGTTGCAACTCATTTGAAATATATGGAAGAGGTAAAATAATCGAATTTATACTAGAATTGAACATAACTCAATTAAGCAAATTTATAGTTGAAATTTAGATTGTACAATAAAAGAGCTAATATGGAGATTATAATAATCTTCAATTAAAAATGTAGATATTTGTAGAAAAATAAAGTGAGGGGGTGTTATATAGAGGTAAATTACCATTTTTTTAAAGGGAAAATTACCTCAAACCCTACACTTAAGAATTTAATTTCATAAATTAGATCTTAAATTTTTTAACAATAATTAGATCTTAATTATTTTGTAATGTAAATATAAATATACCCACCCCACATAATACATACATGATACAACAAATTATCACTCTTATCCCCACAATCTACATTACCCACACACTCCCACAACCACCCAATTCCAATTGCAAATGTGTGTTTTTGGGCCGTCCATCTCTCTCTTTCTCTCCAAAGCAATCTCTCTCTAAAAATATAAGTTTTCCCTAGGGCTCCACAAAAAATCGCGAAATCGCAAACCAAATCAAAATCGTTAATTTGAAGNCTCTCTCTAAAAATATAAGTTTTCCCTAGGGCTCCACAAAAAATCGCGAAATCGCAAACCAAATCAAAATCGTTAATTTGAAGCCATTGATTTGGGTTCACATGGACTCGTGATTTTTGTTTCCTCGAATCGAATCAAACCATTTCAAATGATTTGGTCTAATTTTTGATTTTCAAAAAACACACAAAATCGAACCGAACCATTTATAAATTTTAAAAACATTAATTTTATTAACTCATAAATTTTACAGTTTTCATTTTTCAAAAAAAAATATGTATTTAGCAATATAAATTATAACAAGCCCATTGAAATAATCATAGAAAGTAAATTAGATTCATCATTATCGACCTATGTTTAACAAGTTTACAACACATATTCTCACCTGATATCTAAACTAAACTAAAATTATTCCCAAATTTTATGAAATGGAAAAAAAAACATATATTTTCGACAATTCAAATCATAATTCAATAAAGCTACAGCAGCAAATCATGTCCAAAGCTTCAGAGTCCTAACGTATCATTTCCCAAACATTTGGCGCTTATTTGCCACTGCTGAACGAAACACAGTCGCCTTTTGTCTGTTAATACGTTAATTTCTACTTGAATCGCCTCCTTCGCTCTTCTCTCTTAATAGATTTTATATTCTCATTCAAGTCATTTTTTCATTGTTCTGTCTTTTATTTGTTGTTTTTAAATTTATTATACACTTATGAGTTGTGATTTGAATAGAAAAATGACTATTTGTATGCCTAGATGATTAAGGAACTTGTTTGTGATTTGGAAAGAACGAAGGATAGAGCATATTGATTGTGTGAAAATGTTAAAATTCTCTAACTAGTACTATTACCTTCTACTTTCATAAAATAGCTAGAAATGAATTCGTCACTTTCCAATAAGCCTAAACTCTATCAATTTTTTTACATTTAAACATATTCTATTCAATTCTTATTTAACATCTCACTAGCAAAATGTATGGAGTTATAACAAAACTATAATAACAGAATGTGACTCTCCTTTTACCAACTGCTATGTGATAATATGAAAGTCGAACAAGAAAATGTAAATAGAAGTGAAGAAATATGTATTTGTTCTATTAACATATTTTAGCAATCAATTTTGAAAATAATTTATTCGTGGGTGTTAATGTAGATATGAATGTAATCTGACATTTAACATTTATTAGTTCTTGTTTAAATTTATATTTTTAACTTGTTTTAAATGTATTACTATAATGTCGATAGATAAACCACGGATTAAAATTGAAACAAACTACAAATTATGGTTTGATTTGGTTTGATTCGGAAAAAAAAATGATTTAGTTTGGTTTGAAAAAATTACAAACCACATTGAATGGTTTGAGTTGAACATATAACACAAAACGTTCAAACCAAACCGCATTTACCTCTAGTTTCTCTCTATATAAATCTACATCTACAAACACAAACAAAAAGGTATATGCCCATACTTCTAGGGGTTCTTCATCGATGGTGTCAACAGTGTAAGGAAGCCTTTTCAACAATTTAATTTGGTTGCTTTAGTATGTCGGGTAATCCAAGCTAATTGAGTCTATTGTTGAAACGTCAGTTTGTCATTTCTTTCATTTTTCTTTTTGGCTGGGGTGGAGGAAGAAGGGGGTTAATATATTGAACCTTTGTTGTTCATTCTATGAATTGTTTTTTCTATAGTTTATAACCTTTTTATGAATTATTTTTGTCTTTTTGCTGCATTTCAACAATCCAAGATTGTACGTTACTAGCATCACTTGTCAATAAAACTTTAAAAAAATGGAAGAAGAAAGGCTCAGCATAGATAGTTTGTAACTATACGGAAAGTTTGTTTTGAATTTTGACTTTTCTAAACGTCAAAACCCCACATATTGTTATAGGGCTGAACAAGAAATGAGCCAAATCGAACAGTTCTTCTTAAATTAAATATCCGAAAGAGTATCTGAATAGAGAATGACGAATTTGATTCGATTCTTGGTTACAGACCAGAAATTGAAGAATCGAATCTTCCTAATTTTTTAATTCATTTATCTTAAATAAGCCAAATTATTTTATTTTGTTCTAAATAAATTGGCTAACTAATTAATTTAGCCTAAACCTAAAATATGATTTTTCTATTTCTAATTTTCAGTTAGCCCTATTTTAATAATATTGACCTAAATTTTACTCAAATATATTATTTTACCGTAATACCATTTCTATAGTTCTGGAGAAAGGGAATTAAAGCTTAGTTACGCCTATCTTCATTATTGTGAGCTCGATATCTTTATCTTTAGTGATTTTAACAATCAAAAAAGAAAATTCAACAAAGAAATGCACAACAGATAAATAAGATTGGATTACTTTATTTTATTAGAGTTAAGATTGAACATAATGTTATTTAAATTAATGTAGTGTTATTGTAAATATTTAAAAATTTAATTATTATATGGATCCCAGGTATCGAATGGAACCGAACCTGAATGTAGGTTTGCACAAAAAATCGCGAAAACGTAAATCGAATCGAAACCATTGAGTTGAAATCATTGGTTCGAGTTCACGTGGACCCGTAATTTCTTTTCCTAAATCGAACCAAACCATTTCAAAATGGTTTGATTTAAGTTTAGATTTTTAAAAATCGTACAAAATCGAACTGAATCATTTTAAAGTTTTTTAATTGAAATATTAATTTTATTAACTTAAAAAAATTTCAGTTTTCACTTTTAAAAAAAAATACTAATTCAACAATACAAATTACAACCGACCTATTGAAATAATCATAGAAAGTAAATTAGATTCATCATTATTGATCATGATTTAATAGGTTCACAATACATGTCCTCCCTCGATATCTAAGCTAAACTAAAATTATTTCAAAATCATATGAAATGAAATATATATATATATATAATTCAACAAAACTACGTAAGCAAATCACGTCCAAAGTTTCAGAAACCCTAACATAAACTCTCATTTTCCTAATATTTGACGCTTATCTGTCATTGCTAAAGGAATCGTCAATCGCCTTTACCTATTAGTCTACTAATCTCTACCTGAATAGCCTCTTTCTCTCATCTCTTTGGTAAGTCTTAGATTCTTATTCAAGGTGTTTTTCCATTGTTATTTCTTTTATTTTTTTTATTTTTTTTTTTGCACTGATTATACACTTGTGAGTTGTAGTTTAGATAGAAAAATGATTATTTGTGTTTTAGATGATTAATGAACTTGTTTTTGATTTGGAAAGAACGAATGACTGAGCGTATTAATTGTGTAAAAATGTTAAAATTTTCTAACTAGTACTACTATCTTCTACTTTCATAAAGTAGTTACAAAATTCCTCAATTTCCAATAAGTCGAAACTCAATCAATCTTTGTACATCTAAATATATCCCGTGCAATCGTTATTTAACATTTCACTAGCAAAACAAAATGTATTTTAACCAAACTATAATAAAATAATGTAATTTTACTTTTACCAACCACCATATGACAATATGAATATCAAATAAGAAAAAGTAAATAAAAATGAAGAAATATGTATTTGTTCTATTGACATTTTTTAGCAACCAACTTTGAAAATAATTTATTCATGGATTTCGTGGTAAACAGAATGCAATTTAATTTAACATTATTAGTTCTGGTTTAAACTTATATTTATCTTATGTTAAATACATGACTATAATGTCGAAAAGCAAATCCCGAATTAAAATCGAACCAAACCGCAAATTATGGTTTGGTTCGAAAAATAAAATTATTTGGTTGGAAAAAATTTCAAATCGCATAAAATGATTTGAGTTGAAAATATAACACAAACCGTCCAAATCAAACCGCATTCACCCCTACCTGAACGGTTTCATAATTAAATTTGAACTCGACAGTTCCACTTATTGAATATTCGAAAATTCGGGTTTAGTTTGGTTCTCTTTGCCAAACCTTATCCAGCCTATTGCTATATATAATTCATGGACTTGAGCGATTTTGGCTAATTTTATTATTTTTTATTTTTTTTAAGTTATAAACAATGGACTAGGCTTTGTTAGGCTAATTTTGAAATATTTTTTTAAAAAAACATGTGCATTTTGATTTTAAGCTTGTTATGCTATTAACCAATCACGAACGTATCCCATATGCGAGACATTTTGAAAAAGCATTGAACATACGTGGGTATATGCACGCATTTTAGGATATTGCTATATATCCCTTTATGTTTTTATTATTATTATTTTTATTTTTATTTTTTTTTTTTTTGGTTGAAGGAAAGTATTAGAGTAGGCATTACCCATACCTAAAACAAATTTTATAGATGAAAAAAAAAAAAAAAACCTGGTTATGTATTTGAAAAAAAAAAAATTGAATGTAATTTTTGAAATCATGTTTGGTAATATAAATAACTGAAGAGTACGTTTAAGTTGCTGTAGATCAAACCATTGCCTGACGTGAACAGACGATGCCGCTCCCACCACCTCTCTACACTAGCTCCAAACGTGCACCCTTCATCAACTCAAAAAATTTAACTACAAGGAGGAGTAAAAGAACACAAAAATGCACGATGGGCTAAAGCCTAATTATACTACATCAAAACAGCTAATCAAGTTGTGTGGAACAAAAAGTCCCCCTCAACCGGGTCAACGTCAACTATAACCTACCAAATTCCGAAAAATAAACCACTAAATTCAAAAAATTCTCCTCAAAAACTGTTGCCTAATCACTCCCCTTCTTCCTGTTTGTTTTAGCCTCTTGTTTTCCAGTCCCCTTCTCTTCGTCTTCTCTTTTCACAAAAGAGAAACACAATTTCTTTACCAATGGAAAAAAATGACGGCTTTATCAAGAATGACCAAAATTTGTGCAATCCAAGAAGCCATCACTCAGACGCATTTGTTGATACATTTGATGGACAGCCTAGATCATGAGAAACTATTGATGATGATTATTGGAACCATGGTCAAATTTCTCAAGATATCGATCAATTCATTGACACCCTTTCTACCATTGATGACAAGTTAAATCCACCTCACATTCTTGAATATGTCGAGACATTTTCAAGAATTGTCGAATTAAGAATTGCCAAATATTATTTGGGCAAAATCAACACGAAATTTGGCAAAATTATGGAAAAGGATGCATTTTTCATTGAAGCTATTAAGCGTGTGTCGAAATTAGCCAATGCCTTCAGCGAGTTTTCATCGAGTGAGAGTAAATCCCCGGCCTTCAACCGAATCAGCATGGTGTTACAACGTGCCATGGCAATTCTAGAAGAAGAATTTCGTTTGCTTTTAGAAGATAATAAAACCAATTCTCAATTGAATTCTGACTTTTTTCAAAAAATCGTCATTTAATTACAAGCATCAAGATCGTTCCCACCAAGGTGAGTCCGTAAATGGTGATTTTCCGACTTATTCATTGAAGGTGATAACTAAAATGAACAAGATTGCTTCTACAATGATTTCTGCAGGATATGAAACGGAATGCTGCCAAGTCTATTCCGTTTCAAGAAGAATTGCATTCAATGAACAAATGAAAAAGCTCGAATTCGAAAAGATCAATATCGATGATGTCCTCAAAATGCAATGGGAAACCCTTGGAGGAGAAATTTCCAGGTGGATCAAAGTAGTTAAAACTTGCTCCGGTTCTCTTTTCCTCGGCGAGTCCATTTTTCCCGATCATCCTTTAATCTGCCGGAGTCTTTTCAGCAATCTAGAACGGGCAGTGGGTCATACAACTTCTTGATTTTGCTGAGGCAGTGTCAATAGCGAAAAGATCAGCCGAAAAGCTATTCAAATTCTTGGACGTTTACGAAACCCTCCAGGATCTTATTCCGGCGATTAGTCATTCGTGTTCGCTTGAATGCGAGCACGAATGGACATCGGAGATCGCCTTCGCCAGGGACCGGATTGGTGAATCGGCGGTTATTATATTTGGTGACCAGGAAAATTCAATCAAGAGTGATGCAGTGCACCCTCTAACACGTTACGTGATGAATTATTGAAATATGCGAGTATAAGAACACCCTTGAGAAGATTTTTGAGAAACATGCAAAGTTGGAGAAGTCTGTCCTTGTGTCTAACCATTTATCATCTAATGATATAGAAAAAGAAAGTGAGAGCCCATTTAATTTCGAGACTGTGGCGAGTACGACGCCCTTTCAATACAGGTCGTGACAGTAATGGACCTATTGGATATGAAGAGGCAAAATCAAAGCTCTATAGGGACCATTCACTACGTTACATTTTCTTGATGAATAATGGTAGATATATTCTAAAAAAAGTCAAGGGTGCGACCGAAGTCCGCCTAGTGATGGGCGACATATGGTGTCGGAGGAGATCAACTGTGGTGAGACAATTTCACAAGAATTATCAAAGGGAGACATGGAGCAGAATTTTACTGTGCTTAAGCCACGACAAATTGCAAGTTAACGGTAAAGTCAACAAATTGATGCTCATGGAAAGGTTCAAGATTTTTAGTACAACATTCGATGAAATACATATGACACAAAGTACGTGGGTTGTAAGCGATGAGCACCTTCAATCAGAACTTCGAGTGTCAATTATGGCAGTAGCGATTCTAGCGTATAGATCATTCGTATGGAGATTTAGGCAGTATTTGGACAGTGTAAAAGTTGATAAATACATAAAATACCAGCCTGAGGATATTGAGACATTGATTGAAGGCCTTTTTGATGGTAATCCAACATCAATGGTTAAAAGGAGAACGTAGCTGCTAACTTATTTTATCAAGTTGAATTAATCAAAATGCATGGTTCCTCAAGAAATTCAAACTAAGAAATCGGAATTGCAAGTTCGATCTGTATGATACATTTTGTTTCAGATGTACGTTTCTCTATTTAATAATGCTCCAACTTATCTTGTAATTTGATACATTAATTTGATTTCACTTTTTTTGACGTTTCGTTGTACATTTATATAACTTATTGACCAGTTTTCACCTTATCTTCCATTTTGGGATTGGGATGTTCGTAAGTTGGTTTTTAGGCATAGGAGTCCACTGAGAATAATGGTCCAAATTTTCCCATACGAAAACAAACAGCCATGTTTACACAAGCTTTTACTTTCACATAAAGTGTATGTGTGTGTGTGTCTATATATGTAAAGTGTGTGTGTGTGTGTCTATATATGTGTGTGTGCACGCGTATATGTATATGTGTGTGTATATACATATGTGTGTGTGTGTGTATGGGTTATATTATAAAGAAATAAACATTAAAACATTACAATTGTATCATTTTAATTAGAAAAGACAAATTGTTGATACTATAGTACATAAAATTAGTTGCATCAATTTTTTTGGTCATTTAAGACATCTTTAATAATTCAAATATCTTCTATTGTTTATTACGTTTAAAATTCTTATTGATTCCGAGGGATGCACGTACTAATATAATGGTTCAATAATGTACGTACATATAGTGGTTGTTCCAATTATTCTAGTAAATATAATGGTGTACTCGTTGACATTGCTGAGATTTTCAATTGATAGCGTTGGCTATGTTGTCCACTACGAGCCATCCATTATCTTGTAATAATGTCATATAGGTTTGGCCAAGTACACTTCGAGCCAAATCTAATCTTATAGGATAGTTATAATTGATTAAACTTATATATATATATATTCATGAGGTTCATAAGTACTACATATATTTACTATGTTCAGGCTTCTTTATTACAAACTTATGGTCACGAACTTATTATAAAAAAAATAAAAAGAGTGATGGAGACAATGCAAGTGCTACTATGTTCAGGCTTCTTTATTACAGGCTTTATTGGTCATATACAAATGCAAATGAAAGTACAAGATTGGGAGCAGAACATGGAATGAAGAGCCCTTCTTTTCCTTAAATCCGGTCAACCCCTCAAAGTTAAGAAAACGTGCCTGCTTATGCTTACCACGATGTGAGTAAAAGTGAACAAAAGCAAAAAAGTGGGAGACAACAATGACATGGAGAGTTAGTTTCTGGTCGGATGTTGATGGATTCTCGCCGGTTTTCGCCGCATCCGTACTTTACCCGCCGCCCGACTCCATACTCTCTGCCACCGCTTCAGTGCACGCGCAACCTTTATTCTCATGGAAACTGCCACACCTGCTGTCGCTTTAGGTGGACACTAATACTATTTGACCATGATCAAATCTTACTTTGTCTTGCTAATGCTTTCCCAAAATTGCATTATTGGGCCTCAATCTATTGTTCGATTAATAACTTGGTCTATTCCCAAAATTATTTAGTTTTCAATTCTAGGATATGACATCAATTTAACATTAATTTGAATTGAACTCAACATATTGCTAAAAGAAAAAAATATTTCCAATGTTTTTGTTAAATTTTATGAAACCATACGTCACTTCCAATTTTACTTTTTGAATTTTTATTGATTTGAATTTTTATTGATTTTCAGGTTAGGTTTAGTCAAATAGATGTCAAAGTTAGCATTGATGGTGTCTTTCGTCTTAGAGCATGTATGTCACATTGGCGTCCAATAAGGTGATTTGAAATGAGTCGTGTCAATTGATATCTATATTCGAAGAATAATTACGTAACCACAATGAAAATTTGTAAAGGTTGTCGTCGACTTGGATTTTAAAATATTATAAATTATAATGAATTTAATGAAGTTGAATAGATTTTCATAAAATTTATAAGAATTATGTTAAAAACGGTAAACCTAAAAAGAATTTGTTATGCTTTTCAAGTTTCAAATCTATCTCAATCTCTTGAAGTCCTATTAATCAAACCCTTATAAACTTTTGAGTTATTAAAAATATTAAATTTACAATAACTTAAAAATTGGGTAATTAGCACAAAAGGTCCATATTTTTCAATGTTATTGTGTAAAACGTCTATACCTTTCATTTTTTTAGCTTTTTCGCCTTTATTTCAACGTTTCATTGCAAAAAAAAAGGTCAATTTCACCATTTTTAATATAAAATGACCAAAATTCCCTCTCATTTAAACAAAACAAAAAAAAAAGAAAAGAAAAATAAAGAATAAATTACAATATTACTCCTAAATATTTTAAAAAGTGCAAGTGAGTCCAAGTAATTATTAGAGCGGCTAATAGCACAAAATGTCCCTACGTTTAGCCTATAATATGCAAAACGTCTCTACGTTTCAAATTGATAAAAATGATGTTTTCCGTAATGAAACGTGAAAATATGGATGAAAATACAAAAAAAATTGAAACGTAGGGACAATTTTTGAAAGAAGTGTCAAATGTAGGGAAGTTTTATGCTACTAGATCTTATTAAAATATTTAAAATAACAAAAACTCTCTCTCTCTCTCTCTCTCTCTTCCAAATGTGGTTGTCACATTAGAGGTGAAAAACTCCGACCAACCATTGTCCAAACCGCTGAACTTCCATACCGCTGAACCATCTGTTGATATGTTAAGACCATAAAGAGAGACATCCTCATGAGTATAGTCGATTGGTATGTTAAAAATGACATGGGTCTCTCCGAAACAGGTGATACTGTTAATATTTGTATTCTCGAGTTGGGCATTTTGGCTTACAATTCCAAACAAATTTATTAACATGAAGATTTCAAGAATGGATGTTAGGTGGTATTTGTAGAGAGAAGTAAAAACTTTTTAGTGGTATGTTGATCCAGTAGTTTGGGTATTGATTTGCTAGAGTTTTTTGGCTTTTAAAATGGCTGACCCATTTGGAGAAGGAGAAGAGAGAGAGAGTGTGAGTGTGGGTTTTTTTAATATTTTAATAAGGCCTAGCAAATAAAAAATAAAAAAATCCCTACGTTTGAAATAGAAAACATCATAAGTTCCAATTTTTTTTGCATTTTCATCCATATTTCCACGTTTTATTGCGGAAAATATCATTTTCACCAATTTGAAAAGTAAGGACGTTTTGCACACTATAAGCCAAACGTAAGGACTTTTTGTATTATTAGGAGTAGGATTGTAATTTATTTTTTATTTTTTTTCCGTTTTTTCGTTTTATTTAAATGATAAGGTATTTTGGTCATTTTACATTAAAAAATGGTGAAAATGACTTTTTTGCAATAAATCGTTGAAATAAGGGTGAAAATGTCAAAATAAAAAAGGTATGGACGTTTTACACAATAATATTGAAAGGTAGGAACCTTTTGTACTAATTACCCATAAAAATTCATTAAAATTTCAATTGCAAATGCCCGAAATATTAATGGTTCGAGATAAATATGTAGGACAATATAGTAGGATCAACAATGCAATTTTATCTAATGGGAATTATTACATTGTGTCAAGTACAAAGGTGGACAGAGGGCTGTGGAAAACCATAAATATTTGCTTTTCCATTATGAGAGCTTTTGGTGTGTTCTAAGTGCAAAATTTTAAAGGATATGACATCATACAAAGAGACGAGCATGCATCATTTTCGAAAGCTTCGATGATGTACAAATTAAAATTTAAGTGCACTTTATGACATCTCATTTACGCAATTCCAATAAAGACATTTCACCATCACTATATTAATTCTTCCTCCCTTTTACCTTAATGATGCCAGCACAAAATTTAAATTCTTACTATTTTTTATACCTAAGCACATAAATTATGAAACAAACATTCAATTTGCTTCCTCAACTACTCTTCTATATTGTTATAGAGTGCCTTAAATTTCGATTCAAGCAAGAACGATGCTATGTATATAGAAAAAGTTTGATCGAATTTTTATAGATGCACACTTGACAGTTTTATATTGGCATTGACGGCAACTATATGACTTCTGTGAGTAATTTTCATGTACTCTTCAAACAAAGCCACTTTATTAATTAACTGTTTACATAATTTGCATATATATGTCACTTCATGAGAAATTTGAAAATTTTAGACCATCATACGGACTTCATCGTCTATATCTTTATATTGCTTAAAATTCAACATCGAACTAGATAAGCTCTATGGAACATAGGCATCTCAAAAGTTCTGAATGTATTTCATTAGTGTGAGATCAAGACTATATTTGAAAGATGTAAAAAAGATTGATTGTACGACCAATGGTGGATTTAGGCTCAGCCCAATCCAATCCGCCCAACCCATTTCAATTTTTCAATGGTAAATTTTTTTCTTTCTCTTTACATACTAGCTCGGCTTAAATTTTTTTTTTTTTTTAATTCTATCCTGAATCCATATTGAGCAAGAACGAGAACCGTTGCCTACTCGTACTTTTTAATAATACGTGTCGTAATGTTGGTATATTATAGATATTGAATAATGGATTAAAGAGGAGACAACATGTGCATTAACTTCTTTGGTAAGACCCGACAATAAGGACGGTCTCAGCCGTCGTCTATACATACAAACGTAATGCAGAGATTTTGGCTGTAAGAAAATCATTCCTTTCTGGTCCTAAAATGCCTCATCTATCTATCTTTGAATTTTAATACAGGATCGAGCTACATAGCCCGTACAAGTGACTGCATGGTTGACATAATACACACACATGGAGGTCGGAATTATTTTATTCACGGGGGATCCATGTCGATCATGTGAGCGTGCGGTTACCCGAAGTGTCAACGGCACGAATCATTTGGCATTTTCCTAGAATAAAACATTATTTTTCCATAAGTCACATAGCCGCCTAACACTTTCAGAGTATGTCTCTGGGCTGTCCACAGTCTGTGCTTACGTATTTTTCCATCCTTTTAAAGGAAAAACTACGTAGATACTCTTAGCACGCGTTGCGACAAACATCAGACAACCCCCGTACGCCTACCCTTACCCTACCCCACTATACACAACACTCACATATATAAAGACACAGATCAGTCTTCAATTTCATCATCATCTGAACATCAGTCTTAAGATTTTTTATATTTTTGAATAAAAAGAAAGAAAATGCATTATCATGCAGAGTCGTATGGGAATTACAATGCTTCCACAGTGCGGCAGAACGCGGCGGTGGACCCTTTAGAGAGGGTGGTGCGGCTAGCATCCGGAAGTGCAGTGGTTATATTCAGCCTTAGTACATGTTGTATGTGCCATGCAGTGAAGAGGCTCTTCTGTGGCATGGGAGTGAACCCAACTGTTTATGAGCTAGACCTGGATCCTAGAGGGAAAGAACTTGAGAGGGCACTCATGAGGCTGCTTGGTGACGGCTCCGCCATGCCGGTTGTGTTCATCGGCGGTAAGCTTGTCGGTGCTATGGATAGAGTTATGGCGTCACATATTAATGGCACTTTGGTTCCACTGCTCAAAGAAGCTGGAGCTCTCTGGCTTTAATGTCCGTTTTTCAGTTTCTTAGGCGGGGAAAAAAACAAAAAGGGGCTTTGGCCGTTTTAGTATTCTCTTCTGTTTAGCCAACTCTTTCTCGGGAGTTGTAGAGTTGTTACTCTATTAGTTTGTTCTTAAAAATTTCTAATTGAGTACTGATGTAACTCTGAGCAAATCCTTTGTATAGAGAATGAAGTTTAACATTCATATTTATGTGTTTTACTCACTAATTTAAACCATTTAAAAGCAGAAGGAGTCACAATTAAAGTTACTACGAATTAGTCAAGTATAATGGTAAATGGCCTGCTTGAGTGTGTGTGTGTGTGTGTGTGTAGCAGTGGTATTGTTTATAAGATGTTTAAAAAATCTGTAATAGTTAATATTTTTCAGACAACAATTCTGAGTGGTTGAAAAATCACCCAAAATTGATGTAGTATAATTTTGGCATCTTTCTCAACTCATCAAATTGGTGGGGTTTGATTGTTTTTCAAATTGTCTTTCAGTTTCATTTCATTGAATTAATTATTTTCAACTCACATTTATTGTTCAAAACTAACTAGTAAGTAAAATTTTATTTATAAGCAAGAAGTTACTTTATAACAAAAAAATTATAAGTAAAAAATTACTTAAAAGATAATTTTAAAAAATTGCTTATTATTAGCAAGACAAAAATTCATTTATAAAATATAAAAAATTACTTATAAGTAATTTAAAATTTATAAAATTAACTTATAATTATGAAATTTATTTATAAGTAAAAAACTACTTATGAGTTAAATTTTCAATTATAAGTTAATATTTCACTTTTTAAGTTAAATCTAACTTATATTTGAAAAAATTACTTATAAATATGGCACTTATTTGTGCTTATAAACTTGAATTATATTTGCAAATTTGAGCAAATTTGTACTTAATTTAGTGCACATATTGTTGTTGTAGGTAAAACCTGAAATTGAAAGCATTTGAAGCAAAAAAAATGATTTTTAGCCTAATCAATGTTGAATCGAGTAATTGAAGCCTAATTTGATTGCATGGAATAAGTAAGAAGCATTGAGGAATCTATCGAAGGAAGTCACAAGTTTCGGAAGTGAAATTGAACATATCAAAGGTTTGGGGACTAATTGCACATTTTTGAAACTTGCGGAGGTCCAATCCCTAATGATTATTGGGGTTCAGGTACTGACATAGAAGCTTTTGAAAGGTTCGTGATCAATATTGAAGATTCGGACCAAAAAGAACTAAAATCGAACAAAAGACAAGAAGCAGAAACCAAAGTAAAATAAATTTGAAACTTCAAGATTGAGCGTAAATTACAAACAAAATTTCTACATGGTGAGTTATACGAGAGTCTCAATGAGAGCCTTCATGAATTTTCATCATCTCGATTGAGAGTTCGATGAATTAAAATAATTATATTTCTATGTTTTGAATGTTATCAATGTTTTCACTAACAATGCTCAAAATGTCAAAAATATGTTTTGAATTTTATGTTATAAATTTAATCTTTTTTGAAAAAATGTATTTTAAAAAATACCAAAATCAAATAAATTTTGTTTGCTTTACAAAACTGAAAACAATTGAACCAAACAACTCCCAAGTTTTTATCATTTTTCATAATTTAACATAAAAAAATAAAAATAAAAAAACAAAAAACAACCTGACATGGGTACTATTACAAAATAAAGCTGACTGCAATCGAGACACGAAATAGAACAAGCATGAAATAATACATAAATACCATTCTCATGGAATTGTATAGGAATACTGAAAAAATGAAATTAAAATTTTATTTTGTACTCTTCAATATTTTCTACCTACCAACCGATTGCTTATGAATCCATTTTAACGCAGATAAAATCATTTACTGGAAAAGTCGAAACATC
Source organism: Olea europaea var. sylvestris (assembly GCF_002742605.1). Taxonomy (NCBI): domain Eukaryota; kingdom Viridiplantae; phylum Streptophyta; class Magnoliopsida; order Lamiales; family Oleaceae; genus Olea; species Olea europaea. Next base: position 19,655,022 of record NC_036242.1, on the reverse strand, counting down.
TCATTAGCAAAGTTTAAATCATTTCAGTCTACGAAGTTTTTATTTCATAGTACAATTTTAATACATAACTTGAAATTTAATAGACCTAATTACTTTTGTATATGTCAAATTAGTATTCTTGTTTTGTCATATTTCAGTTTTGCCTGCTCTCCAGCATCTTGATTTTATGGAGCAACCCTTCAATGGTTTTAGAAGCACATCGGACGTTCCCAATTTTTGCTGCGTATCTTGAAGCTGTAGCAAGAAATGGCAATATTGTTTTTATTAGAGCTTGTGCGGTAATGATTATGATAATCAATTTTTTTGACCGTTAAAGATAAAAGTGCGTCCCACTTATGAGTGAAGAAGTAAAAATGACGGATGAATCAGTTTTTATTTGATTAATGCTTACTAGATTTTGAAGTAATATATCCTGTCCCTTTCAAACACCAAATTCTGTACGACTTCCTCTAAACTGAAAGTCACAATACAGCAATAAGCATGTGATCCAGCCGAAAATACTATAAATGAGAATTAAATTAACTACCTCCTTCGCAAGGAATTATTCTCTTCTGTCAAACTAAGTAGCATATCTGTTATGGAAGGATAAGCCTCACGTGCATCTCTGCTTACAACTTCAGTCTGTTTAAGATGGGAAAATCAGAAAAAATACATAGATTATGGACTCCAACCTCTAATTCAGAACATTAAATCACCACTAGCAAGTATTTTAAAATTTGAGATAGTGCCAATGCAGCTAAAATCATGCGTGAAAGAGAAAGGAAAAAAGCTTCCAGATGTATGAATGAAAAAACAAATGTAATTTACCTTAACGCTTATGTTTTGAGTGATTCTGTCCGATACAGGTTCCGCCTGAGCTCTTCCGTTAATTGATAATGTGCTACTATGATTTCTAGCATGTGCCACAGACTGAGTTGCTCCCACATTTCCAGTGGCATCAGCAAGCGATTTATAATCTGTATTACTAGTCGATTGCAGCACCGATGCACCATCATAAGAGGCACGCTCCTTTTGTTTAGACCCGGAACAGGATTTGCTTGTAGTAGGTGCTTCTTTCACGGGAGAAATAAACTTCTTTGGTTGTCGGCGTGGAGCATAGCCAATTAAATGGCAATTTGAAGACCTAACTTAAAAGAAAATTTAACAACTTCGATCACTAGTTTTATAAAATTTTGAGCATAAGTGCATAACGTAGAACATGTGAACAAAAGAATGAACCAGCAGTTTTTCTGTAAGGAGTTGAGCCTAGCCTCGAGTCTTGATAGAACAGCTGTGTGCTCAAACCCCTGTTTATCATGTGCTGGTTCCACAAAATTAGCTTCCAATACACCTTAGACATAAAGGATAAGGTTAAAAATAAATAAAATCACTTTAGAAAATCCAAATAAAGGATCTAAGTATTAAAAAATAAAAATAATAATAAAAAATAAAAAAATAACAATAATAATAAACGACGCTGATTCCAGTTGCTTGCAGAAAATAATACCTATCACTCCTCGGCCATCACTTCCAGCTGCATTCCAGACCCTCCAGAAAGGCTGACAACAAACGAATTTAGATTAGCACATTTAACGAAAGAATTTAATATAAAAATGGGGTAGTATTATGAAGATTATAATAACGGTTGTGCTACTCGTACATGGAGCCTTACACTCCGGTTGACACGGGTCCACCTCCCCTCTCACATGGGGAGGTTGGCCCCACACATTTGGGCGTGGACCCCGACCTCTCCCATGTGAGAGGTCGGGTGGAACCGTGTCAACCGGAGTGTAAACTTCCATGTACAAATAGATTAATTCTTATAATAAAACCAACCTTGATAAGCCGATTCTTATGGTAAACATTGAACCCTTGAACATCAATATGACTTTTAGCATCTTTAACAAAGCCAATAGTCTCAACCGCTACCATCTGTTACAATGACAAAAGAAGAACCAGGTAACAATGTCGTCAAAAAGTAAAATGATGTGTGTCATGTATTTAGAGGCCAAATCGGAAATCGCAATATAAAAAGTCCTACATTTTTTGGATCCTTTGACCCTGCATCTGCTATAGGCCTATATGTAAACTCCTTAGATTGGCATCATATCATTGACCATATTATGATGCTCAATTTCTTTTCTGAGTAGAATCAATTGGAAACCAGGTGGAACCCTTAGGTACAAAATTGAGGCATAGTTCTGCAGAAACGCGTAAAGAAAAGAAATAATTAGAGCAGAAACAAACTAAGCGGATATCAAGCTACTAAAAAATACAGTGACATATGGGGATAACTTCAATATTTTTTTCCTCTAAAAATGCAAGTACTATCTAAACTTCATGTTCTACCGAGTACTCAGTTAACTGGTTCAAGTAGGCATAAGTGAGAACTTAACAACAACAATGCAAAAAATAATGGCAAAAACACCAATCGCGCCAAACAGGAAATAAGAAAGAAGCTAAACAAAATGCATGGGCAATAAAGTAGAAAAAATAAATACCCTTAAAGAATGCCGATAAGTTAGAAAATGCCTTGAGTTCGGGTAAATTTTTGCCACCTCTATCTTTTTCTCATCTCGGCTGACACCTCTAATTTGAATATCCTGAGAAAAGAAGTGGAAAATAATATAGGAGTCTCCTTTATCTTTTATGACTAGTAGTTATTACTTGCAAGAAGAATATCAGAATCAGTACAATGGGCAAATATGCAGGTAAAAATATATATAAAAAATAAATCTTATGCGAGAGAATCTCAAGCCTACATGTTGATCCGTGTCAAAATCAAGTTGTGGAGCTCCTTGGTCATCTTCCCACAGATTGTATATTATAATGCGCGTTCCTTGATCTTTCAAAGAATTAAACTACAAGAAAACAATAGCTAGAATCATGGAGAGTTAAAATATGTGCTAATGAATCAGAATAATTAAATTATTACGCTACCTGTTGATCTTAACCTATTACTGTTATAATGTGTAGAAATGGAATGGGCTCATTTCAGTTTCAGGTCTGTATCTTAAATTTAATCAATGGGACTGGGAGGTTATAATTCCTATTTCCCTCTTTTAATTTTCGGGAGTGAATGCCTGCTTTCAACGAGACTTTCTTTCTTATCTGCATCGGCTTGTCAAACTCTCTATCCTTCACCAGAAAAGGGAGGGGGCAGAGTGCGATGGCTCGGTGCGACCTATTGAGTTGAGATACGACGTATGATTAGCTCACAGCTAGCAATCGTCAATATGCTTCTATTAAATATATAGATAGTAGTGTTTGTCCTACAAAAAAAGCTCTTTTTCATTAAGATAAAGAGGCATATGGCAAAAGCAAACTGAGATCCACTTGTGAAATGAATTGCACTTCTGAAACAAAAGAGATTATAAATACACCAGAACGAATAATAGGGCTTTCACTGGATGATGGAGTTTTAAGTAAAGGTTTTCAGAGTCGGATTTACTAATGGACTCATTACCACCGGAATTTAGGGCATCAGCAACGAAGCCGCAGTTATTTGTGGTGAAAGACATCGATGTTTCTGTATCTCTTTTGTTAAATTCATGAACCAATTTCCATCTGAGGTGAGGTGTATTCTATCACTGCCTTGTTCGTTACATAAACTGATAAACGTTAGTCAATTTGGTAACTAAAATAAATTTGTTAGTAAAAAGTGACTTTCAAAATAAATTTGTTAGTAAAAAGTGACTTTTAAAATTATGCTTTACTTTTAAAATGTTTGGTTATCAAAAGTATCAAATTGAAGGCAGTGATAGAATACACCTCACCTCAGATGGAAACTGGTTCATGAATCTAACAAAAGAGATACAGAAACATCGATATCTTTCACTACAAATAACTACGGCTTCGTGGCTGATGCCCTAACTTCCGGTGGTAATGAGTCCATTAGTAAATCCGACTTTGAAAACCTTTACTTAAAACTCCATCATCCAATGAAAGCCCTATTATTCGTTCTGGTGTATTTATAGTCTCCTTTGTTTCAGAAGTGCACTTCATTTCAAAAGTGGATCTCAGTTTGTTTTTGCCATATGCCTCTTTATATTAATGAAAAAGAGCTTTTTTTGTAGGACAAACACTACTGTCTATATATTTAACACAAGCATATTGATGATTGCTAGCTGTGAGCTAATCATACGTCGTATCTCAACTCAATAGGTCGCATCGAGCCATCGCACTCTGCCCCCTCCCTTTTCTGGTGAAGGATAGAGAGTTTGACAAGCCAATACAGATAAGAAAGAAAGTCTCATTGAAAGCAGGCATTCACTCCCGAAAATTAAAAGAGGTCCCAGTCCCACTGATTAAATTTAAGGTACAGACCTGAAACTGAAATGAGCCCATTCCATTTCTACACATTATAACAGTAATAGGCTAAAGATGTGCTAAGGAGATCTTCTTCACTTCCATATGGAGACCACTGCACAATGGTTCTAAGATTTCTTTCCTAGTCAACTGACGAAAAACGTACCATCTTGTTCCAGGCCTCACCTTGTTTTTCATAATCAATCTATTTATTATAGTTAGAATAAGTGTCCCAAATATTTGCATGTATATAGACACATAGACAAGCTTAAAGTATAATGTTAATAGAATAGCATATTATGAAGATAAAGCAACATCCATTCCGTTTTCTCCATCTACTAATGATATTACGAATATATTCGTTAAAGTCTTAAATCATTCCATGGGAACCACAGTGTCTTCCTTTCCGGTTTCCATCAAGTATGTATAAGATAGTAATCCAATACTTTGTGTTGAACTAAAGGCAAAGGAAAAGAAAATAATCTAATCAGTCCCATACTGAAAATTTTGGAGGTTCAGTTCTGAAAACATAATGAAAAAGACTGAAGAATGACGAAAGATTAGCATCAGTGGTACCTAAAATTGCCACAAACACAAAACTGGCGTAAATGATAAAGCAACTACCTTCGTCCATCCGTCCCCCGACAACGTGAGAATACAATGACATCTGCCCCAAGCCTCATAGTACTAGTCTTGAAACCATTACCATCTGGTGAAAATTTTAAAAATGATAAGTAACAATAACAACCAGAATGTGATACATATGATTTCTATATGATGTAATAACTCACACTGTCCAATAGTGTTGGGAATTTTGCTTTTCATAGAATACCCTAGAGACATGCACTTCCGCATCTTATCAGGATTCATGCCACCACCATTATCTGTAATCAGCAATTGTAAATATTAATGGAATAAAGACGCAAAGTGAATTTTTAGTTGGCATTTTTTGTGAGGAAAAAGAAGGAAAACCTTCCACACTCCTTAAAAATTTAAAAAGGAAAAAGAATATAATAAAAAAATGGACATTGGAAACAGGGTGATTAACCTTCAATCGACAACATTTTACAATTGTCCTTCCTATTATTGAGAACATCTACGTGGACATAGGTTGCTCCGTTGTAAGCCTGACAACCAATACAAGATTAAATGGTCAGCAAACGATAACATTAAAGAGAAAAAATGCATTTGGTCCTTCATTCAAGATCAAAGTCAAGTACCTCATCTAAGGCATTGTCTAGAAGCTCAGCAAAAGCTAAAAAGTAGAAACCATGGTCAGAAAAAATATTTACAAATAAAGTTTTTCAAAATTATAGCAAAAAAAAACCCCCCCTTGATTGAACTAATATTTACCTCCCAAAGCCCACTTATGGCTAGTTGCATTTGAATGTAAGAATTTCGGATGAATCCTGACATGATCAATGGCACCATCTACAGGATAAATTAAGAATATAGGTAATAAGCAAGGAGGCTATCTAATAATCACGGCCATTTAACATGCAAAGCAAGTCATTTCTATGGTTTCTCTTAAAAGCTTATCACAAATCTAATTTTAACAATTTCTCATTACACATCTCAACAACAATGCTGCTCAGAAAATGTAGGAATAATCACTAGTCAAACTATGATATCTTAGAAAATTAAGATTTCTATTTGCATTTTCAAAAAATAAAAATAAAAATAAAAATGCAGACCTATAGCTTACAATTAGTTAACGCATAATACTTAATTTTCAAACAGTGCATCTCTTACTCGAATGGATCAAAAGACTCTAATAAACCAAGTCTGATTCTCACCCCAATGCAATTAAATCCTTCAAAATCACAATATGTCGTGTTTCGGTCCATTCTCTCCCTCTTATAATATATTCAACTATGACAGCATAACTCTAGAACTCTCACTGAATAATTTGATCAACCAGTAGACTCTTCCTCCATTTATTTGACATCTTTTTACTCTTTAACATCTCATTGAACAATTTTGTGAACAACAAAATATCTACCTCACTTCCATAAATCAATAAGAATTCCATCCAAACCAATTTTTTCTCATCCCATTGTGTCATTATAGCCTGTCTAATTTCTGAGAGTCGTATAATCTAACCATCCTACCTACAGTTGAGTTTGACACAATATCCAAAGTGATTTTGCCAAAATAATTATTCCATCTGCTTATGTTCTCATGGTTACACAACAAAACTCTTTAATACCACTACATGACTCAACAACAATGCAGTCCTGAAGATAATATCCGTTCATGGGAGTTCCTCTTCTTCGTGATACGATTATACGAAGATATATTCCCAAAATAAAAATCAAATAATAATCATGAATAAAGGCACAAAGTAAATATTGTATCAAGCAATCAGTTGACATAAATATCAAAATTTTAGTTCATGCATCAAATTCTGATTTGCAAAATCTTCAAAATTCAAATTTCTAAACACTAAAAACAAGAAATAAACACAAGTCAATATACAAATTAAAACGAGAAGGAATGAAAAGAAAAAAAAATTGAAGGAAAAAGGCACCCATTAATTACCCATTCTTGAACTCGAATCATTCTCCTTCTTGCCCTCGTAATCGCCTGCTTTCCAGAACTGCTTACGACTGCGAACCGCAGGAGCACTGCTTTATCCTTAGAAGCATTGCCTTAATTCTTAGAACTCTCCTGTTTCACTACAATCGGTGCATTGGACCACCCCAAAAAATAATCATTATTATTTCCAATGGTCGATGATCTAGCAATTTCCTTTTGAATGGAAGAGCGTTCTTCGGGTGTAAGCGGGTCAAGAAAACCGACAGGCAGTACGGTTCGATCATCTGCTTCTTCCTTATGTTTCCTTCAATATCCCAACCGTCCAAATCGGAATCTTCAGAATAAAAACTATCACGATTACTACTACAACTACTGCTTAAAGAAATTACGCTTGATTGTGATGGTGATAATGGTGATATCTTGTTTTTCGCCGCCTCTTTAGATGGTTTTTCCATGCTTTCTTCTTCGATGATCTGAACCTCAAGTTTAGGGTTTTGAGAGAGATTTTGATTTCGCCGCCATGTAGTGTCTGTGAAATTTTTCTATCGTAATTATTGCATTGTTCAAAAACAATAGTCATGTAAGGAAAGAAGCAATATATGTGGAGAAAATTCCACATAAGGAAAGTAAACAAAAGGAAATAAAAATATTATATATTGATTTGTATATAGAAAATATAAATTTACGGATAATAATTTAAGGGGGCGTCCCTCTTACAAATATTTTTGACATAAAATTTAACCAAATAATTTGAACCATTAAATTTAAATTAATCTAACGATCTACATTAATTACATTAAAAATCCTTAAAACTTAATATCCCCTTCCTCCAAACATATCCTAATTACCTTTTGAAAATCACCCATTACCCTTCTAAGCATCACCCTTTTCCTTTTTCTTTTTTTTTTTTTGAATAAAAAATGGAAAAGAAAGATTTTGAGCACACAATGAGCAGTGGAGCCCACGTTCCATCTCCTGCATAAATATGCTTGAAACTTAAGACATCTATAATCAACATATGTATAAATTATCTCCCAGTAGCAAAGGGGAGAGCGAATAGGGCTCAGCGCGACAGTGTGCAGAGTTCGATTCCCTGCAAGGTGGAATTGTCTTTGTTGCAAGCTAGAGTTACCATATGGGTTAACAGCCTTGGCCTATCCATGTGCTCTCCACTCTGGTTCCTGGGAGGCACATCCTGTGATTTACCTCCTCCACGATGGTCCAGGGCAGGGTCGGTGGGGGCCCTTAAGGTTGGGGTTCAACCTTTTTCTTTTTTTTTTTTTTTTTTTTTTTTTTTTTTTAAAGATCGAGCTATACAAAATTGCAAAGCCATTATCCATAAATATAGATACCCGTGCCAATTCCTCGACTGATATTACTCGGTTACCCTCTTGTTCGAAATACTCAAATGTCGTAGATGCAACTTTTTCCCATTTGTCAAGGGCCTTCCATTGACACGTATTCGTAGTGGCCACACAAAACTCCTCAAAGTCCATTTTCCTATAAGACGAGTAATTCCAGTCTAGATGACATTATCTATGTCATTAAAACATAAATTCAATTAAATATAAGGATTTATGACACATTTTAATAGAACTTGTAATATTATGACTCCTAGATAACATTAACATCACTAGTGCTAGATAGAATTTTTTTTATAAGACAACGTTAACATTTGAAAAATGAACGATCTCAATAAAAGAGTCAAGTTACTATGATGAAAAAGAGGGCAAAAGGGGGGGGGAGGGGGGTTGAGTTTGGTTACATCTAACCAATTCATTTCAACATCAATTTAGCCCCTGTTTGAGCCCCCCCCCCCCCCCCCCCTTTCTTAAAAAAAATTTTACNNTTAGACCCCCCCCCCCCCCCCCCCAAATTTTGATAAAATGCATTTTCAAATAGTATTTTGTTGGAAAATAAGTGATTAAAAAATAAGAAAACAACTAATTTAAGAAAATTAATATAAACATCAAATACAATTATAAATTCAATAACATTTTATAATCAACTAATGCTCTTATATCATTCAAATGTTGACAAATCACTATATATTTATTACCATGCAACCAATTTTTAGGCAAATCACCACCCCAACCATATTTGCATCCAACGAACTCCTAAAAGAATCAAAAATCCAACCACTAGTAAGGAATGCAGACTTAGAAATAATTGTAAACATTTGAATAGCTAACAGATTTTTAGCAATCTTGTACTTATTCGCATTCAATTTTCACCAAAGTAATATTCCAAAAAGCTCATTTGTCAAATTTTCAATACAACCATCAACCATTTAAGTGGTCCATCAAATCATTCTAGCAATTAAATATAAAATCTAGAAACTAAGTTAAAGTGTAAATAAATAATTAAGTGAGTGATCTGAACAAGCAATTGAGACTCAAATAAATGAAAAATGTTGTGTGCTAAAAGTTGAAGGTAGCCCGACAAAAGTTAGATTAAAACAACAAACTACCAATAAGATAGAGCAAATAATTATCAAAAAATAAGAAATTTTGGATAAGTTGATCTAAAATTTTAGTCAAAATTTGAGAAAATTATTAGTAGAAGGAAAACAATATATAAGTTCAAATTAAAATCTAGATTAATTGCTTACTCAATTGTAATGGTGGTCGATAAATATGGTTCAACATTTCACCCTATTTGAGGGTTTTGTTTTCATATATGTGATGACCGATGGGTATTTAGGTATGATTTAATTATTTAATTGATATGAATTATTATTTATTTAGGTATTGAATTTAATTAAATTGTGTCTAATATAGATGTATATTTTTAATTGGGATGTACTTAATTTTAATTGGGTTTTGGTAAAATTTAAATTAATTTATTTTCAGTTTTTTTTTTTTTTTTGTAAACAGTTTGATAATTTGAAACGGTTTTCAAAGATAGAAAACTAAATCAAACTAACTCGAAGAGGTTTGGTTCGTTTCAAAATCAAAACATTGATGAATCCGCGTGGACTTGAATCAACGGTTTCGAAAAAGCAAATTTGGTTCAATTTGACGTTTGACGATTTCGTTGTTTAGTCTACTTTAAATTAATTTCCAATGGCATCAAAGCGCCTTGCATTTTCCAAATAGGTTCAATTGGGATCATCATTTTCACCGAATCACCAGTCTTGTAGGACTCTCTTTAAAATATAAGAATATAAGGATTTTGCATAGGATACAAAGGCATTAAGGTGCGAGGTGTGGATGTGTTCCCACACACAGGGAAACCATTTTGAAGTTTTTTTCAAGAGAGACTAGTCCATCCTTAGGCTCCAGAAGCATGAATTGAGCTCTAAAGATAAACAAATTCATCCTCATTCGAAGATTTCGATGGAGCCTGAAAATATAAATAGTGATTCTTTCTTTTCCTATTTATTTATTTATTTTTGAAAAGAATGTTGCTTAGATAGTTAATGGGTGATCTTTTTTCTATCTAACTATCTGTCTAGCTAAAGAAACAATCTTAAACCACTCGGCCATCTCTCCCACATAATGGTTATGACCCAAAACCCGAGTGAATATTGTTTAGCTCTGTGGCGGGCCGCCGCAATGAAAAACCCAGGGCGCTTTGCCTTTCTAAAAGGTAATTAGAATATGTTTGGATATGGGGAGATAAATTTTTAGGGGTTTTAATATAATTGATGTAGAATGTTAGATTGATTTAGATTTAGAGATTCATATTATTTGTCAAAATTATATGTCGAAAACGTTGGTAGGGAGAATGCTCCCCATAACTTAAATTGCAAAAAATTAACACAATTTCTACAATATAAAGAAAAAGACTTAGAAAAGACTGACTTCTAGTGATGTTAGAGCTTTGATGTGATCCAAATTGTGGTTAAGAATTTGATTGGAAATACTTTTGTTGATATTAGGGATTGGTACATTATAAATATATGGTGTATTACATATATTTGACAGAACATGACAAAAGAAAGGACATTGTCTATAGAGACAGACTCATAGATAAAGATATTTAGGAGAGAGTCTTGTAAGATTCAGTCTAACACATTACAATTTCTTACTTTTAATATAGTGAATTCTCATCTTTTTTTTCCATAGATTTTACGTGTATTCTTGTGATTATTATTTTTATCTTGCCTATTACCTCGTCTTTACTATTCATAACAATTGGCTCAATTTCGAACAAGTGATATTAGAGCCAAGGATCGGAGTTCCTGGGAGAGCCAATTTGGCTTCATATTAGAGTAAGAGTTGATCAATTTGGAACCAGATTTGAATATTTCAGGATGGCAAGTATGAAGTTAGAAATTTTGTTTTTGAATGTAACACCAAATTTTCTTTATGACAGATTAAGATGCAATCATTTCTCACCCAATTGGATTTGGATGATACACTATTGGGACTGGATAAGATTCCCTCAACTTTGACATTGGAGGAGAAGCAATATAAGGATTGGAAGGCCCCATCACAGATATATTGTCATCTTTCGAATCAAATTCTTCGGAACGTGTTAAAGGAGAAAGTGCCATAGCATTACAGTTGATATTGAAGCAGTTATGTATGACTCAAACTCTAACCAAGCAGCATTTATATTCTTATCGTGTAATAGAATGTGAATCTTTGAAAAATCATCTATCTGTGTTCAAGAAAGTTGTCATTGATTTAAAGATTAGAAAGAGCAAGTACGACGAAGAGGTCTTAGGGTTGATTTTGTTATGTTCATTGCCCGCTCTATATATGACATTCAAGGACACCATTTTGTATAATCAAAATACTCTCACCAATATGAAGTTTATGGCATACTTTATTCTAAGGTAAAGATGAATAAGCTAGTTGTCAGATCGAAGGCCTAGATAGAGGGTCTTGCTGTTCGTGAGAGGAATTTGTATGGTCATGGAAGAGGCACGTTTAAGTCTACTAACGGTAATAAATTCTGCTATTATTGCAAGAAAAAGGAACACGTGAAGAACGATTGCTATAAGTGGCAGAACAAGGATAAATCAAATGCTAAAGATCATAAGGGACCAGGTAATTCGTTTTGTAAAAGATAACTGCAATAATGGAGATCTCTTGGCTATTTCTAGTAGGGACTCCGAACTTAACGATTATTGGATTCTTGAAAGTATTTATACTTTTATATGTATCATAATCGGGATTGGTTTACAACATATGAAGCAGCTAGAAAAGGTGCTGTCGTGATAGGAAATAATACATATTATAAGCTAGTAAGGTCAAAATTAAGATGTTTGATGAGATAATCAGGACACTTAGTGATGTAAGATATGTTCCAGATTGAAGAGAAATACTTTCCCTTGAATATTCTTAATTCAAAAGGGTATATATATACCGGTGACATAGCTTTGAAGGTTAGTAAAGGTGCTAGAATTGTGATGAAGGGGTAGAGACGGTCCCAGTTATATGCCTAGCAAGGTTCGATGATCACATCTGATGCAACTGTCCTAAATTGAAGAAAAGAGATATTAGACCTCGGAAGAGATTTGGTGAAATAGATTTGGTTGCTTATGACTCAAATGGAGTTAGATGTTATCGAGTTACTCGTGGTGATAATTCGAGCAAATTTGGTAACTCAGATGGAGTTGATTGTGAACTTGGTAATTTTGTAGTTCATGATAATTCGAGCAACTTTGGTGTCCAAGGTAATTCTAGTGGTAAACAGTGCATGGATTCAGTTCATAATTATTGAGTTTGCCCTTAGGGGCTTTGTGGAAGAGGTGAAGTATGTTTTGTTTAGAGTGTCCTTTTTGGAGAATTTTTGGAGTTTATTGAATAATTAACCTTTATTCCTTACATTGGAATTCATGTAAAGGTGATGTTTGTTAGAGTGTTAAAATTACATCTAGAAATATATTTGGAGTTGGTTGTTTATTTTAGAAAAATCTTGAAGAAGTAGAAGATACAAGGAGTCAAAGAAGACAAAAATTAGACCAAGGAATTGTTACAATAGAGATTGAGCACCCAAGTGCCAAGATTTGTGCGCCTAGACGCTAGTTGAAAGAATTGTGGAAGATGTGTCCTGCAACATAGTTCTTGAGTGCTATGGACGCAGCTCTTGAACGTTGCCTTGGCCGCACACTGGCCACGAGCTAGGCCACTCAAGTGACAGTGATATTTCGAAACCAGATTGTTTCACGATTATGCTAAATTTTGGACTCCAATTTAACTTCAGATATTTTATTATTGGCTTAACAAGATTTCATTTAATATTAAACTCTTGATGTATTAATTCTCTTAATATGTTAAGGATTGTTACATTATAAATATGTAGTGTATTACACATATTTGATTGAACATGACAAAAGAAAGGATCTTGTTTACCGATATTGAGAAACTCGCAAATAGATATACACAAGAGAGAATCTTGTAAGATCGAGTATAATATATTGTAATTCCTTACTTTTGATATAGTGAATTTTCCGCCTTTGCACGTGGATTTTTAGGTAAATTTTGTATTCTTGTGATTGTTATTTTCATTTGGCCCATTATCTTGTCGTTAATATTCATAACAATTGGCTCATTTTCCAATAGTAGAGTCACTTCTGATACTAGTATTAGTTTATATTCTTGCAATAATAACACGAATATTTGGAAATTGAAATACTTTATCATATTATTATATTTTAACTTTCTATATTTGACCACCTTTGAGACCAATTAATGTTATAAGTTGATTAAATACACATCGTTAACACCTATATTCTCTTGAGAGCAAAAGTTAGTACTCATCCCATATTATGAATATAATTTTTCCATTGCATAAAAAATAGTACATGAAATGCTTTTTATAAAGTTTCAAATACAAGCCAACTTCACAAGATTATTGAAGATCCAAAATTTCACTTAACTTGATATTTGATTTTTATTGCGAGACAAAAAATAATAATTACGAACTACAAATAATAACATAGAGCTTGTGTTAGATATTTAGACAATAAATTTAATATGTGAAAGAAATAACTAATTTAGATGAAGGGTCCAAATCGTGAAAAATGTGACATTTGTGTGGGGCATCGGGGGTTCAGGTCACATCCCATGCTAATAATATAAAAATATTTGATTGGGAACTTGAGCTCTTGGGCTTCCTTGATTAAAAATAATCATTTTTTATTTTATTTTAATAATTTTTAGAATTATTTAATGGGTCAAACTAGTCAGTATAATATGATCTTTTTTAACAACACATTATCCACTAACTAGTAAATTTTGCAAATATTTCTAGATCATTATGGAGATGGTTGGATCCATTCTGCCTACATATACACCCATCTAGTTTTGAAAAAAAAAAATCATCAAAAAAAAATTGTAACTTTTCATATTCTAAAATTTTTATACTCGAGTTTTTACATATATTTTGGAGTACACTTGAGAGTTTTGAAAAATTATTTATGATTGTTACACAAGTGGTTTGTGATCGTTGTATTCTATGAGTGATTGTCCACAGATGTCGCAACAATTATCGACGGATAATTTCACTTTAAGATATCGTGCTGTCACGAGACTCGATTAATTAATAAGTTTTTTTTCTGTATTTTACCATTCTGTAAGTTACTGCAACTAATTATTTTTCCAACAGTTAGTTCTTTTGAGCTTTACAAACATGAACAAGATGAAATTAGGCAATAGATATTTATAATAATACTAGGTAAATAATTATTTTAGAGGAGAGATTATTGTAATTTTTAACATGAGAGATTTTTTGCTAATTATCAAATAGTTGATAGAATTTCTAATAATAATGAAATCTATGTGAATGTTTAAAGCTTATATTCCGTTTGTTATAACAACAGTCTACAATATTTGGACATTCAAAAGAAAATAAATAATGGCCACTTTTGTAACGAGCCAAAACTTATCGTGATTTAGCAATTATTATTTCATTGGTCCACATGTAATAATTCACAGCATGAATAATCACAAATTTTAAGCCAAGAATCCTTGAATTGGTGAATTTTAGTATCATTTGAATTATTGAATTACCTTACTTTTTCGAGCATCAAATTTTGCATTATCATGTTCTCCAATGGTTTCAATCCTGATCACAATAGAAGAGGATCATTATCCACAATGTAAATGTCTTATTTTGTGAGTTTTCAATCCAAAATAGTGATTTTAGGGCATTTTCCAATTTTGGTGTATTTTCACATATGAATTTCACCATACTTCTTGCCATCTTTTCTCTCTTTTTCATAACTTCAATTAGGAGGTTGTAAGGAGGTATTTTTGGAGTTGTAGAGAGTTGAGAAAATTATGGATTTGAATTCCATTCAAAACAATCTATTCTATCCACTTTTGAAATTTTGAAAGTTAAGTCATCTCCACATTGGCCCAAACTTATTTTAAAACATTAGTTCAAGTATTTTCGATCCCTTAAGTATTTATGGAACATATTTGAACCTCGTATCATATTACTGTATTCACAATTTTGTCATATATCCTAAACAATTAAATATAATTGTCCAGCTTATGAATACACGTATACATGTTGGTCAAAATAGTTTTCCTTTAATAATTGAATCGTTCAACTTTAAATTAGCTGCTTTTATAGACATATCTCATCAAACCAAATCAATCATAGTTGTATGCTAAATTAACAATACTGAAATAATATCTCAAAAAACAGTCAAAAGTCATAAATGTATGTATATATAAGATTATATAAACATCAAGGTCTCACACAATGATGAAGCGGGGATCCATTCACTCATTTACCTAATATTGGCTATAAAAGCACATATGGTATGAAGTGCTTTCTACGATGTTTTCTCCCTTTCGTAGTATGCATGTCATATCCTTTATAAGCAAATAACACCATACAAATTGTAGTCTAGTATTTCCCAAACCTGACTTGAGTTCTCCTTATTTCATTCCTCCAGGCAATCTCAAATTAAGAACTCGATTTGACTACTAAACGGTTCAATGGATAACAAAATTCATTTCAATTATTTGTTGTAATCTCATCTTGATATCTTATTAAGGCGACCGGATCATTACACAACATGATCACTTTATCTCATCTCAGCACACCCGAAGTGTCTTAGATAATTGTTCGTGTGAGTGAACAAATCTTAACCTGTTCAACATATTTTATATGTGCTTGCAAATCATTATCTCGTAATCCCAATATTAGATTACACATGAACTCAAACTTGTTCATCGATTGGCATATGAAACTCAATCAAGAGTTTTCTGATATACCACGCATCGTATTCTACACAATTTCAAAGATTTGATATTACCAACAAGTATATCTATAGATATTTTCAGAGTATAATTATTACATTTCATCATTTATGTAGATATATCACAAAAATATTTTCTTTGCTAATGTCTCTCACGAAATACCATCAAGTGTGTGATTAAATCTTAATACTCGAAATCCTTAACACGTGAGATAATTGCATAATTATCATTGATTTCACATCCTCAACTAGTATGATTAGATGTTCAATACATCTATACCAAACAATTTCTTCAGCTGCCGAGCTAAATGCTACAAGGTATACTTCATGTCACTTTATATAGCAAAAGTGCACAAGTCCAACGACTAATTGTGCTACACTAGCTCTCATCCTTAGTTGACATTTGCATATTTATTCCAATAACAAGTTATTCCCTCAACAAAAAAATAGAATAACTGGCGTCTGCACCATTTAGGTATCACAATACTCTTTCTAAGAATAATATTAATACCTATTAACTAGACCCATGACATGACAAATGTTAGGACAAGTATACATCATATAAGAGAGATGCGAGCGCTTAATAGAAAGAAGAATGGACTTGGTATAGATTAAGCTTCTTTCGCTGCTTGTCTCTATCATCCTCAACATTTGGTCTAATCATGATCATCTCCATCACCTAGTGATAGTCCCCCACACTCATAGAAACTTGGTAGAAACTTTGCAATTTTTTTATAAAGCTCCATATAGTAATGATTAGGTGCGAGCCTCTTCCTCATGATAGCCTTCAATTCTTTCCATGATTAATAGGCCTCTCACGATTCCTTTTCCTAGTTATCACTACTTGATCTCACAAATTAATAGCTTAATCAGCAAATTTAAGTACTGCAATTTTTACCTTCTTTTCCTCCGAGTAGTTGTAGCAATCAAATATTAATTCAATCTTCTTCTCCTACTCCAAGTATACTTTCAGATCACTCCTTTTGAATGAAGGAATTTTCGTTTTGAAGTTGTCCATACTTCTGTCAACTCTGTCTCCAACAGATCTTCACATCTCCTTTTATGCCTAACTTTTCTATCCCTCGTTCTTCCTATCTCAGCATCCATCCCTACCCACTTCATATTCTACACGATTCTCAACCCTAGGCTGCACTTACCTTGCCTCCTTGTATTGGGAACTCTTCTAGGTTGACGCCTATGTAAATGGGCAAGCAATGGGTCTTGCCTTTCCACTCACTCCTCTTGCCTATTCAACCTATCCCTCACATCATGTTGACTTGATTATTGTTCCTGCTTGAGGTAGAATCATCTCTACCAGACATTCTAAATCTATAGAGTATTTGCTTCACGTGTATACGCTCTTGCATCACTCAAATTGATTTTTCCCCTCTAATAATCTCACAACTCTTGTCTTTATCCACTCAATGCTTTTGCCTAAGTGCTTCAAAGAACTAATTCAATTTTGACCAAGTTTTATTCTCGAAGAGTTCAAACTAGTTTGAGAGTATTTGCTTCACGTGTATACGCTCTTGCATCACTCAAATTGATTTTTTCCCTCTAATAATCTCACAGCTCTTGTCTTTATCCACTCAATGCTTTTGCCTAAGTGCTTCAAAGAACTAATTCAATTTTGACCAAGTTTTATTCTCGAAGAGTTCAAACTAGTTTGAGAGTGAGAATTTGTAACTTAGAACACTCAAGAAAGAAATAACAGAAACAAAGGAACTTGACACTTCGAATGGAACTAATATTTAATCCAAAAAAGTGGTTCTTGAATTCAGATTGAGCACTTTTGATTTTTGGGCTCTTTTTTTGAATTTATTTTTTGCTAAATGGAAGAGAATTTAACAAGGAGCCCAAAAATTCGAAAATAAATTGATTTGGACACTAAATTAGTGCATAAACAACTTTTGGACTTGTTTGGAACCTTTGTTAGATTGAAAGACTTAAAAAAATGAAGAATGCGAAGAATGATAAGGAAGGGAAGCAAAAGACTCAAACGAAAAAGAAAATGGTATAACCTTGATTTTTTAAGCCCAAACTATGAAACCAACTTATATGAATCCACGTACGCAATAGTAGCTCCGAAACCCACAAAAGATTGAATCAATCCCAAGAAAGCTAAGAAATCAAAGTTTAGAGTTCGATCCAAAAATATTGAACCGAATAACCAACACAATCACTAACAATATGTTGACCCGTGCTCACAAGATTCAAGAATTTCACCCGAATTGTTTGAATGCCATAATAAATAATTTTTGATAAATTCATAAAATTAATTCAATGAAGAACAAGGAATTGCAAGCAAAATTTACTCACAAAATAATCTCTCTTATTGAATGAATGAAAGTTATATTTAATGTTAAATAATGAATCATATTTATAGAAAACCCATAAAACCCTAGCATATACGAATTTAAAGTCTAAATATTCCAAAAGTTACTAAAAAAATTGGAGTTTCAATGTAAATAAAAAATTTCACGAAATTGAAAAATTTGCCATCGAAAACACACTATACGACCGCATAGTATTACTGCATGTGGTCCCATAGACCAAGTCAAAACCTTGCCATTTTTCTGTAGTAGGCTACTATGCGGTTGCATAGCTTCTATAGCTATGTGGCCACATAGTTACTTTGCCCCGTCACTTCGTCCGTTGCTTGAATCACGTTGAATCAACTTGTTTTCTCTTTTGAGCCCAACACAAAACTTGTACCTTTGCTTGCTAAGATTGATGTTTCGTTGATTGTAGCTTGAATAAGCAATCACATCGCTTCATTAACTCTCTTCGCTCGTGACCTCATCATGGGCCTCTCGTCAACAATCAACGGATCCTTGCCTGGACTTACCTTCATTCCTTGGATCACATCATCACGTGACACTAAAAATCAAGCAAATTAAATTTCATTATCAATCAGAGCATTAACCATTACATATAACATGATGAGATAAGTATAAACTTCAACATAAGTATAAACTTCAACACCCACGAACAATGGATATAGACAAAAGACCTTGTTATTACCAGGTTTCGAAACGCAATACCTAAATCAATTATAAGATTTACCAGTGTGCACCGGGTTCCCTCATCATAAATAAATAAATAAAAAAGAGCAAAAGTTTTACTAAATTTTGCATTTGTAAAGGTTTCTAAATTGATTCATTTCCTTTGGACACTGGAAACTAGCCAGACCAAATTGATATTTAGGTCAGTTTTGGTGTAATTATTATTGAACCAACATACATGGTTTCACTTTTTATTCAAATATAGAACAGAACCTCTATAACCTCTAATGACGAAAATGTACCTCCACATCCCATAGTAACCAAGTAAGATACAAGTATCATTTTAAATATTACGTATGCAGCCTACTAAAGCCTAGCAAATATCATTCAGACATCAATAGTTCAACTAAAAATGAAAAAGGATTGCTGAATCATATCAAAGACAAGTCTATTTATATTTCAAGGCTTTATTTGGAGACATGGAATCAACCAAGACCAATTAGCTATTAGCACAAAATTTGGTCATCGAGATACATACGCTTCTTATATTACTAGCTTCCAGACCTTAAATTCCAGACTAAATTCACTAAGGAGAAACTCTCAAGATACAGGAAATTTGACGTAAGACGACCCAAATACTGTTTATGATTGGTTTAAGCATAAAAGAGTGATTACATTAGACACCCAAATAAAAAAGGTAATTTTCTTTATTTGAAATCTATTACAATCTGAACCATCATTTGCTGAAGCATTACATTAAACACCTAAACTAGATTCTCCAACCTCAATTATTAAACATAAGTGAACCAGGTTCTTCTAAAAGAAATAAAATTTCAATCAAATCCAAACAAAATCTTCATAGCATTCATTAAATGATAATAAAATTAAATTCCATTACAATGATTAGTAGTCAAAAAACTGTCTGGAGGTGTGGAAAATATGGATGACCAGCTTCAAAATGAATTTGGGGAAGACGATGGGTTTAAGATTGTGGATCCGGCCCGAGATGAGTGCCAAACGAATCTGACCCTCTCTCTATTATCCTCTTCCTCCTTACTTCTCTCTCTTTTTGTCTGTTACTTCAAACTAGGGAAAATCACCGAATATAGTCAAAATAAATTTCAAAACAACAAGAACACTAGATTGAGAAATAGTCACAACAGAAATAACAACAAAGCTTTCTTCATTTCAGCGATGAGACCTACAAAGAAACAACGAAAATAAATGAAACTTGGTCACAAATCGGTGTGAATCGGAAGAATTAGCGGTGCACTACCACCTCTTCGAGTGGCACATACGAGGACGGGAGATTTGCAAGAGATGAGTGATGGAAGAGGGATGGTAAAACTCTACTCCTTTAAGAAGTTAGGCCATCTTCAGCTTTGCACCAAAATTTGCACAATTTTACAACAAATTTTGCATCAAATCTTGCACCAAACCAAAATTCTTCTCCAACCAATATACCAAATGAACAGTGCTTTATTCTTTTATTTATTCTTTCAATTTTTGTCAATATATTTTTATTTAAAAAAATTATTTATTTATTTTATAACTATATGGCCAGGTCTGGGCGCACTTAATTCTCAAAATTAAGAGATTTTCTTACCGTTGATGCGTCCAACAGCCAAATTTCCACCAATTTTACTGACATGTCCATTAAATAGACTGACACCCATGTTAGCCAGATTTTTCCCTTTCTACCCCCACAATTAACAGGCCAAATGCCTCACCCATGTGCGAAATCATAAAGCAAGACAAGATCTGTTTTCACTCATCCACTGGACGAAGCTAGCGATACTACTTGCTCTCAGACGGCACCAATATCTGCTACATTTGATGTCCGACAGTGAGGAAATATTCTTCTGGCGGCTCATCCACAATTTTTGTAAGAGGCCAGCCGCCCCCACCCTATTTCGACGACTACAACGGTGGGTTCATGGAGCCCTTGCCCACATCTTCCACCCCCAATCTGCCATGACGAAGTTTGCCTTCTTCGGCCACCAATACAAGCGACGTCCCTATTACAATTTCATCTCGTAGATCCCCATTCTCGTGCGATATCATAGGTGAGCATCTGTGTCTTCAATCTCTACTCGTTCTCCTTACATGTTCCTCACTCGTCACTACGCTATACATTTGTTTAGAGTATTTGATTCACAAGGGCCTAATATGCTTGAATTACATTTGCACTTGAATTTGAACTGCAAGAGGCGATCCCATTTACCCCGGCACACACACAGTCATCTAACTTTTTGGATAAAAATTTGCTCATCGAAATCGCACCAACATGGATCCTTTCGTTACTCCGGTACGGTACAGTGCCTCCAACATCTTCTTCATTGTTGTGTTGAACGTAAATTGTGAGTAAAGGTTGCTTCTGCTGATGGAGAATAACATTTTTTCGCCCGATTTGCAGCAACCAAATTATCACCCTCACCCGCACTCCTCCACATCAAACGCCCAGCATGTTGACAGTCAATCGGGGCCTCATAAGCATGCACAATGGACTAACTATGAGACTCAAATTTTTATACTGACTGTGAGACCGTAATCGCCGATGGACACCGAAATGGGAAGTGCTTCTCCAAATACGGATGGTAGACATTGGTTCACTTATTTAACAACAACTCCGGGCACAAATGGAGCAAGCAGCAGCTAAAAAATCAGTGGGATGCTCTCCGCTTGAACCATAAGAGATTTGAAGAATTGATCAACAGTAGTGGCGTTGCGTACGACACGTCCATTGGCTTGATCAGCGCCTTGACGGAGTGGTGGGATCGAAAGATTAAGGTACCATCATGTATTCATGAGCATGTTTCTGTCCAAATTTGGTTGAATAAACACTAGCTATGAAGAAACCAAAATGCTTGACATACACGTCAATGGGAAGAAAAATAGTTTCAGCTTCTTCAAGTTAACTTAGGTCGATTTTAACGTTTTCTTGGAATTTCCATCAAATGTTATTGTAATTGTATTCCTGTTTCATTTCCACATTTATGTGTATAGGTAGGAATGGTTCACATTTTTGTTATTTTCTGAAATAGATTCAATCGAGATTTTTTTTATAGTAAATTGTAACTGATTCTTTCACACTTCATTTGTAAAAGATATGAACCTCGTTTGGTTTGTATTGCTTCAAGAGAGGAAGGAGTACGAAGAGTTTAAGGACAAGGATTGTCGAAAGTTATACCGATACAAGGTTTTATTCAGGGATGTTTTCAACTATGATAAGTACGCAGTCACACCTAGCCAAGCATGCCGCACTGGCTTCGCGATGTTCAAAGACAATGGACACGAAGACTACTGTGACGAGATCACAGCTGATGTAAAGAGTAGCGGCTCAAGTGACGAGGACAGTGTAGCCACACCATCTTTCGTAACCACGGATGAATTCGGCCCGCATAGCGAGGACAAACGAAAGGCCTCCGGGAAGCGAACGAACGAAAAGAAGAAGTTTTCATCTCGGGACATGTCCTACTCTATAGATCATGCTACATCCGCCAGTGAAAAGATTGCTGCAAAAATTGACAACTTCATCGTAGCTGCTATGTCCGACCCAAAGACGTACATATAAGCAAGTTACTGGCAACAGGTCGACTCCAAAAGTAAACGGATCAGTACTTTTACACGTGCAAATTTCTTTCGCAGAAGGCCAATAGAGAGGTGCTGGATATGCAAGACAATGCTAACGACAAGTTTGCTTAGGTGGAGTGGAGCTATCAAGAATATAGGAAAACACAGCCATGGTGATAGCTATGTTTGTGTAGATTGCGTAGACGTTCGTGGAACGTTTTAAATTTTTCTTGTTATTGTTTATGTTTACATGTACTATGTTTGATGTGAAGACATTTTGTTTGTGTCTAGTATGTACGGGGGGCAGTTGCCTAAGTTTACTTTTTGCTCTTGAAACGTTTTATTTTCATATGCGTGAAAAAAGGTTTGATTCTGGTAGATTACAAGCAGGTGTACAGACAAGCCTCACATTTGGATGTATGTTCACATTTTGGTCAAGCAAATGCTTCATTAGTTGGTGGACTGTTCACATCAGTCCCATCTTTACATAAATTATTGGTTGTCCTAGCCATAACTTCAAAGACAAATCATTTCACTTGCCTTCTTGTATCAGTGCCATCATTCTATAAAAGGCACATAAATTCAGTAAAAGTATACAACATGCAAAAGTCATAGTCTTGGATATCATATTGTGATTGTGGTCGTATGGGGCATTTGGATTTCACCTGTAAGTTGTAGCCGACCTCCGATGTGGAAGACGAACTGGGGGACGAGGTATTCATGGAAGAATTGCAAGTGGACATTATGGAGTGGTTTCGGTACTGTCAAACCAATGAGGTTACTCGCAGAAACTACTATCACGAACAAGGCACTCGTGTTTCGAGATATCCATTGGTGCGAAATGGTCATATGTTCATGCTGAATGCAATGAATTGTAGTCCTCAACAATGCTATGCCGAGTTTCGCATGTATCCCGTGATGCTGCGAACATTCGCACATATGCTGCGTGATGAGTACGGGCTTCGCAGTCATGAGCACATAGATATTTATGAACAAGTTGGTATATTTTTTTTTGTATATTAGCACATGGAAAGGGGTATAGATAGGTGCAGACACTTTTTAACCATTCATTGGAAATCGTCGGGCACTACTTCAAGATTGTGCTTCAAGTGGTCCTCCAGTTCCCTCGACGAGTAATTCGATCGGATCCAAACTACAATAATTATGCTGAGCATCACATTTCGAATATGACCAAGCATCACATTTTTTAGGATTGCATTGGTGTGATAGATGGAACCCATGTTAGAGTCGTCCTTCCACGGGACCAGCGCTTGAGTTTTATCGGACGAAAAGGAATTCCAACCCAAAATATGCTAGCGGCATGTGATTTTAATTTGTGCTTGTCGGTATAATGGAGAACTCCTACGATGCTCGAATCTTGGCTCAAGCAATACATAATCCCGAGATGAGTTTTCGCAACCAGCACCTAGAAAATATTACCTGGTTGACTCGGGATTTACTCATCGACCTGGGTATATGGCGCCCTATAAGGGTTCGGATATATTGTACCATTTTTAGCAATTCTATGATGGAGACACCGATCGCAGACGTAACTTCCGAAATGCCCGTGAAAAATTTAATTTCAGGCACTTGTCCTGCAAGAACGTCATGGAACGTGCATTTGGTGTTTGGAAAAGTCGATGAAAAATACGCGATCGTATGCCAAGTTATGCGTTCTACATGCAAACATCTATTGTAATCGCAACCATGGGCATTCATTACTTTCTTTGACGAGCGGGCGTGGTGGACGAAGCATTCCTAAGAGTAGAGACAGACCCCGACGCAGTAGAGATGGAGCTCCTGAGCGCACATAACGAAGTTTCAGTGAAAATGAATGCGCCGAAATCATGACGAGATGAACGGGATATGTTCAGAGATTACCTGGCACAATAAGAAACACGTGTATTTTTTGGTCGAAATTAGACGTGCTAATTAAGCACGATGTTTTTCGACAAGAGAAATGGACGTCGTTTCATGTCAAAATTGGAAAAAAATGTTATCATAAATAATGTCGCATGTTCCAAATTGGTTTTGTTGCAATGAATTTCCATGTAAAAAAAATTTGATAGACAAAATAAATTCACATTTGAATGGAACCCATCATGTATGCATTTTTCCCCAAATTCATTGTCATTATCTGTCAAAAGTCTTCTTCAAGGTGTCAGGGCACATTTGGAGTCATGTGGGCAAATTTGTCATTTATGCATGTACAAATGCATTGAACAAGCAAATTGTCTTAAGGTGGGACCAGCAGATTAGACAAGAGAATTGATTTTTCCATTTCCCAAATCGCACCCAGACGGGGTTTAAATTACTAAATCATAATTTCGTTAAATTAACAAATATAATAATTACTCAATTATTCACTTGTTTTATATATTATGTTAAATTGACAAAAATAATTGATTATATTATTAATTTATGATAAACAATTACGTTAAATTTACAAAAATAATAAACTTTAATAATATAAACTTTACGATAAATTAAACTTTAAATGTAAACTTTATGTTAAATTAACAATTACGTTAATTATTATTGATTATATTATTAAAAATAATAAACTTTAATAATATAATTAATTATTATTATTATTGTTATTATTATCATCATCATCATCATCATCATTATCATTATTACTATCATTATAGAACGAAAATGACTCAGATAACTTCAACCATTATCTTTGAAAAATGAAAAATAAGGGCAAAACGAATATTACACCATTGCAAAAAATGGTGTAATGAATAGTGATGTACCAAATATAGTGCAACACTATTCACTTTGTACCAAAATAGTGCAAAATTTGGTGTTACATTGGAACAACTTTACACCAAAAAATGGTGCAAAATGGTGCAATGGTATTAACATTGGAGTTGAACTTGCTTCTAATTTATACTCTCTCTGTCCCAATTATATGAGCTTGTTTGATTTTTCACACAGATTAAGAAATCTAATTTAATGTTATTGGAAAAGTAATATTTGCCAAAAACTTTCCTAATTTATCCTTATTTAATTTTTAACAAGTAAATTATTGTGGGAACTAGTAAAAAATTTGAATGATTTAATTTTCAATTCTCACATTCATAAATATTTTGATGAGATTCATTGGAACCATAATTTGAACTTTTGAAACAAATTAAACTAAAATCACAGTATTCTTTCACTCATTCGATTCAAAATTGTCAACCTAGCAACTTTGATTTTCCATTGTTGTTTTTTTTTAATTATTTTATTCTTTTATACGGTTTACAACGGAATCAATATTTTGAAAAATTCGTTGGTAAGTTATTTACTTTATTATTATTATTTTTTTGTATTTTATCAATGGATTAGCAACGAAATTGTACCTATGGAATACTTTCATTGGTAATTCTATCGGTAAATTGATATGTTAATCCGTTGGAATTAGAAACAGAAGACAACAGTCGCTAAAATTTTGTCTCTATTGCCTCCTTTTTTAGTACTTTAGTTTTGAGTGTTGTTCAAGAAATTTGCGCTTATATGATCACAATTCAAGTGGTTGTTGACATTGCAACTGCCACAGACTTTCATTCCCTGGATTGTAGTCCTATAATCCAATACTTTTTACAGCACAGATCTTTTCATATTGCAATCAAAGGTCCTTCAACTTCCAAAAGTAATACTCTAGTCCCCGATTCCAAAATTTGTCCATCCTTCATCCTTTTCTCTTAAAAGTCGTTCTTTTTTGTTGAGTTCTAGTCCAATATCGATTTTTCTCCTAAAATAATAAAGTTTTGGTTTCAAGCGCATATCGTACTACCAAAAGGCATACTTATCACAGTCCATAGGCTCATTTGGCTTCTAATACCCCAGCAACACATAGCTGGCTTGCCTGTAGTCCATTATTTTATCGTCTGCGACTCAAGGCAACATTGTTTAATAGTATCACATCTATTCCTCTTTCCAAAAAAAGAAAAAAAAGAAAGAAAGAATAATAAATAGACTATCATGTAATTGTTCTATTAGTTTTGTTTGTGGATATTGATGAAGTGACCATTTTACTTTTTTATCTAACCTTTGCTGCAAATTATGCATAGAAACTGGCCTTTCCAAGTCGCAATCGGGCGAAGAAAAAATCAGTAATGTCAAGAGAAAAAGAAGCCATTGGAGAGTTGACAAGTGCAACTTGACTAAACTTGAATTATCATATTCATCTTCATGCAATCATGCCCCTTATCTCTCTCTGTGAACTACAACCACTATATACCTGCATTATATTCTTAAATAATATAAACCCTAGTTTTCGGTTAATTTCTTGCCAAATTTTTTCGTGCCGTTGGAGTAAATATATATAATCTGCTTTTTTCTTGTGTTAAAATGGATTCACCTATAAGAAAAGTCCAGAAAGGACTAATAAACAAGACATGGGAGCGATGCAAATCATTTGGTGGCATTGGAAGATCCAAAAGATCATCAATATTTTATCAACGTGGGAAAAGTAAATCGTTGCCGCACGATCTTTCCACCACTCTAAATCACGATCAAGAAGAAAAACAAATGATCAAGAAACTTAGGGTGGCTCCTCAAGGTTGCTTTTTCATCTACGTTGGAGCCCAGAAACAAAGGTTTGTTATCAAGACTGAGTATATAAACCATCCTCTCTTCAAGATTCTGCTTGAAGAAGCTGAATCTGAATATGGATACAAAACTGAAGGCCCTTTAAAGCTTCCGTGTGAAGTTGAGATTTTCATAAAGGTGTTGGTCGAATTGGATGGTGAAGATCACGAGCCATGTAAACTGGGGTGCAACTTTACCAGCCGAGTCACACCTCCTAGGTTTTTATGAACAGACCTTTGGTTGCTAAGAGCTAAAGTTGAGCGAGAGAGAGATCCACCAAGGTATGTGACCATGAAAACCCTAAACTATAGAAAAGCCAATCCCCATGTCCCTTGCATGAGGTGAGGTAACAATCTGAAATAAATATCTAGTGAAATTCGGCTTGGATTGTATTATATTAAAGTAATATTGTGACAAATCTTGCTCTCTGGCCAAAATCTGGGGCCCTAATATTTATATATAGAAATTGGTAGAATATATACTCTATCTTTTTATAACCATTTTTAGTTTGATCTAAGCATAAATAACATTTTAAACGATGGTAATGTTCTAGTTTTCGTCATAAAAAAGTGATTACTATCTAGGACTTGGCTATCAGAGTAATTTTCTATGGACTCCATGGGCTATAAATTCACTATGAATATCAATACATGAACAACAAGAAAGAATGTTGGACTAATTAATGAATATTAATTAAATGAGGCCAACCCTTTTAAATTATAAAAATAATATTATGTTGCTACGCCTAAGCTTTAAATAGTTTTAAAATCTGACAATTAATTAATACAGTATTTTATTGGTATATAATTTCATAAGAATTTCAACAACCCTGATCTAATTAAGCTTGAGTCATGAGGGTGCTAGCTTCTCTTATTAGTTGGTTTCATTAATTAAGAAATCGTGCAAGGCACAGATAAAAATTAGTAATTTATGAATTGTTATTTGAAAATAATAGTCATTGTATTGAAATAAAGTGGTCATGAAGTTATTGGTGCAACAATAGTAGTCTTTGATTAGAACTCTTAGGGTGGTCCCTATGATAGAAATGTCCAATATTAACATCAATTTTTTTTTTTTTTGGCCACTTGAGAATCGTGTCTGCTCTGTCAAAGCTCATATTCCATCCTAGTAATAATGGATAAAGATGAGAACGGTTTTCTTTTGGATAAACTAAGAGTCAGTCAATACGGTATTACAATACATAAAAGTCTTGATTTCGAGTGTTGTTGTCACTTATTTATAGAAGCCTGACACACTTTCGATGAAAAAATATACTAAGCTAGTACGTTAGAGCCAGAAAACTGTATAAATATATGTTAAGAGCCTGTTTGATGCTCATTTTTTGAAAAGAAAAAAAAAAGATTTTGAATTAGTGATTTAATGGAAAATGTGTCGTTAAAAAATAAGGAAAAATTTTGAATTTGTGTGTAATATTAATTTATTAAGAATGTATGATTGAAAATAAGATATATAAAAATGTATTTTGAAAAAAATGGGAATCAAACGAGACTCAAATCTCTAATAATTTAATTTTTTTAAATGAAGTACAATAAATTTTAGTGCTATGATTGGTGTTTCCAATTCGAAAGGATAATTAGAGTGTGACGGGGTAGATTGATTTCCCTTTGTGATAAACTTAAGATCCCAAACATCTACTTAATTACACTTTAACGTGTTTTGATTTCATTTATTTCATGACAGATTGGTACTTTGTGAAAATAAATATGTAAAATGACAGCTTTGTGGTGGGAGCAAACAAACAAACCTTCTGGTGCTTCACCTTGCAACTTGGTATACTATCAAAATCAAAGTTGACATATTACGTTGTTTTGAGCTATCCAACCAAAAATCGTTTCTTAGCTGTACTTATTGGGTTGCTGAATTTATTGAAAATATTGCTCAATTCAATACATTCAAATATGTCGCAAGAATGAAAAAAGCAAGTAACACTGGCAAGTCGAAGGCACTACAATAATTACACCCTTTTGTGTATAGATAGGGAAAATTATGGAAATTAGATAAGTGGGCATATAAAGTATAAAACGATGATATTGAAATTAAATATAAACTAACTGACATAGGTTTACTATCAATCACAGGACAACTCCTCCATTTAGGAAGAGTTTATAAACGGGTTAATTTTTGAATAGTTAAAAAAGAGTGGTAGATAGTAATTGAGGATCCGTTAAAATGAAGTTTGATCCTTTATAAAAAATTTATTTGACCAAAATCAGAGAAGAAAATCAAAATGGCATACGTAACAAGTCACAAGCCATTGAATGTTAATGTTTAATCTTGGAATAGACAATTGTTTGGTTTTCTCGCCTTGGAACATGTCAAAGGAAATAGGTAGTAATGAGAAAAAGTCGTATGCATGACCTCAAATCAAATAATGGAATAAAGATAATAGATGGTAACTCAAAAAAGCCATTCCTAATTGATGAGTGCAATTTGTGCACTTATTTAAGCCTTATTATTAAACTTTTATATCGTCAATTTATTAATTTCTATTTAATTTAGGCGAATTTTCCTTTTGTTTTTAATGTTGGACTCGTTTGAAGCAAGTAGAAAGGAAGAAGGACATAATCGATTAAAATTTATAATTTGGGATTAAATTTTACAAGTTGAAGTTGAGAAGGGTCGTACAAATAAAATTGCATTGAGGATTAACTTGCATTATTTGGATGAAGTAAGGACTTGAGGAAAAGAAATAATAATTGGGCCTCAATTGGACCATGAATTGGAATCTAGAGGAAATTACATAAAAACAAGCATTTAAAATTTCTAAATCAAAATTCAGATGTGAAGATTATTTAAGCAAAAATCAGGTATCAATTCAATTTACTCACCCACCCACTACAAAACCTAATCTATCTACACCGCCGACCCCTAAGCTGGTGCTACCATCATTCTCTCTCCCTTCCTCTCTCCCATACCGGTGCCACCATCGTTCACAAATGCAGAGAAGCACACCATGTAGCCACTTTCTCTATTCTCGTTGCGGATGCTCTAATAGACAGGCTTCGTTACAGAGTATCAAGTTCGCTATGAAGATGGGACGGTTTGCACTTCAATCTCTCTCTCTATTGCACTAGAAGCCACCATCGATCTCTTGTCTCCCTCTTTGCTGTGATTGTTGCGCTCGATTGCAAAGCACTGCTTGTCGCTATAGATTAGGGGCCACTACAGATCAAAGTCAGAAAATAGAAGGGGTGGTTGTGATTTGAGATGGTTGTGGTGATTAATTTGAGAAGAAAACGGATAGTTGTGGTTGTTACACAACGAAGTCGGAGAAGATAAAGGATGCTTATCGTTGTGGAGACTGTGGTTTGTTGGTTTTGGTCAGTCGAATTTTGTTGGGTTTGGATTTTTTTTTTATTGGCGCTGGCACGATGGATCTAGCGAAATTGGTAGTGAATTTTGACCATGGAGATGTGGTGTGGTAGTGGATTTAGCGCTGTTGGTGGTGGTAATTGCAAACGGGTGTATTGCTGGTGGCGTTGGTGGGTGGTGGCGATGACGGTTGAGTAGGACAAATAGTGTTTGTAGGTGGTGGGGTTTGTGACCATTTGTTTGGTGGTGGCGATTGACTCTGGTTGTGATCAATTATTTAGGTGCGATGGTGTTAGATTGGTGGTGGAGTGGCTTTTGTTGGTAGAGGTGGTGAATCTGGCATGGATGTGTTGATAAGTGGTGGTTTTGTAGTTGAAAATGGTGGTTTGTTGGTGGTTGTGGTGGTGAAGTGGCAATGAATCTGGTGTGACGATTTGGTGGTGTTTTTTTGCAATGTGTTAGATTTGTTATAGGTGATGGTGGTTTTGGCAGCAATGACGATGGTGATGCTGTTAGGGGCTTGTGAAGTGGTGGTCACAAGCGTTGATGGTGGTTACAAATTATTTAGTTGACTGTGACCATTAAATTGGGTATTATTGGTGTGTTTGGTGGTAGCAATCGTGACGGTTTCTGGTGGCGACGATTTTGTTGGTGGTGGTGTTGTGGTTGTGGCAGTGGTGACGGGTGAAGGTTGTTGTAAGTGGCGGTGGTGACAGTAGAGTTGGTGGTGGTATGTGACCGACTATTTGACATGTGACCAATTGTTGGTGTTGGTGGTGGTGGTGGTGGTGTTGTTGTGGTGGTGAATGCGGTGGTGGCGTCGAGATTGGATGTTGGATGTCTGAGACCAACTATTTGGTCTCGTCTGTGATAGTAAACTGTGACATTAAAATTCGAACATTTGTCATTAAAAAGTAATCTGTGAACATCAAATTTGAAAATTTGTAACCTGTGACATATAGTTTTTTGAATTTGTGACCAATGATGTGAGTCGTGACTTACAAAAATTTTTATCTGTGACCAATGAAATAATTTGTGACTTGTAAATTTTTTATCTATAACCTCGAAATGATCTGTGACCTACGAAATTTTTGATTTGTGACCTTGAAATAATCTGTAACCAATTAATTCGATTATTTGTGACCAATAAGTAAATATGTGACTATTAATCGTGTAACTATGACTTTATTATATTTAATTAATAAATAGTTTCAATTAATTATATAAAAACCTAAATTTTGAATTTTTAAACGTCGTAATTTGCACCATTGTTTGGACTTCTAATTGGATACAAAAGAATAAGGGCTGCTTTGGTTGATATATTAATATATATACAGACTAATACACACAACAGTGGGCGGTTTTAAAAAAAGAGAGGACTACTGCCGGCGGGAAAGAGAATAACAATGGGACTTTCACTTTAATTTGGAGACTAAACCATATAAAAGGAGGCTGCTTGAGGCTGAATTTTAGAGAGATAGAGGGGTATATCGGCAGAGAAAAAGAGGAGAAAACAGAGGGCAGACCTGCTATTGAAAGAGAGGAAGAGAGAAATTGCCGGCTGCTTTTGGCTGGAATTATATACACACAGGAAACGAAAGCAGAAGAAGGCACAGCTAAATATAGGAATTGAGGAAAGGGATATATATATACACACTTTGATAAACACAACAGGAGGATTGCCGGCTTTGATCATATATTGACAGAGACACACGCACACCAGAAAAGGCAGAAACGTTGGCGGCTAAATTGGGCTGAAAATTGGAAATTTTAATAACGTTCCGTCAATATTTTTTGGTGATCTCTTTCCACTTTGCGTGTTTAATTCCAATATTGCATGAACGAAACTAGCTACGTAGTCAAAAATTGGAATAGATAATAATGGGTGGATTCGTAATTGAATACTCTCCCCATATACATATTAAATTTGTTTTTTACAAGCTTTCATAGATTAAATTAAATAATTAAAAATCACAAAAATCACTTTTATTTGTTTACTTTGAATCTAATTAAATACTAAAATACTCAATTAAATTTTATTCCTCGTGGGACGATATTCTCAACTCATTAAATTTATTACTTATCAACGATCCGTACGCTTGTGAATTTCACACGAACACTGCTGGCTGTCAAAATCAAAATCAAATGATGAAAAGCCAAATTATCAATATATACTGAATAAGGCCTGCATGCCCTTTATGAACCCGGCAGAGTCAGAAAACTATGTGAGAATGGGTTGAAACTTTAAAATTTTCAAATGAACTCACGCTACAAGATATTGAGTTTAAGAGGATATGCTCATGACATTCACGATAAAAAAATGTATGCCACTCAATGAAATAAAAGAAGTCTAGATGTCTCACCCTAAGATATCCCACTAAACCTTTGTATTTTTCTTACAAAATAGACCTTAAAAATATAAATTAACCGATCGAAATTAGCAAAAGATACATGTCCACTAATGAAAAATTAAAAAATTACTTAACGAGTAAGGTTCTAAATAACTTTGACGATTAGTCTTTCCAAATTACTAAAAGTTAATCAATAATATATCAATATAGCATATATATTATTGTCATAAAATACTATTTGGTGTAGCCATCGATCTTCTATATCACCACATTTCATAATGAGTGAGAAATCCCATCCAAGGTGAGAAAGATCGACTAAGAATTCTGAGGGTCAAAGAAATTAGATTTAATTCACTTTTATATTTGGCTCAATTTCAAGAATATGCATATACATAGATTAATTTATAAATTGTTAGAATTTGGGTATGACTCGAATTCTCTGCTGAAGATTATTGAAAGTTTTAATTAAAGTGCAAATTGAAAGAAATTCTATTTTAAATGCTTTAGGAATCCTATTCGAAGTCTAATTGATAAGTTCCAATTGAAGTTCTATTTGAAAATTTTATTGGGAGTTGAAATTTGTGTTAAACTTAAAGATATCAGGATAAGGAAGCTTTTGGATATTCTATTTCATCTACATCTCTACTTTTAGAGTTTGATTTGCTTCCTATATATAGTTGGCTCTTCATTATGATTTAGTAAGATGTTAGAAATATTCTAAATACATAATCTTTGTATTATTTCTCCAAATTTTAATAAAATCTTCATTCCCTGCAAAATTACATTGTTCTTGCGATCTTTACTTCATGATGTGGCTTAATCTCCTATTTTCTACAACAAAGTGGTATTGGATTAATCCAAAACAATTGGTATCAAAGCTATTCCGTTTTCAATGAAGTGGTTTCAGATGTGGTCTGGATTGTGACAAGTTTGCTGTTGAAATTCTTAGGACGATCAAGATTTTGATCAAGTTAATACCAAAACTTGATCTTTCGTGATGGCAACAATACAATATAATATTTTGTTGTTAGATTGCGATGCAAAATTCTCTTTGTGATAGGTAAAGATGGGAGCAATATTCGCTCAGATGGATTTGGACAACGCGTTACTGGTATTTGACAAGATGCTCACAAGTTGGACTATGGAGGAGAAACAATGGAGGAATTGAAAGGCCCTATCTCAAATACATCTTCATATTTCAAATAATATTCTCTGGGACGTTCCGAAGGAAAAGTCAACCGCTGTATTATTGTTAAAATTTGAGCAATTATGCATGGCGAAGAGTCTTACTAACAAATTACATCTGAAGCAATATCTATATTCTCATCATATGATAGAAGATACTTCTCTTGAGGATCACCTAACTACTTTTAAAGAAATCATCGCTAATTTGGAGAAAAGAAGACTTGCGATTGATTTTATTGTGTTCATTGCCAGCCTCATACATGTCTTTGACTTAATACTATATAGTCGTGATAGTCTCACCATCGAAGAAGTCTAGGATGCTCTATATTCAAAGAAGAAGATGAAGTATCTTGTAGCATTTGGGGATCATGCAAATGATCTCATTATTCATGGTGGTCGTTCGAGTGGCAAGTCAAAATCTATCTTCAAATTTTGTAATTATTGCAAGAAAAATGGGCACTCGGTAAACATTTTTATAAGTTGCAAAATAAATCAAAGTCAACTGCAAATTAACAATCAGAAATTTTCAGGAGAATAAAGTATTGCAAAAAATTCTAGCAATGATTGAGAGCTTTTACTTATGTCTGACTACAACTTCAATCCTGATGAGACTTGTGTTTTGGATACAGCTTGCACTTTCTATGTATCACCCAATCGGGAATTGTTTTTAATATATGAAGAAGTTCAAAAGGTGTTGTGACGATCATTAATAACACACCTTGTCGAATAGCTAGTATTGGTTGGTCAGAATAAAGATATTTGATGGGACGATTAAAACACTTGATGCAATGAGACATGTTCAAGATTTGATGAGAAATCTTATTTCTTTAAATACTTTTGATTCAAAAAGGTACATGTACACTGTTGAAGGTGGAGTCCTGAAGGTTATCGAAGGTGCTCGTGTTCTACTCATGGGACATAGAAAATCCCATTTATATATCTTGTTGGGTGATACGAAATCTTCGAGTAATCAGCATATTTTAAGAACTAGGGTAGATTTATAATTGACTTTTGTACCATTAGACTCTAATTTGTGGTCTTCTTTTAAGAATACATCTCAATAGAATTTTGAAGATACGAATAAATTCGTCTTGCCACCATTATCAACGACCATCGTTTTCAATTGCTAGAAATGGACCCATTTTTTGCCATATGATTTGACATAGATACAATTCGGCTAATTTTGTTTATGGTTTTGAATGCGGTTACGGGTATTTGATTCTAGTCAAGATCTTATTTTGATGCATTCGGTTGTAGAGCTTATTTGAGCCTTATTTGGATCTCATTAGATCACTTTTGCCCTATAGAAGAGTAGAGGTGGAGAGAATTTCTAGTTGGAATCATTGATGGAGAAGTTTGTTTGTGTTTTTATTGAAAAGTTCAAGTTTATTCCTTGCACTGGAATTTGTCTCCAGGTGGAGAATTTTTTTAAGTTTTGTTCTTTATAGTAAAATGTGTGCCAATGTGGAGATTATTAGAATTTGGGTACGACCCAAATTCTCTATTGAAATTATTAAAAGTTCTAATTAAAGTGCACATTAAAATGAATTCTATTTAGAATGCTTTTGGAATCATATTCGAAATCTATTTGACAAAATTCTAGTTGAATTTCTATCTGAAAGTCCTATTGAAAATTGAAATTTGTGTTAAACTTAAAGAGATCGAGATAAGAAAATTTTTTGGTATTTTATTTCACTTACAACTCTACTTTTAAAGTTTGAATTGTTTCCTATATAGTTGGCTCTTTGTTATGATTTAATAAGAAGTTAGAAACATTGTAAATACATAAATCTTTGTATTCTTTGTCTATATTTTAATAAAATCTTCATTCTTTGCAAAATTACATTATTCTTATGATCTTTACTTTATATTGTGGCTTAATCTCTTATTTTCTCCAACAAAGTGGCATTGGATTAGTTCGGTATCATCTTCCATTTTTCATAACATAAATAAATAAGCTTTAACAAATATTCTTTTTATTGTAAAGATCAGATCTAGAGCAAATCATTTATTTTTATCATAACATCTATTTAATGATCAAAATAAGTAATTATTTCTCTAGGTACGAATAAGTAATAAATGAAAACATAAGTGAAAATAAAAAATTAATTACTTTTAAACTTAGCAAAACATATAGTGTCTCTAACTATTAACATTAGTAATTTTCATTTTTAGATATGATCAATACAAATTATTTATAATAAACTTTATTTGATAATTATAAGTAAATTTAGTCAAACATGCATTAAATAAAATACATAATTTGATAATAAGATATTCACGTTTCATTAATGTTATGAAAAGAGCATTTAATAATTGTAAAGTCTTTAGTAAAATTTTAATAATTGAGCATTGAGTTTGGACTGGAATTCAAATTCGAGATGTACTGATACAAATATTTGGGTCAAAATTATACATTTTCTTTTTAATTTCTTTAATGGGCAACCCCCACCTAGGGATGTCAATGAGTCGAGTCGAGCCGCGAGCCGAAATTCTTGGCTCAGGCTCGGCTCGGGTAAAATATTCGAGCTTTTTTTCGGGCTCGAGCCAAGCTGAGCAAAAGCTCAATAAAAAAAAGTAGGCTCGACCTGAGCTTTTGGCTCAGGCCTTTCCGAGTCGGCTCGAATTTTGTTTGGTTTTGGAATTATTTTTTTTAATTAAATAAAATGGCAGCAACCTGCTGCCCTATTTCTGGCAGCAGCACTCTGCCTTTTATTTTTTATTTTCTAAATATATGCTCCGAGCCGGCGAGTTACACGGGCCGGCTATAGCTTTGCCCGACATCTAAAAATAGGGCTCGACTCGAGCCTCGGCTGGGTTCTCTAGAGCCTCAAGTCAGGCGGGCTCGAGCTTTTTCCAAGCCGAGTCGCGGGCGGTCCTAGTCGACGAGCCGATTGCCATCCCTGCCCCCACCCACTAGATCCGCCCTTGCCCTAAGGCCCCACTTTAACTCAATCTTAATTAAGACTAATTTTATTATTTTCTTCAAGACTTCGTTTTTAATAATTTTTATGATTTTGATTCCAATTCTTCTTTTACTTTTATCATCTTGCAGTAGGATTCTTGTGGTAAGTTTAGATTCAGCCATTATATTGAAATAGTGATTGAGATATTCCTTCAATTCGAACTTGTTCATCAATCAAGTCTTAAGTCAAAAGAATATTGGAGAAACTTGCGTTTTTACGGACGGATCATATCGGTCCGTTGCTCTTTCCTTGTATAAATTGTTCTCCGTAGTCATGCTGGGCAAGGGACGCAGTCTCCGTAATTGTACCTAAAGCGATCTGGAGGTCAATAGGTTCCAGGTCTTTTAGCCCTATAACTTATTGGCCCTTCAATAGTCCAATGGGCCAATTTCTTCAAATTGAATGGCCCATAGGCCCAATATATACTTGTTGGCTGTTTTGGGTTATTCCGTAGGGTGTGCAAATATGGAACATTAATTTCAAAATTAAGAAATTAGGTTTATTATTTCTAAAATCATGTGATAATTAGATTTTATTAATTAAAAATATGAAGGTCACGATGTCATATAATTTATGGTCACAATTACATACTACTCACAATTATAGATGTCACAACCACAAATCACAAATTTTATTGGTCATAATTTCTTTCTCGGTCATAAATTATCAAATTAATAGGTCACGTAAAATTATTCGGTCATAAATTACAAATTTTAATGGTCAATTTATTTTAAAGACATAAATTATCAAATTAATTTGACACATATTATTTATCGATCACAAATCACAAATTTTATAGATCACAACTTATTCTACAATCATAAATTATCAAATTAATTGATTATGTATTATTTTTCGATCAAAATCATAAATTTTATAGATGACAACTATGTTACAATCACAAATAATCAAATTAATTGGTCATAAATTTAACAAATTGTGAATTATGATTGCAAATTTAGTTATAATCTCACTTTTTAATCACAAGTTATTTATTTTATCGATCACATTATTTATTGACCACAAATTAATCAAATAGTTATTCACAAGCATTCAAATAATTGGTCACAAAAATTCTTCATCCCATCCCATACCACTCCCCCACCTCACTCCACTCCACTCCAAATAATTTGTTACAAACACTTTCATGCCACCTACACTCGAAACCCAAACCCAAAACACTGACACTAATCAATCGTCTAGTCACCTCACAACCATCATCGTCGTCGTCACCACCTCACAATCTTAAACCGTTTCAATCTCACAATCATAAAATCACCACCATCAATCTCAAAATCACCAACACTAGTCGTCTCACAATCTCAAAATCACCACCTTGACAATCTAAAATCGCTCACAATTTCAAAATGACCACCACACCATCACCTTGCCATCTCACAATCTCAAAATTATAGCTACAACGCTTAGATTAGCCCCTGCATAGCGATGATTTGAAAGTATCGTTGCACGGCTTCTCTACATCGCACTCGCATAGCAGCTTCTCTAGCACCCACTCATAGCAAAGAATGGTTGTCTCCAACGGCGATAATGGTCCATGTGTGAGGAAGAGGGTAGCGTGGGTGATAAATTAATTTAATTTTATATATTATTATTAATGTTAAAAATATATAATTATCACTTGATATTTTGTATAAACAAGCCTTAAACTCAATTTATCTATAATATATTAAATATTACATCAAGTTTCTAATTATATTATAATTCAATTATTTTAATAATACCTTACTTTTCATTTTTAAATATGTATTTAATTTATTTAACCATCTAGTTATCATTAATGTATATGTACATTTGAGAGATTCATTTCACCCGTGTGCTTTCTTTAATGCATGAATTCTCTGTTATTAATTCTCAATTAGTTAATATTCTGATTCAATAATTAATATTCATATTCATTTATGTATTTTGGTGTTGTAAATTCTCATTATAAGTTAATTAGAATTTCAGCATTTCATAATTCACATACATATACGTAAATTAACATTCAATTTTACTTAATTAGATATTAAATAAATAATTTAACAATCATTATCATGTATATATTCTCTAATTTTAATTCTAAATTAATTAACATTCATGCATATTCAAATATTACTTTTACGACACTTATAGAGCATCTTACAATAACGTGTAACACACGTTTAACGTTGACTAGTGAAATTAAAATTTTTGATTTCCATTTTTATAAGAATGAGAATGAAAAATATAGTCATTACGAGACTCATACAAGAGAGAGAAAGTAAAATATGATGGATTAATGTGATGGATAACGATCATATTTTTCATTTTTTTGGCCAAAGAATGAGAAACAAACAAGGCTAAAAAAACCTGCCTCGTAATTTCCACCAAATTATAATCAAATTACGATTAGGATCTTGATTATGGTAAGTGGAAATTTGACCCAGAACTCCATTTCTTACAAACAATAAGGGCATGCTTGTCAGGTTTATCCTATTGAATTTGACTATTTTCAGGTGGCACTATTTATTAGTTTTTGAGAGATTGGGAACATCGGCGCTTAATAATTTTTCTAGGACACTGAAATTGGAGGGATTTAGAACCCACCTTAAATGTAGTTTAATTTGGGATTTATTTCCCCAACGCACCAAATCGATGACTTTTGCCATTTTTCAAATTTTCTTCTGATTTTGACATCTCTAGAAACCCACATATTTATTCAAAACTGATGGATCTCTTAAGAAATATCATAAGTAAAGAATAATTACAAGACAAAATTTTAATTATACGTAAAACTTGTTTATAAATAAAAAATGCAATAATAAAAAATTTACTTATACGTACAAAGTTATATGATAAAAATCAGTTTTTATATATAAAAAATTACTTATAAAGTAAAAAAATAGTACTAATAAAACAAACTAGCTTATAAGACATAAAAAGTTACTTGGTAAAAATTCATTTGTGTAAAGTATAAAATTAACTTATAATTATAAAATTTATTTATAACAGAAAAATCTAATTATGCTTAAATATTTCACTTTTTATGTCAAAATTAACTTATATGGGAAAAATTACTTATAGGTAAAATATTAATTCTGGGTAAAAAAATTTAATACAAGAAATTATAAATTGGAATTTTCTCCAAGTAAAAAGAAAAATCCTACTCATGGAAATTAACTTAAAAATTATTATTTTTTCCTTAATCTTGTAATTCAACAGAAAATTATTGGGGATTATACTTGTTGTACATTGGGGGCTACATCGCCTCTCCATTGGCCGAAGCGAAGCGCCTATGGGCCCCTACGCAGCAGGCGCCTCGGCCAATGTCGAGGCGATGGACACCCTTATGTAGCCCTTAATGTTCATGTAGCAAGGTCCAATTATGGTCGTGGCGCCCGGCGTCCATATGGACACCCTTATGTAGCCTCTAATGTTCATGTAGCAAGGTCCAATTATTGGCATGCAAGAGCTTATTTAAAGTAACGATAATTAGTCCAAAAGTTAGTCCATACGCACTAGAGAATGATTGGTTGAATTATTTAAAAAAACATATTGAGCCCTTGTTTGAACCACATTATTGGAATGAAAATGTATTTTTGAATGGTGTATTGATAGAAAATGTGTGGATAAGAAATAAGAAAAAATTTTGGATTTGCGTGTAATATTATTTTATTGAAGAATGTGTGGTTGAAATGATGTCAAACCACTGTTGAAGAATGCATTTTTTTGAAAAAATGTAGCTCAAACAGGGCCTGAATTGTAGAGTAGCATACTGCATACTCATTTATGTTTACACACACCTACTTCAAAAACTTTCGGAATCATTGGATAATAAAATCACAAATATGGGTCAAACTGTTTTTTAAAAAAAAATCTTCACTAAAAAACTTTCCAAAATTGGACCCACATAAATACTCAAAACTGGTATTTAAAAAAAAAATCAAAAGATAAATAATAGTGAATCTTACGAAATGAGTTATGTGTTCGATTAAAATTAATATTTGGCTTAAATAACTTATAAACCTTTTAGAAATTTGTATCCGAGTGAAGGCTTTAATACACATCATTTTTATTCTTATTGATAATTAATCAATTTTAATCAAATATTTAGCATACGTTTGGCACGTTACATTAGACTATATAATGAATTTAATACAAAATTGTAAAAGATAGTAGTAAGTGATGATATATGGTGGATAGAGTTATTTAGGGAGCATTTGGTTTTCTATTTTTAATTTTGCAAAACAATGAAAATGCGTTTGGTCTGTTAATTTTGAATACACATTTTCAAAAACAAGGCTAAATTTATGACGTAAAATTCAAAGCCCATTTTTTATATTTTGAGTGTTTTCGGTGAAAATTTAGAAAAACACAAAAACATAGAAAACAAGTGTATAAATAAAATTTTATTTAATAAAATTTAAAAATCACAAAATTTAAAAATATAAATATAAATTCCTAACAAATAAAATTTAAATTTAAAAAATAAAATTGATAAATTTTAGAAAATAAAAATTAAAAAAATCTAAAATTCTATAAAAATAAAATTCTAAAAAATTAAAACTAAAATTCTAAAAAATAAAGATTATATAAATTTCTAGAAAAGTAAAAAATAAAAATAGTTCTAGCTCTTAATGATAATTTACATAAAAACAAAATTAACAAATATTTAAATGAACAAGAATAAAATTATTTTTTAAGTCCACGCATTATTTTTTTTATTTCCTATATTTTCAAATGAATGCATTAATTTTATTTTTTAGTGAGAAATAAATATTAAAAGATTCATCAACTTTAAAATGTATATAATACTTGGTAATATATCAATGTAAAGTTATTATTTTTTATTGAATAACCAAATTTAATGGAATAAGATTGTAATAAAGCAATTTTACAAGATTTTAAACCAAATGTATTTTCTAGTTTTTTATTTTGAGAAATATTTTTTTAAAATGACAAGTCAAATGCATTTTTAGAAATGTTGAAATGGAAAATAGAAAATGAATTCAAAATTCAAAATTCAAAATCGAAATACGAAAAAACGGACCTTTAATTTTTCATTTAAAAATAGTCATTTACACTATTAACCGTATAAAATATAAAAATCTTGGAGGTCAATTTCGAATCGATATGAAGAAAATCTTTTTGATAAAAATAAATGGATATTGTCCATCTTAAAAGTATAACCAAGAGACTCAGAAGGTGTTTGAACCCCATTTTTATGA
This sequence comes from Olea europaea var. sylvestris, assembly GCF_002742605.1. Lineage (NCBI taxonomy): Eukaryota > Viridiplantae > Streptophyta > Magnoliopsida > Lamiales > Oleaceae > Olea > Olea europaea. The sequence continues at coordinate 19,612,827 of NC_036242.1, read as the reverse complement.
AAAATGCATTTTACAATAGTAAATTGATGGAAATTTGTGGTCAAAAGATAAGGAAATTTTTTTATGAAAAAATGCATTTTACAATAGTAGCATTCGATTTTTAAGCTAATTTAGTTCCGTTTCATCCAAAACACTGCCCACTATAAATATATATCACATGGAACGTCCAAAAGGTCTATTGAATCATTATTTTATCATAGTGATCATATTCTTGAAGATCTAAAATACATTCAATTGATTTCTTGATTCAACCATCTTATATATTCTTCATATTGAATCCCAAACATTTTTCTAACTTTGGTTGAGCCTTTTATTTAGTCGAGAATAACATTTGAAGATCAAATACATATTTGAATATCTCTTGCCTCAATCAACAAATCAAAACATAAAAGATCCTTTGATCACCAAAACAAAAATCTTAACTTCGTCAACTAGCTTTTAGAGCTCTGAAGTTTCGGGAAGAGGCACCTAGAGTTCATGTGCTCAAGAACAAGGTTCATTCTTGTTGATCTACACTGAGAAAAAAATAGTTAAGAGTTCTAAGAAGTACGGGTGTGCACAACTAAATGAGTTCCTTGATGATTTTCAAGTTACGTGGTCTGAGTAAACTAAAGTTTAATAGTGTCTGAACTAATTGTAAACTAACTTTTCTAGTGGATTTTACTGACAAATTTGTCCAGAGGTATTTTTTTTTTTTTATCTAGTTTGAATGTTCCTCCGTGATCATATTTGGTTCTCTTTGTTACTTTTGATCTTTATTCATTTTATTTGATTGACACATGGGACGAATAAAATTGGATTAATTACCTTAATTATCTAGAAACCAATTAGTAAGTGAATTTTTGCTTTTAATTGTTCTAATTCCACATTTGGGTCTAAACAACCATAGTTTCAAACAAGTGATATTAGTTCAGTACATACTTAGGAAATTTTTAGGTAACATATTGTAACCATGTGTAACCCCACATTCTGGTAAAATATATGTTTAATATTGGTCACACAATGGCGACGATTGGTGAATGGGTTGTCATGATGGACAACAATGGTTGACAATGTTTTGTTTTTATTGGATTGGATAGGGATTGGGAGCTCAATACTTAGCATGGTGGTGGTCAAAGGTAGTGTTGAGAGAAAATGGTTTAGGAAAAGAAATAGTTGGGTAAGGGAAAAATGATGCAATGGTAAGTGATGGTATCGAGTGATGGTGGTCATCAACAGAAGATTGTAATGGTGTTGGTGTCGGGTTGTGCGCCCATATAATATATTTTACTAAGATAAAATAATTATGGCCCTTTTGGTACACATTAATGTAAAAACGAGAATAAAAAATATAGTCGTTACGAGACCCACATGAGAGATAGAATGTCAAATATGGTGGCTTGACGTGATTGATAACGGTCATATTTTTTATTTTAATGGGCAAATAATGGAAAACAAACGGGGCTATATGTTTATTATGAAAAGTGAATAAAAGAGTAGAAAGCAGAGTGAAATCAATAGACTTGTGTGTATTTTATTAAAGATCAAAGTCCTGTATTTATAGGTCAGAATCAAGGATATAACAGTAATTATTTCTAAGGCTGTAGGGATATAATTGTCATTCACTCTAAACCCTAATAAACTTTCCTTTTACAACACTCCCCCTTGAATGACACATCACAAAATATCAGTCTCATTATAACCTTGTTTGATAAAAATTCAATGATAAAAAAAAACACAAAACGAAGGAGAAAGAGTACAATTATTTTGAAATACTAAAAAAAATGCTACCTCATTACAATCTTACTAGGAAAATTCAGTGAGATAAAATCTAAGTGAAGGAAAAAGAGTACAGCTACTCCCCTTGATGTTGATCACTGAAAATCTTTGAGTCGGCGCATTCCAATCTCATGACTAATTTCTAAAATATAGATGTTAGCAGTGCTTTTGTGAATAAATCGATCACATTGTCACTTGAGCGAACTTGCTAGATTTTGATGTCGCCATTCTTTTGAAACTCATGTGTATGAAAGAATTTTGGAGAAATATGATTCGTTCTGTCACCTTTGATATAGCCTCCTCTAAGTTGTGCAATACAAGCCACATTATCTTCATACAAAATTGTTGGACTATCATTTGTTGAAGTTAATCCGCATGGTGCTTGGATATGATGGGTCATGTTTTCCAACCACACAAATTCTCGGCCTGCTTCATGGATTGCAATAATTTTAGAATGATTTGAGGATGTAGCTGTCAATGATTGCTTCACAAATCTCCATGATATAGTTGTTTCTCCACATGTAAATACATAACATGTTTGTGATTTAGCTTTATGTGGGTTAGATAGATAACCTGCATTTGCATATCCCACTAAAACATATCCCGACTTTTGAGAATAAAATAATCCCAAATCAATGGTATCCTTTAAGTAACAAAAAATATGTTTAACACTATTCCTATGTCTTTGATTTGGTGTAGGGTTATATTTTGTAAGGAGATTTTTAGAAAAAACTATGTCAGGTCTAGTGCAATTTGCAAGATAAGTTAATGCTCCAATTGTACTAAGATATGGTACTTTAAGATCAAGAACTTTTTCTCCATCTTCAAGTGGACGAAATTGATCTTTTTTCACATTAAGTGATTAAACAACCATATGTGATGTCAATGAATGTGCATTATTCATGTAAAAACGTTTAAAAACTATTTTTGTATATGTAGATTGGTGAACAAATAATTCATCTGTGAAATGTTCAATATGCAATCCAAGACAAAATTTAGTTTTTCCCAAATCCTTCATCTCAAATTTATTTTTCAAATAATCAGCAATTTTGTTGAGCTCTTCAGGAGTTCCAATTAAATTAAAATCATCAATATAAACTACCACAATTGCAAATCCACTATTTATATTCTTTATGAAAACACATGGACAAATATCGTCATTTTTATAACACTCATTCAACAAATATTTGCTAAGCAAACTATATCACATACGTCCGAATTGTTCTAATCCATATAATGATCTTTGTAATTTAATTGAGAACATAATTCTGGGGCATGTATCGTTTGTTCCTGATACCTTATGTCCTTCGAGGACTTTCATAAATATGTCACTATCAAGTGAACCATACAAATATGCAGTTACTACACTGTAAGGCGCATATCAAGTTTTTGCGATACAGTCAAACTAATTAAGAATCTAAAAGTGATGGCGTTCATTACGGGAGAATGTGTTTCCTCTTAATCAATTTCTGATCTTTGTGAGAAACTTTGAGTTGCTAGTCGGGCTTTATACCTTATGATTTCATTATTTTCGTTTCTCTTTCGTACAAAAATCCATTTGTATCCAATAGGGATTACATTTTCATGTGTTCGAACTACAGGTCTAAACACTTTTCATTTCTCCAAAGAATTCAATTCCGCCCGTAAGGGTTCTTTCCATTTTAGTCAATCATTTCTATTTTCGACAGTCTTTGACCGACTGTGGTTCAAGATCTTCATTTGGTATAATATCAAAAGCCACATTAAAGAGGAAAATATTGTCTATAACAACATTATTTCATTCCCATAATTTATGAGGTAACATATAATTTATTGAAATCTCATTATTTTTGGACACTTATGGCTCTTTAGGAACCGTATTTTCAATATCTGATTAATCAATCTTTTCTAATGTGATTTCTTTCGAAATTTTTGGTTGATTTTCTCCTGTACTTTTCTTTTTAAGGTACAGAGTCTTTTGAACTAATTGGCCGACCACGCTTCTGGCGTATTTGAGATTCATTTGCTACAGTAGATTGTTCTATATGGACATCAATTTTTACTGGAATATTTTCTGCTGGAACATATGACTTTGTCACTTTTCTTGTGTCAACAAATACATCAGATAATTGATTTGCAACTCTTTGCAAATGAATGATTTTTTCAACATCTTACTCACATTGATTGCAGCGAGGATCAAAATGAGATAGAGTTATTTCATTCCAAGAAATTTTACCTTGTTTTTCAAGATGTAATTTTTTCCTCCCAAAGTTGGAAAAGTCATTTCATCAAAATAACAATCTGCAAAATGTGCAGTAAATAAATCACCAGTTAAAGGTTCAAAATACCTAATAATTAATAGTGAATAAAAGCCCACGTAAATCCCAAGTTTTCGTTGGGACTCATTTTAGTATGTTGTGGAGGTAAAATGGGGACTTGGACTGTGCAACCAAAAATCCGTAGGTGAGAAATATCATGTTCGTGACCAAATGCCAGTTGCAAAGGTGAATATTGATAGTTGGTCTAATACGAACCAATGATACAGCATGTAATATGACATGATTCAAACAGAAGTTGGGAGTTTTGTTTTCATAAGTAATGGTCTAGCAATAGTTGTAGACGTTTAATAAACGATTCTGCCAAACTATTTTGTGTATGGACATGTGCAACTGAATGTTAAATTACAATCCTGATTGACGTACAATAATCATCGAATGTTTGTGATCTAAATTCACCAGTATTGTCAAGTCTAATAGTTTTAATTGAATAATCTAGAAATAGCGCTCGTAATTTTATAATTTGAGTAAGTAGTCTAGCAAATGCTACATTCCTAATGGAAAGTAGGCAAACATGTAACCACCTAGTAGAAGAATCAATTAATACCATAAAATAATGAAATGGTCTATATGGTGGGTGTATTGGCCCACATATATCTCCATGAATTCTTTTTCAGAAAGTTGAAGATTCAATATTGACATTTGTAGTTGAAAGTCTAATGACTAGCTTGCCTTGTAAACATGTTATTTATGGATAATCATTAGGTAAAAGAAGCTTCTGATTTTTTAAATGATGTCCAAGTGAATTGTTTATTATTCGACGCATCATTATAGCTTTTGGATGTTCAAGTCGATTATGCCAAAATATAAAACTTTTTGTGTCAACGAACTTTTGGTCCGTGACATTATTCGATTCGACCATTTTTATAAATGTATAATACATGCCAGATGGGAGTGTATAAAATTTTTTTATTTGCTTTTGATCAGATATAAAAAAAGTTATGCAAAGATATTCGACATTATTTTCTTGCGTCGTCTTAATATGATATCCATTGCAGCGGATATCTTTAAGAACTAAACAAATTTCTTCTGGATTTGCTAGAATAAAGTGCATCGTCAATATATAATTTTGTATTATTTGACAAAAAAATACAAGCTCTTTCGGAGCTTTCAACGATATTTGATGCACCTTATATTATATTGACATTATTTTCTTTTAATATTAAGTCCAAAAAATATTTTTTGACTTGAATAATAGTATGTGTAGTTACATTATCAATCAAGCAGGTGTCTCGACAATTCATCATGAATCTATCAATATAACAAAATAGATATATATCTATATAAACTTGAACTTAAATTTAAAATAATAACATAATGAATACAGTGAAATTAACGATGTATAACAAAGTTCAAATTTTTTGTGAAAAATAAAAACATATTTCAAACTAAGTTTCTAAAATAAAGGAAAATATTAGAAACATAAAAAAAGGAATCTATATCTTTCATCACATCACCCCCAATCAAATGGTCAATATTCCCATTTGGATAAACAAAGAAATCGGAGACATCCAAATGAGTCACATCAATTGGACCATCATAGTCAGCAAAATTTGTCTTCACTTTTCCCTTTCCCTTGATTGATTTTTGATAGAGATCCACAAGGTGTTTTGCCGTATAATAGGTACGTGTCCAATGCCCTTTTATTTCTCATCTAAAACAACTTTATTCATGTACCTTTTTAGATATGCTACTTTCGTTTACTTTGTGCCTTTTGAAATTGTTGCCTTGTTATTGATAACTTTGTTGATTATTTCATCCATGGTTTACTCTGTGTGCACGTCTGCATCCACGTCCAAATTCATGTCTATGTCCACGTCTACATCCACGTCCACGTCCACGTCCACGTCCACGTCCATATCCTTATCTTGATATTGCATTTGCTTCAAGTAATGGTACAGAACCAGTTGGGTATAACCCGTGATTTTTCAACAGTAGTTCATTATTCTATTCAGCAACAAGCATGCAAGATATAAGTTTTGAGTACTTTTTGAAATTACGCTTGTGATATTGTTGCTGTAGGAGCACATTCGAGGTGTGAAAGGTGGAAAAAGTTTTCTCCAACATATCATCATCGGTGATTTTTCTCCACACAATTTAATTTTGAACATATTCTGAACAATTCAAAATTGTACTCACTAACATTTTTGAAGTCTTGCAAACGAAGATGCATCCACTTGTAACGGGCTTTGGGAAGGACTATAATCCTCTGATAATCAAATCCTTTAGTTAATTTTTTTCAAAGAACCTGTGGATCTTTCTCAGCAACATATTCAATTTTCAGTCCATTGTGAAGATGATGACGAAGGAATATGAGTGCTTTTGCACAATCCTGCAAGGATTCTTTATTTCCTTCTTTTATTGTCCCTCTCAAACCTTTTGGGACAAGATGAATATCAGCATAAAGTACCCATGATAAATAATTTTTGCCAAAGATGTCAAGTGCAGCAAACTCAAGTTTTGTGATATTTACCATTTGATTAACTACACAATAAAATAAGAGAAAATATAATTAGTTTTGAAAAATATGATTAAATATTATATAATAATTAATCAAGTAGTCAGCATAAGTTACGTGTTTTCCTTCGGGGATAAACACTAAAATAATACGTTCTTCGAAATATATGCTACTTTAGGAGCACGTATTTTATTATTATTTTTTCAAGATCAATACGTTAATATTTTTCTGGAATATTGAAAAATATAATTTATGATCTTCAAGATTCTTCAAGAATATTACTTATGATGTCGTGCTACTTCAAAAGCATCAACAAACTATTTATAATAGATAGATATTCGTTTAATATTCTTCTGTGATATTAATCATAATATTGTGTTACTTCAAAAGCAACAACATGATAAATTATTAAACCCATGTTTGTTTCCCATTTTTTCTTCATTAAAATGAAAAATATGACCGTTATCCATTACATCAAACTACTAAATTTGAATTTCTATTTCTTGTGTAGGGCTCATAGTGACTATATTTTTCATTACCATTTTTACATTAATGTGTATCAAACGGGACCTAAGTTAAAGTTTATATAAGAACATCTAAAATATTTAATGAAGTTACATAGGCAAATTAACCAAAAAAAAAAGGTATAAGTAAAGAAAAAACTTCCAAGCATGCACGTGAATTGAGTGAAAAGAAATTTTTTTTGACATGTAGAAACCAATTCACATATTATGACGTGAATTTTAAAAACCAATTATGAAGTGTCTGAAAGCAAGAGAAGAAGAAGCAATAGCCAATCTCATTAATTAATTACGTGCAAAAGTCAATTAAAGTAAAGACAAAAATTTGGGCACAAAGACTACCCTAGGTACACATATACATCATAAAAAAAAAATTGAATTAGCAGTAATCAATTAAGGTGTAACAATTGATTTAATTAGTAGCAACAATATGCAGAATCCGATTTGTGTGAATTATTGGATTTGAAAGAACCAAGAAGCTAGGTACAACAAACATGGTGGCGACGGGTGTAATACTATAAAAAGGATATTGAACTGTGTATATGTAAAAGAAATTTACATATAATCAAATTAGTTTTGATACATATAAGAAATGATTATGCTTTTAAAAGAATTACTACATTCACTAGACCTTAAAAAAAATAAACTTTCGTGCTGATAACGTATTATGAAAAGTGAAGAAAAGATTAGAAAGTAGAGTGAAGTCAATAGACTTGTGTGTATTTTATTAAAGACCAAAGTCTTGTATTTTTAGGGCAAAATAAGAGATATAACGGTAATTATTTCTAGGGCTGCAATGGTATAATTGTCATTCACTCTAAATCTTAATAAACTTTCCTTTTACAACAATGTTGTGGTTTTATTGATTTATTGCATTATTTATTATTGAGCATGCAAATTAAAGTGCCTATGATCACTTGAGATAATATAAGTTTGATACTTGTGTTGAGAAGTATGTGACATAACTTATATTTTGATGATAAATAATTTGTTCACAACTAATGTATAAGGGATGACACATTGTATTGGAAGGTTGTATTGTTAACCGATTCACTATTTAGGTTTGTGATTTGTCCTTATTATAGAAATAGTTAAATGTGACACTATTACACTTGGACTTTATTAAGCGAATCACGTGTCAAGTTTAACTCTACGGCATGATCGTGCGAAGAATTAAATACCACTAAATCGCTGCGTATTTCATTTAAATCCCTTGACAGAATTATGTATAGTTTTTCGTAATTTTAATGGTTCTCTGATTCATCAATGGATGAAATCAATTTAATTGGTCAAATATCTTAATGAGTTGGGAACTTGAGACTGAGCAGAGTAAAGAACATGAATTTGTGTCAGGAACCGTCACCATGAAAAATGGGTAGAGTGACTATTAAAGTATTTTTCGTTGAACGGTTAAAATTTGAGCTCAATATTTAGCAACTACAAAACTTTGACGTCTGTGATTAGTTCACAAGACCGTTGAAGAAAATGAAACTTAAATTAGTGAGAGTAATTAGAAGAGTAAAACGGTCATTTATACTTGTACCTAATTATTGGATCTCAGACGGGTTTAAAACACATATACGACAGGTCAGAAGAAAATATTACAAAATTATTGGCTTTTGTGATCTTATATATTTCAAGAGTTTAGTTTTTTGCCTTTAGTATAAAAAGCAAAGACTAATAATTAGATTGGGTGGTCTAGGGTCGACTAAACATGATCTAATTATTGGAGATTGGATAATATATGTCCAATTAGGTCCCTATGGTATCTCCATAAAGTATTAGAACTTAATTATGGTAATTATAATAGTTTTGAGCTTAATTGTAATTATAATAAAGTTTTGTACCTAGTTGTAATTACTACGAAAGTTGTACCTTAATTATAATTGTAATTGAAGTTCCAGGACTACACATGTAATTAATATAAACTAATTGGATTTGAACTTTAATTAAAGCTCCTACTTGGATTTTAATTATAATTTCTATTTGAATGTGAAATTATTATATAAGGATTATAACTCTTCTGTCTCTATAAATAGAGATTAAATGGAATCTAGATATCCTAATGGAATTATACAACATTTATAATACATAATTTCGTGGTATTCAAGTTTGGAGAAAGAGAAAAAGAGAGAGAAAAATAATTTTTCTTGCTTTTCAATTATCTAGATTAAGAATTCGTTTTTTGATTTATTTAAAAGAAGGTACCCATCCACCGATGTAATCTTGACTTTAGAGAATACCATAGAAGATTTGGAGGTTTGAAGCGTTAAGTTTTTGGAATTAAAAAGTTGAAAGTTCGTGATTCAAAATTAATTCAAAAATTTATTAACAAATTTAGGTAAAAATTCAAATCCTTTATTTTTTATATAATATACACTTGAACATTTAGACGATCTTGTTTATTGAATTAAAGAAAAAAATTTAACTTTTGAATAATTTCGCTTCTACATTCCAACAGTTGGTTGGTAAAAACAAGAGGGAGATGTTGAGATCGAAGAAGTTCAACTTGATTGTTGTACTAGAAAATGGCAATGCCGGTGGATAACGGCACCAAACAAAGTGGTGATAGGATTAGGAATGGGAATACATGGTAATACATATGTTAATCTATGATTCACAAAAAGAATAAGTAACGCTAGTAACACATTGTGACAAACATCTTAATTTATAAAGGAAGATTTTTTAATAGAAAGTAATATATAATATATAACATGTTATCCTCGTACAATGTTAATTTTAAAATAAAATATAGCCCCCGTTTGGTACCCATTTTTTTCAAAATACATTTTTCTCTCTTTTCTTTTCAACCACACATTCTTTATTAAAATAATATTACACGTAAATCAAACTTTTTTTCTTATTTTTCGATCACACACTTCTCATTAAGTTACTATTCTAAAATACATTTTTACATAAAAATGGCTATCAAACTCTTCCATAATATATAGTAACACGATATGTAATCCGTGTAAAAGGCTTGTTTTTAATTAAAAACAAAATAGGGACATCTTCTAACCCTTAAAAATATAAGGTTCTAGGTCCAAATAAGATTCTCGGGCAAGGGTCAACTAAAGGCATCTAGTTCCAGACCATCTCAATCTCGGATCGACTATAAGTCTTCTTTACTATAGCTTGAATCCGTGATCGACCTAGGGAATCGGTTCTTCCTTCCCTATCCTATCTAATAGAGGAAATCAGTCGATCGAGAAGGAAGTAAGACCCCTTGAAAGTCTAAATGGAGTTCTTGGCAGGGAAATGAAAGGGGTGGAAGTTCCTCCACATTTGATGATCATGTACATTTACGCGCGAATTGTGTATTATATAAGTGCTGTGTGATCCCGCCGAACTTTTTCGGTTCCTTGTTAGCAGGTCAGACTTCTGTTCGATTAAATACAGTCGAATGGAATGTTATTTGAGCCGCCAAAAGAGCTACCGAAGGAAAGGGATGCAGTCTCTCCCTTGGCCTTTGGAGAGGAGAAGGCAAAGAAGAAAACGTCCTTAACCCTGATGGGTTTCACAGTCGACCATTTGATAGCCCTGTTCCTGAATATACAGAATAGGGCTTCGATGAGCCCTAGATGTAAAGTAAAGGGTTCTTGAACCCTTCTAAGCAATTAGAAGAGCGCGGAATTGGACCTCCCTCAAATAGATGTAAGGTGCTGAAAATAAGACCCGTTAATGCCTCCTAAGCAAGTACCCCTTCTTCCGAGAAGTTGTCGTGCAGATGCGAAGAGTAGCAATTAATTAATCAATAAAAGCTTTGCAACATCAATAGCTCGTCAAGTGAAAGAGAGTCTCTTAGCCTTTATAATTATAAGGCGGCATAAATCAGTAAAAAAGAATTTTATGAGGCTTTCTCCTTTTCCCTATCGAGAATCAAAAGTTTTTCTCTTAGAGAGGCCTTTTCCAAGAAAATCGGGTTTAGAAAGGGTTTATCAAGTCCATTCCATTGGGAGACATCAAAGATGTGAACTTATCGAAGCACATATTCCACCTTTAATTTTTAATATAAAAGTAAGATAATGTGCTATCTTTTGTGAATTAGCTTTAATAAGAAGTAACAAGTATTTTTTTCAAACTTTTAGCTAGTTATAAGTACAGAATATTAGGACTGGACATGGTCCGGTTCGGTTCGATTCTAATGAGAATCGAACCGACCCGAAACTTTCGGGTATTTAGTAAATGGAGCCGTCGGGTCCAAATTTAATTACGGAACCGTTCGGGTTCGGTTCCATTTAATTCGGTTCGGTCCTATATTATAATTAATTTTTTAATATATACAAAGTTACGTTAATTTAATTAATGATATATTCAATATTAACTTTTACAAAATAACGTAGTTTAATCTTATGTGTTTCACATCTCTCTTTACTGATTTTTTCATAAATTTGATTATTGAAATCACAAAAAGAGAAAGATAGCGAGCTCAAAATAATTAAGAGAGATGTTGTAGAGTTTTAATTCGATTTTCTTTGGTAGAAACGACGCTACAGTAGAATAACATATTTGGATAAAATTGAGATCAATTTGATTAAATTGATTTTGAACTGAAAATTAGAAATAGAAAAATCATATTTTGTGGTTTGAACTAAATTAACTAGTTAACAAATTTATTTAGAAAAAATAAAATAATTTTACTTATTTAAAATAAATTAATTAAAAAATTATGAAAATTCAATTTTTATTCGATTCTTCAAGTCTTGGCCTAGAATCGAGAATCGAACCATACCCGTCGGTTCTTTATTCAAATATCCGTTCGGGTATTTAACTTGAAAAGAATCGTCGGGTTCGATTCGGTTTGATTCGGTCGGTTCGGTTTCGAAGTTTTGTCCAACCCTACAGAATATCCACACACACACAAAATGAGGTATTTTTCAAATTTTTACTTAACAGTAGGGTATTGTCAGAATTTTCCTTTGAAATCTACATCTCACTACTTGCACTATGACCTTTATGGACTACATTTTTTCTATTTTGCTCAAGCACGAGACAATTTACTGATGAAATAGACTTTGAGTTTAACTTCTTAGATTATTCTCCCTGAATCAACGATATTATTACTTAGTTTCTAGTATTCTTAAATATCAACAAAAATTAAAAGATTGTTCGTAAACATTTGTGTGTTCACCGTTTTATGCGCACTTCCCTACCTCAAATAGAAAAACAAAATAACTACTTCTGTAATTCAATTAGGGGAATATAAAAGATTACAAAGTAATCAATTTCAAATTTCACAAAAATTATAGTCACATCGAAGGATAGATGATGACTCCCTCATAAATTATACTAGATCTAATGTAAAGAAACGGTTTCCTATATATTGAAGAACATCAATAACCAAATAATACTCTTCGAGGTAGGACTTTACATTTTGATTTACCCAAAGCCTTTAGTAAAAATTTCTCCAAATATCCTCATTGTCAAATTTCAAGACTTCATATTTTGCCAACATAACAGAAAAACAAGAATCCATACTTTGATCAAATGAATTAGGGTTGAGTTTGGTACAACATATTAGAATTTATAAGTAATTTAATATGTAAGTGGATTCTAATATGTCGGATTAATATAAAGTAGATAAAATTCTCTGATCTTACAGTAAAAATATATCATATTCACTACATACTGCAGAGGATGGAGATTCTTTTAGTGTGGATAAATTCACCAGTATAAATGACATTTTTTACTGATTGATCTACGTTAATCCACTATATTAACCTATTACAATTAGTCCTAATTCTATACTAAATTATTTATACCGTCTAACACGGTGCACTAAACAAGATTTAATAGATAAGAATCAGTTGTTGGGCACAAAAATAGCCTCAAATTTTGATTTTAAGGAAAAATAAATAAAGCAAAAATTTCATAAAAACTTTGCTTACATAGAGGGAGACAATAATAAATTTCCTTATTTCCTGAGATCAAAAAGCACTAAATTTGATGACTTATTAAGGGAAAAACGAAGTAAGAGCATGCTATTGAAGACATTGCAACATATGTTGGGAAGGCCTCCGTTGATTGTGGACGAACAAAATAAGAGTCAAAAGGTAGGGTAATAAAGGGTTTAGCTAATGGAGATATTAACTCTTCTGGGAACTGTAACGCGTAAGCAAGGTCAAATCAAGACCAATCAATATCCAAACGGAATGGATTCGAACTTCTCCTAGAATACTTTCCAGTGAGAAATGAAATTCACAGAATACATATGAGTAATTCAAAGGATAAATAGAAATATTTGATAGGATAGATTTTCTATCACGATTGAATCACTACATTAATCAGAACTTTAAGCAATCAACAAAAAAGAATTTTATGTATATATATAGTCAATTCAGTTTTTATTTTTCCTCCAACCCTTTTTGTTCTTCTATAACTCGTTATTTTTGGTGTCTACATGGTTTCTAGTCTATGAATATATTATAAATGAAGATGTATATATAAAGTGAGTAGAAAGTGGAGAGCTCTAATATATATAGAAGAAAGAGATCGTTAAGTTAAATTGTATTTTCGCCGTGAAATAGCAAGCCATCTAAATAACATACATATATCTAAAGAAACAATTGAGTTCCATTCCATTCACATTGGTAGACCCTCTTGACAAATATTGATGTAATACTAAGAAATTGGATATAATGTCAAGTACCACAATGGGGATATGAAAACTAAAGTGAGTATTGACATTTTCATAATTATATGGCATTAAAATTAGGTAACAAAATGTTGTACCCATGTTACTTTTGGATACAATTTTATTAGATTTTTAGTAGATTGTAATAGAAGTTTTTGAAATGTGTGGTTAAAAAGTTGTAGGACTCATGAAAGATGGATTAATATTGATTGTTTAACTTTGATTTAAATTAAAATCAAATTTTAATCCAAACCAAACATGCTCTAAATGTCAATGCAATAAAATTGATATACAACATAAAAAGTAATTAAATTACGTTATTTGTTGAAGTTGTTATCAACGAGGTTTTAAAAACATAGAATTCATCAATAATAGAATCTATATCTATTTTTCAAGCAAACTCTTGTTTGATGTAGTTTTTTCACTAGATTGATCCACCATTGAGAGAAAGAAAGAAGGTTCGTACTTTCATTGAGAGGAAAACGATCTTTCATTTGTTAATTTTATAAATGGTAAACAAAATGTAAAAATTCAATACTTGAACAACAATTAAAAAATTCTACAAAAAGCTAGCAAAGTTAGGGATAGCCAAAAAAAAACCCATCAAACTCGATACCCACGGGTCTCGCTTTGAATGGGTTGAGGATTACCCGCTTAATCAGATATTTGGGTAGAGAAATTTCGCCCCAAGTGTGGGTATGGGTGACACCAGCCTCGCCTCGACCTATTTAATAATTTATTTTTTAAGAATTCAACACTTTAAATGAAAAATTTAACGAAATTTAATTAATTCTAATAAAAGATAACAACTAAGATTATCTTAAAAAAATGATAAATAATAAAAACCTTAGTTTCTCAAATATATTTAATGATAAATAAATTAATTAAAAAATTTAATAACATTATTGTCTCACTTTAAAGAATGGAAACAATAAAATGAATTATAAAAAATTGTAAACGGGACAAGGCATTGCCTCGTCTTGCCCTGTCTTAAACGAGCAATGGGGCAGAAAATTGCTTGATGAGTTCGGGGCGAGGCCATTGCCATCTCTAAGCACGACAACAACAACAATAAGTTGATAAATTGACAACAATTCAAGTTATCCAATAATAAGCTCATAAGGCACCAAAAAAATCAATTAGCGATTCAATAATTTGTCGATGATCCAATAACAATCCAACAATTTCATTTTCATATAAATTGTTATCAATACACAATAGAAATGAAATAATAAATGAAAAAAAAAAAACAAAAAGATGACAAGTACAGTACTTGCTAATTGAGTGTGAAGTAACTAGACACCAGTAGTCTAGCAATGAACATTTTTATGCGCAAAAAATAGAAGTTCATGATTCCATAAATGACTTTATCAAATTAAAAGCAATGGATAACCAAATAATCAGGGTTTCACATTAAATTGGGGGCAATTGCAAATTACACTTAGGGCCTGCTTGAGAGCTTCGAAGTATCAATTATGAGAATTTTTTAAAATATCGATTTTGAACGTTTATGAGCGGATCGATTATAAGTGGTTTTAGCATCGATTTTTAAAACAATCTAACCTGTGCCTAGAAAATTTTATGTTAATATTTTTTAATTATAAATAAACTTTATAGTTGTAAGTTAATTTTGTACTTTTAAATATTTTTTTACGCATAAGTGAATTCTTTTTACTTATAAGTAACTTTTTATATTTTATAAATAATTTTTTAAATTATTATTAAAATTTTTACACAAAAATAATTATTTATCTCTAAGTAATATTTTACTTGTAAGTAGTTTTTTAATTATAAATGTAATTTTTTTAGTTAGTATATTTTTATTTATAAGTCAGTATTAAACAAAATATGTTGGTTGAAAATAATTATTTTATAAAGGATAAAATTAGAGGAGACTTTGAGAAATAGCCAAAAATCTTTGGTAGATTGAAAGAGCCAGTTAAAATTACACTACACTGTTTTTGGGAGATTTTTAAATCACCCAAAATCGGTACTCAAAAAAATTAGCAAGCACCGAATTTTCCAATCCCTCGTAAACGATGCCATTCAAAATCGGTGAAAATAACTCCCAAGTAGGCCGTTAGAGAGAAAATATAAAGAACAAGAAAATTCAGCAAGTTAATATTGATAAGCTTGAAAATATAAAAAATAAGTATATTTCTTTCATTTTTTAATACATTTTTTCTTGGAACCCAAATGGAGAAATTTCAAAATCGGTGAAAATAAAACTCCCAAGTAGGCCGTTAGAGAGAAAATATAAAGAACAAGAAAATTCAGCAAGTTAATATTGATAAGCTTGAAAATATAAAAAATAAGTATATTTCTTTCATTTTTTAATACATTTTTTCTTGGAACCCAAATGGAGAAATTACAAAAATGAGGTTAAAGAAAGAACTTAACAACTTGAAGCTATTGCTGAAAACATCGAGTGTACATATAGCATTATTGAATTTAGAATGAATATTAGTTTCAAATTTACGGATTTGTGAGGTTTTAAAGCGATAGATTATGTGGTCAAACTTTAGATTTGTTCTCAATGGTCACCAGTTCGAGTTCTTTAGAGTTACTGAAGTGAGTGCCTGACTGTAAACTTCATGATCCCATGTGATTAGTCGAGGTGCGCTTAAACTAGTCTGGATACCCATGGTCATTAAAAAAAAAGTGATAGATTATGTGGATTTGGATTTAAGGCTTAGACTTGGAATAATTAGTGTAAGATTTAGGCTGTATTTTTTTTAAGACACGGGCTGCATGTAAGAAAAATAGTAAAAACGGACATGGCCCCAGTCCAACCCCTCCCGGATCCGGATCCGGCTTTGGCTCCGTTTAATTTGCTTTATACATATTTGTGTAATATAATAATATTTAACTATATAAACATATTATCATTTGTATACAATTAAGATTAATTTAGTTTTTTTAATTCTTTTTCATTTCTAATTTATTAAAAACACAAGAACATTTTTTTTTAATTGTGTACATAAAAATGTACGCATGCATGCAGAACTTGTGTAAAAAAACTTGTGGTTATTGAATGAGAACAGACTTCTATTATTAATTATCAGTAATGATGATTTTGGGGAGTTTTTTGCATAGTTGACAAAATAATAAAGGTTGAGCCCCAATTTTGAAAGTCCCCATCGCTCCACCCTTGAAGCATGTAAAGGAGGTAAATCGCGGGATGTATCCCAACAGGCCAGAAAACAAGAGCTTGCCTGTACATTGAGGAGTAATAAATTCCATTCCCAATGTTTAAGTTTGAGTGGTTACTCAAATATCCTTGCTTCCTAATGATTTATTATTATTATTTGTTTTACGGAGTGACAATAGATGAAATAAGAAAATCATTTTATTCGAGTACTAGGTTTAGAAGCAAGCACAAGTCCAGGCCCTTGTCTGATTTAGTTAAAAATTTTGATTAAATTTTAAATTTAAATTAATAATTATTTTAATCATATAATTTATAAGAACTATAACTTTCCTATGACATACTTCATAAATTTTTATTAAACTTTACTAAAAATTTAATTTTTTTCTTAACCAAACAAGAGCTAGTTAAGATCTGAAAATTTTGGTGGGTTAAGACCAGCCTATCAGGAGAAAACATTGGATCATGTTAAGTGACATATTGAACCTAATAGATTTTATTTTTTCCCCCCTTAATTTTTAGCTAAATTTCCAAAAAAGTTGTAAAAGGTTCATGTGGTCTATAAAGTCATATCTGCTTAGATAAGTTGACCTGTTTGCTACTAATCTATGTTTGTTCACCATCTCGTTTATTTTTTAACCTTAAAATTTAGAATAATGCCGTGTGTAGAACTTCACACTGATGTACTAGAATCATGTCAATTTTATTTAAATGGAAGTTCTCAAAAATCTTTTGAATTCAATAACAGTTTTAAAATGAAAATCTATAAAAGCCTACAAAAGATTTTATAAATTCCGTATAAATATTAAAAGTCTATGAAATCTACAAAAGTAACCATTTCAAAAAAGTATATAAAAGTTTTCAAAAATTCTAATTGAATGCACCTCCTAAAAGTTAATATTCTAGATACTTTAAAAAAGTCATTGACATTTTAAATACCTAAAAACTTATAGAGACTTCTAAAAAAATTTTATTGAATTCATCGTAATTTTCTAAACTTTTTTAAAAATTTATAAAAGTTTTATTGAGGCCCTGTTTGGCATCCATTTTTATCAAAATGCATTTTTCTCTCTCTTCTTATCAACCACACATTCTTTATTAAAATAATATTACACGTAAATAAAAAACTTTTTCTTATTTTTCAACCACACATTTCTCATCAATTTACTATTCAAAAATGCATTTTCACATAAAAATTCATACAAAACACCCTCTGAATATATTAATATTTTTAGAGAGTTTCAAAAAGTATATATTGAATATCCACGAACTTTTTGAATCCTTAAAAATCTTTATAAGTCTCAATTGAATGCATTACCTAATTTCCTTTTCGATCGCATTCTTTCCCTACTTGATCTGGAATAAGCGAGACCAACAGAGCATAATCCCCATCCTAAGAGCATCTCCAATTGTGATACAAAATTGAGTGTAAATTGGTATGGTATTTTCAGAACTACTTTTACAACATTATTTACATCTTGATGGATTTAACTTCAGTTTTCGCTCTAATGAAAATATCTTATTTGATTTTTTACCTCTTGTGGATTTAAAAAAGATGTAATACAATTTCTGCTCGAAAATGCAATTTGCATTTACTTTGTATCGAAAATCTAAATTATAATTTAAATTTATTTTACACCAGTCAAAGTGAAATACATGTCAAAAGATAGGGACTTGAGCTGCTATTTTCCCTCGATTGAATTGCCCGTATTGCCACTAACACCAAACTCTCTCCTTCTGCTCCACTCTACTCGCTCTGCAACCATCTCTTCAATAGTTTTGACAAACCCTAAGTCTCTCTCTCAACACACAAAAATACAATACTTACATATATGAGCATATACAAATCTCTAATTTGACTTCGAAAAATTTCTCGCTGAAAAATTTGTATTGCCAATCTTCAATTTGCTTCTTTGTCTAAATCTCATTCCTACTGCGGTGTGTTTTTTCTTATTTTAAGTTTGTCACATATCCAGGGGACTGATGGCTGAAGGAAAACTTGATCATTCAGAGGATCTTTTCTCATCGAAGCAGTCAGATCAAGCGTGGAACCTAAGAGGTACTTATCGGTGTGATTTATGTTGGATTTTTAGTTTTAGTAATTTGATTGCTAAGAAATGAATTTTGTTCTAGAATTATTTGATCTTATTTTTTTTAACTTTGCGCTATTTCTTCAACTCCAATTCTAGGGTTTCAGATCAGATTCGCGACTTCAGAGTTGTTATTTTGGCTTGATGTCTTTAATTTAACTTTCACGATAATGTTTTGTTATAATTCTTTTTCATTTTCATTATTTTTTTCTAGAAATCTTAATGAGCAACGTGAGATTTTTCCACCATTTGCATTAATCAAACTACCATTTTTTGATTGATCTTATTCGAGCGCGTCGGTCTTTAAACATGCAGTGCAATGATTCTGTTTTGTTAAAATGTGGCACGAAGTGTCCGTTGTGTTTCCAGACTAAATGCAACTAAAATACACTCGTCTGTATTGATTTCGGTTTGCTATCTAATATTTTATTTTATTTTATTTTGCTTGAAGATTCCACGGGAAATCAGGAGGAAAAGGGGCCGATAGGATTACTTGATGTATCAAAAGGTAATTAATACTCGTAACTAAACTTTTCAGCATTCAGTGTCCCATTCTGGGCAGTATATAATATCCTCCATGGATCTCTGAATTCCCAGATTTCACAGATCAAGGAGCATGCGAGAACAGCATTCCTTTGTCTCCGCAATGGCTTTATGCTAAGCCAAGTGAGGCTAAGATGGTAAGTTCCGAGGCTCTAGTGCAATTCTCCTCTCTTGAGTTTCTTAAAAGGTGAATTTGCTTTTGTAGATTCTAGTTTGATTGATTCCAGTTCTATCTCCCGAATTATATAATCCTGTTTGGATGCTGTACAAACATCCAATGCTTGATTGAATCTACTGCAGTTTGGGATTTTTTGTAATTGGACTCAGCTAAATTACATTTGATTTCAATGCCATTTGAAATACGAAGCCAGACAGATTATTTTCTTGTTTGTAACCTGTGGACAAGTACCTCTAGAATATATCTTATCATTTGACATTGCAACTGTCGAATGTTTTTTTCTTGGGTGGAAACAATCTAATGAGACAAATGTTTTATTTTATGTTTGCAGAAGGAATGGTTAATCGTATCATTTGGAAAACTTTAAAGTGTTGTACTTTAGCATTATATTAAATTCTGTCTTTGCTGAGAGATACTGGGAGGGTGTTGGAACAAACTAAATGGGTACTTTTAAACATTGACTTGTTGGTGTAGCCAAAACAGCTCTTTTTGGTAATCTTGTTTCAAGAATAATGGTTTAGAACAGGCCTTATGTTGTTGTTTTATCGTGGTGGTGGTTTCCCTTTTTCCTGCTTGTCATAAATATGCACACATCATGTCCTGTGCTTTATATCTGCAATGAAACTTACTAATAATTTCATTATCTCTCTTATTGAGGAAACACGTGGACAAAGTTCACTTTCTCTTAGTGGTGTTGATTGGAATCAGAAGGAAGGCTGGCACTCAGATGCACCCGAGGACAAAAAAGATTGGAGAAGAATTGCTCCGGAAGGTGATAGTGGTCGCCGCTGGCGAGAAGAAGAAAGGGAAACTGGATTGCTTGGTAGAAGAGATCGCAAGAAGATGGATCGACGTGTTGATGCAGTGGGCAGAGAAACAGGTGAAAATAGAGTGTTGCCTACTCCTGAAAGGTGGCTTGATGCCAGCAGTCGTAAGTCTTCCGTTGAAGCAAGTCGTGATAGCAAGTGGTCTTCTAGGTGGTGTCCTGATGACAAAGAAAAGGAAGCTCGGATTGAGAAACGGGCTGATGTGGAGAAGGATGGTGCTCAGAATGAAAGTCAGTCAATTATGACAAGTAACCGATCTGGTTCTGAACGTAATGGAGATTCTCGGGACAAGTGGAGGCCACGCCACAGGATGGAGGGAAATTCTAGTGGTTCTGGTTCTCACCGAGCTGCGCCTGGATTTGGACTTGAAAGGGGAAGACTGGAGGGTTCAAATGTGGGGTTTACTATAGGACGTGGCAGATCTAGTGTATCCACTGTAAAGCCTCCATCTGGGGGATCAATTGGTGCTGCTCAATATGATAAGGGCGGAAGTGTTCCTGGAAAAACAAGTCTCTCTAATGGAAAGTTCTGGTATACTAGGGGAAAACTTCTTGACATATACCGTATCCAAAAGTTAGATCCCTCTTTTGCCAACATACCTGACAATTTGGAGGAACTACCCCAACTAACTCAAGTAACTGCTATTGAACCATTAGCTCTCGTTGCTCCGAATGCCGAGGAGGAGGTGAGATTTACAACTTTACCTTTTTAATAATGCTATTGAACTTGGTTGTGAATGGTGCTCTGACAAACTTGTCTGTTTTACAGGCCATCCTCGATGACATATGGAAAGGTAAAGTAAGAGGCAGCGGGGTATCATACAATTTATTTAGGAAGGGTGGATTATTGGATAATGTTTCAGGTGATTTAAGCTTTTACACCTCATTAGTTGCGCATTCAAATTCTCAAACATCTTTTCATCTGTCCTTTTTATTTTATTTTCTTTGGTGGTATTTATGATTCTGGATCACTTGCTGCATACATTTCTTCGTTACAAGTAGTGGAAAATGTAGAATCAGTCAGTGGAAAACGGGTCCTCCCTGCAGACATTGCAGAAGAGATGTCAGATGACTTGTCAAAAGCTACTCAAGATAATATTCATGAAGTAAGCGTGGATGACATCTTTTGCAACGACTTACTTAAATCAGGTTTGTAAGATGCGGGAGTTATGGAATACTGTTTTAATATTACTCAGAAATAGTTTTGTTCTGATGACTTATGGAAGCAAACACTTTTACCTTGCTTCAGAGAAAACTGTTAATGATTATGGAAAACGAGAAGTTTCTGAGTCAAGTGGAACAGATTTCAATAGCGGTGTCTTACAGGCTTTTAATGGTAGTCAATCCGATGGTTTGCAGCTCAAAGTTGCAGATTCTGCTGTTACCAAACAATCTTTGTTTGATGGAGAAGTCGATAATAAACTTCCTGATGGTTCAAATTCCGTATTTGGTGCTCCATCTTCTGAGCAGTACTGGGATGGCAGTCAGCATAAATTTGGCAGCAGAACTTCTGAAAATCAGTTGGAAAAGAGAATCCTTCCTGAGGAATTAAGTCTATACTATTGTGATCCTCAAGGAGATATCCAGGGACCTTTCCTTGGAGTGGACATCATTTCATGGTTTGAACAAGGATTTTTTGGGACTGATTTGCCCGTTCGCTTGGAAGATGCGCCTGATGATGCATCCTTCCTGGAATTGGGTGACATAATGCCACATTTAAAATTTAAACATGATTACGATACTATTACTGATTTAAGTTCTGATAGGGAAAAATCTGTTGCATTGGTGGAGAAATCAGAGGTTGGTTTACTAGCTTCTGCTTCTGCTCCTGTTTCTGAATCTGTTCCTTCTACTGCATTAGATGGTCCGACTTTGCAGTTATCTGATTTTGCTGCTTTCTTTTTACAGCATGGTGGGTTAGAAGTACCTAAGCACCATGGTCATCCATCACTAGGGTTGTATTCCGCTGGAAATCTCCACGATTTTGCTGCCGAAGATGAAGGTTTGCTCAACTCATCTCTGTTCTTGTTAATTCTGTTCACCAATTAAGTTGCATTTGTATCAAATAATCTTCACTGTTTATTCCACTCCAACAGAAATTGTGTTTCTGGAGAGACCTGGAAGTGGTGGCAATCCCGTTGGGAAATTTTCTAGGGGGTTTGGTGGAACTTCTGCCAATTTTGGTAACCAGCCAACTCTTCCTACTGAACTGACAGACTCTGGGTTCTCAACTCAGAAAGATAGTAAGTTGCATTCTCTTGGGTTGTTGTGGTCTGAGCTTGAAAGTACTTACATGAAGAATGGTCAGACATCAGATGCCTTAATTAGTGGACACGTTGAGGATCAAATTTTAAACCCCGTTTCCAGTAGATTTACTCCTAGTTCGATGGCTGATTCTGCTCATGCCACATTGCTGGATGTTTATGGAAGAAATTCTGTAACTGATCCCAAATTATTTCAAGATGTCTTGGAGGCTCGCCAGCACATGGACCAAGACTATAGCCGATTTGATTTAGAGGAAAAGCTACTGTTCCAACAACTGCAGCAGCAGCAACGTCATCAGCACAGTTTGATGCCTCTTCATGATACACAGCTGAATGAGGCAATGCTAGAACGAGTGCCAAGTCAGAATGTGATACACCACCAACAGTTGGTCAGTCAAACGGGGAAAGATCAGGAGCACTTTTTGGCCCTTCAGTTGCAGCAGCAGAGGCAATTGCAGCTTCAACAACAGCAGCAACTACAGTTCCATCAACAGCAAATGTTCTTGAAAGAGCAACAACAGTCCCAGTCTAGACATGTGCTTCTTGAACAGCTGCTGCAGAATCAAATTCGGGAGTCTGGCCGAGGACAGTTGCATATTGATGCTCTTAGATCGGACAGTACTCTTGAACAAGCAGTATTGAAGCAGCAAATTCTCAATGACATGCAACAGCGTACCCATTTTCCACCAAGGCATGCTGACTCATCCCTGGAGCGACTCATACAAGCAAAATTTGGGCAAATGCCTCATCACGGGCATCCAAATGATTTATTGGAACTTTTATCTAGTGGACATCATGGGAAGATTCATCCCTTGGATCAGCAGATTCTTCAGCTAGACCAGCTGCAGGGAAGATCTTTGCCACTGGGGCTCAGGCAGCGTTTGGAAATGGAAGAAGAAAGGCAAGTTAGTCCTGGGTGGCCTCTTGATGAAGCCAGTCAGTTCCTTAGAAATCCTGTACCTGCTCATCTGGCGAGCTCTGCTGGATTCAGCCCATCAGATCTTTATCAACAACAAAGAGCTTCTGCTGAGGAGCATCTCAGCCATCTTGAACGAAATGCTTCATTACAAGATAGACTACAACAAGGAATTTATGACCATGGCACGCTGCCATTTGAGCGCTCAATGTCACTACCTGTTGGTGCTGCTGGTGTAAACCTTGATGCTATGAATTCTATTGCCCGAGCTCATGGTTTAGAAATGCAGGAGCCGATCACCCAACTGCATCCCGGTGGTCAAGGCGGTAGATTCTCATCGGGGGTCTATTCTCAGCATTCACACCGGCCTTTAATTCCCAGTCAACTTTATGCTCCGCACTTGGACACCACCAACGGTCACTGGTCTGAGAATCAGAGTCAGTTATCCAATGATTGGATTGAATCAAGAATTCAACAACTACATGACAATGAGAGGCATAATAGAGAACTGAATGTCAAATCGACGATGGAAGATCCGAGTTTATGGATGTCATCTGGATTAAATGATGACAGTTCAAAGCGGCTGCTTTTACAATTACTGAATCAGAAACCGGGCCATCAGTCAGGTGAACCCTTTAATGCAACCAGTGAAGTATACCATGAGAGAACGCCGTCTTCTGGGACTGGTGCTACAAACCATTCGATTGCTCTTCTCTCAGATCAGGAAGAAAGTATCAACTCTTTTACAGTTAAGTCTTATGGTTCTGATTCTGGCAGAGGACCTCAGGATCAACTAGCTGATGGATTGTCTAGTGTTCTGGAACAAGGTGGATTGCAGTTTAGATCAAATTCTGGAGAATGTTTCATTTCTGGAATTGATGAAAGCTCTCAGGTAACTTACAACAACTATAGCATGAAATACATGTTATTCTTTGAACGAAATTTATTGAATATGGAGGAAATCACCTAAGGACTCATTATTGAAGATGATGATATTCAGGGACAAGCTTCAATATCTCAAGCAGGCCTGGCAGCTATAGATAATGGAGAGGTGCCTCTTAATGTACTTAGTCACCACACTTCACTTTGTTCTACTGGTAACTTTATGTTCTTGGTTGCCAATTATTTTTTTATTATTTTATTATTTTTATTTTTTTAATTCTCAACATATGATTGACTAAATCTCTGAGCTGTGGCCAGGGTTTCAATCAGCCAATTCTTTTTTGGAGGAGGCTGCTAAGGATAGGTGAGAACAAGCCTGGTTGCTCTTACAGCTATGGTTAGAGAAATTATTAGTAATTGAATTTCAATTCATTGCGGGTTTTACAAAGTTCCAGGGAAATTTAGTTTGGTGAAATAATATATTATTGTTTTCTGGAAACTGTAGTTCCCACTATTGGATTTTATTTACAAGTTTAATGTAATGGAGTTGCTAGATTGTTGTTTAGGTGAGAACTATGGTCCCACAATATTACTGTTTCTGAGTGGTTCCTAGGATCTTGGTTCTTAACATGTGATATGTTTGACCTGGGAATCGCATAACGGTATATATTTCTACATTCAAATTAAGCTGTTGTAGTTGCTAAATGCTTTTGTCTAGAATTCATGCTGTCACTCTTTTTACAATTTTGTTATATTCTCTATATATCTTTTGATTCAGCATTCCTTGCGTTTTGTGAGTAGGTTGCAATCCACCACATCAAAAATGTCGGAAAGCATCTTGCTGAGACGTCCACCTGTCTCACGGGCTGCATCTTCTCAGGGAGGGTTTTCTGAGCTGACTGCTGATTCAGTCACCAGAGGGAAAAAAATTCCAAGTGCTGTGCCTTCTGACGGTAGGAAGGATGATGCCAATTTTTCGTCTCGTGTTTTCATTTACCATTGTAATATGATGCTGAATGGCACTTGTTTTTTTGCCTTACATTTTCCCATTGTGTTGGGTGTGCTGGACTCAACTCACTTGTGGGGGGAGCGGACTCCCAATAGGTTTGAAATATGATTTCTTGTGCTTTACTGCTTATGTGAATTTAAATGACTCACGCTCCACATTTTCTTGCCATCATGTCAATTAGCAGGTACAGTGATAGTGCCACCTATTGCCTGAGAATTAGTTAATCTAATGGTTGTATTTTGTGGAACAGAAGGATTGGCATCTTTAATGATATTGAATTGAAATAGTTTATTGCAATAATGTTTCTCTATTTGTTTGCATGCACATGATTATCTCTGATGTCACATGCACATCTGATCAATAGAGAGGAGATAATGTATTAGAGGAGTTCATAGTTTTTCTCTAATGCTTGCCGCTTCCACTTGTATTTGTGCATTTCCAATTATTTACTTCATTTTTTTCCTTTCTTCCAGGGTTGAGAGGAGAAACGAGAGGGAACCCAGGAAATTCTGACACTGTGTCATCTGGAAATAAGGCTTTTCGACGGACTTCATCTTGCGGTGATGCTGATATCCTGGAGACATCGTTCAGCGACATGCTTAAAAGCAATTCTAAGAAACCGGCTCCTCAAGAAAGTAATGCTCCAGCAACTGGAGCTTCAGAGCCATTGGACGGGACAACGGGGGCAAGAAACAGCAAAAAGAAGGGGAAGAAAGGTAGACAAATTGATCCTGCTCTTCTCGGATTCAAAGTCACAAGCAATCGGATCCTGATGGGTGAGATACAGCGAATAGAAGATTAATTTCTCCTGTTGTACAGGTTTGAGTTTGTATAGTTTATTTAATTCTTTTATTATTGTTTTCCCAGCACCCAGTTGTATATCATTGTTTAGGATGTAAAGGGTTGATGACTGTTAAATATTTATTGACTTGGGATTGATCAATGAATTTGTATAGACATCTTTAATACGAGTAGCTAATGAACGAAGAATAATGGTACCATGCCATGCCAAATCAGTCCTCTCTATGGTTTTATAGATATTGTTCAACGGTAATATCAATCAATTCTTGCGTGTACGAATTTTTTTTACACGGTATGTACGCTTGGTTGACACTCGGCATGATAAAATTTCATTCCTGTTTGACCTTAAGTTTTTAAAATTCATTTTTACCAATCCCAATTTTTTTTCAAGTACACATTATCAAAGTTTAATTATACATTTGATAAATTTTTACCAAATTTGAATAAATTTTGATTTTTAGTCGGACCAAAATGGGGTTTAGTTTCTTAAATCTCATACTTCAGGGTTGGTCTTAGGGTGCTTTTGTTCGTGAATATAGAATTTGTATAGGAAAGAAATAAATTTTATGTAGTTTAATTTTCTGAAATTTGTTTGTATGGAAATTATTAATTAAATGTGTTTAATTATTTAGTTTTTAATTTCAAAAATATTATATTTATTTATTTTTTATTAGTGGGTAGACGAGAGAGAAGGGATATATGAGAGGGAAAGAAAGTGAATTACCTAAACTACCACTTCCTTATATATATATTCCTTATTTTTGAAAAAAAATATGGCCATATGATAAAAATTTGGAAAATATTTTTCATAAAAAAAAATAATTGTCAATCAAACATTTTAAAAGTAAAAATTTGGGTTTAACAAAAAAAAAAAAGAAAAAAAAAGAAGACATTTTCTCATGGAAAATAAAGTCAATTAAATACTCTTATTGTAATTTACATGGTCCATGTTGGGAGGTTGATAACATGAACGAGATCACAGGCTGGGTAAAGTCGATTTTCTATATGGACTTTGCTACATGTACATTAAAATTTATATAATGGATTATATAATATTACATGTCACAGTATCATCTCTCACTTCAAAACACAATTAACTTTTTCATCCAATCTTTTTCCTCAACATCATTTTATGTAATCATATATATATATATATATATATATATATATATATAAATAGCATAATCATTTTCATATTTATATCCTTAGTCTTTGCTTCTTTACACGTCCTCAGAGACGGATTTCGAGGGGCGGGCTGGGTTGCAGCCCCAGGCACAATAACATTTTTTTAAGTTGTTTTTTATTTTTTTGGTAAAAAACTAATTTTTTAATTGTAAATTTTTTCCCCAATGTAATAGTCCGATTTGAAATTTTGTAGCCCGATCTTAGATCCAATCATGGATCCGTCCCTACACGTTCTTGTTATTTCCTTGTAAAAAGTAATCGTTTAATGAAACCTCATTGAATCCAATAAGCTAGAATTCCATTTCTACATTGTTTACTCCCATGGTATTTCCTTTATCTAGAATAATAATTTTGCAAGTACAAGAAATTTACACAGAAGCTGTATGGGATTTTAAAAAATATGACCTGTCAATTCTTTAACCAAGGCAGATGAAAAATAAAATGAATTAAGATTATGCGACATCATTTATTTTGAATTCTTGTACATCTCCTGTGAATAATTTTCTGTACGTATAGCAGGATTCTATTTAGAATTTTCAATGTGTTGACACATAAAAATTCGGCCTAAATCGAACGGCCCAAAGAATGAAGCCCAATAGGAGGATTCCCAAATCAGATAGCCCAAAGGATGAAGCCCAATCAGACAATTCAGGATGAAAGCCCAAATAGGGAAGCCCAGGAACGCGGTAACACCATCGCCCAAGCTTGTAAATCGCCCAGGACCTGAGCGAATGAAGTGCCATGCAGTCGCCCAGAACTGCTACTTTATTCTCTACCCAAACTTTCGAGTCGCCCAAGGTCTTAGCAAACATGAAGTGTTGTGGTTATCAAGAACGCAGTTATCAAAACAGTTATTAAGTAGACATATCACGTTCCACGATTCAAGGAATTCAATCGCAAACGGTTGAACGACGAAGAGTAATGACAGCGTTAAAAAAGGGAGTTCCATGGCAAGTTGGCCATTACGAGGAAAGTGGGCAGTTATAGAACGATCAAGCAGTTTTTAGGCGGTTGATCACAAAAAGATCATCCAGGGAGTATAAAAGGAAGAAAAGACATAGAGCAGAAGGACCGAATCAAAAAACTCTCGAACAGAGAACATGTAATTTTAAATTTCTTAATTTAGATTTAAACACTTCTTTCAGTAACTCGTGTGCTTGCGCCCTTTGAAGGCATTCTGTTTTTAATTTTCAATTGTAAAGTCATCGTCAATAAAGAACACTCCTTTTTGGGACTTTGTCTCAAGAGGTTTGTCCTTACACAATCATCTGATCCCTTTTTAATTGTTAGCGACGAACCCGCGTGAAACACAATGAAAATTTTCTTTACAAGAAATCCATTATTAAATAAGATTCAATTAACACTTCGAAATTCTAGTTAAATAATGCAAGAATGCTTAATCTTCTACAAGTAGAAATTGATATTTAAAGATTTGCTTCACTGTTTCACCAATGATCCATTTCAATTCAGAAGACGATAAATGCACTTCTTGGGCGTGAAAAAAAGTTGAAAAACAAAAAATCTTCAGAGATTAATTACATAAAATAGATAATTGTTTTAAATCGATTTTTCAAGATTGTTCGTTTATCTTCATAAACCTTCCAAAACAAATATTTATAGAATCATCACGACTGGTGAAAAGATCATTGAAGATAATTACTTCCTCATCACACGAGTGTTAATACGCTTTTTAGTCTTCTTGCACCTTCAATTGATGTGTATGGAAAAATCATTTTAAGGTTTAATTATATTCTTCGATACCATTTTTACCTTATGCAAATGATTTGTTATTTAAACAATAGTTATGTAAATTAAATTACTTCATCACGTAATTCCAATGTTACTGTCTATTTTGATCTTATCCATCTTGAAAACATCTTTTATTCAAGAAGATTGAATACGATTATTAGATAAAATGTATATTAAAATATGTTAAATGCTTTGAAAGTTAAATTACTTTGATAGCGAAGGTGATTTTATTTATTTATTTATTTATAAATACTTAAATTTAATCCACTCAAAAGTAAGAAATTAAAGAAGTTCACCTCGAAATGATGATTTTATCTCTTCATGATCATTATAAATTTAATATGCTTATTTATCACATATACATAAGAATGAAATCGTCTTTGTAATAAAATTTGATTTTGTTAATTAAAAATAAATCTATGTTGGGATCAAAATGAAATGTGGATCAAAAGATGGGGACCTGAGCTGCTATTATCCCTTAATTAAGTTGCCTGTTTTGACAGACCACCCAAACCCTTACCCAACCCTTTCTCTCTGCTTCACCCTCTCGCTCTCTGCAACTCTCTCTTCAATACTTTCACAAAACCTAATTCTCTCTCTATATTCATATATAAATCCCTCGCTTGGAAATTTGCATTGGTAGCCTTCAATTTTCATTTCCCCTTGTCTAAATCTCTGTCCTATTGTGTGTTTTTCTTCCTTGAAGTTTGTGATATATCCATTGTTCTGATGGCTGAAAGAAAACTGGATCTCTCGGAGAGTCTCTTTTCATCGAAGCAGTCTGATCAATCATGGAATCCGAAAGGTACTTAGCTGAGCGATTTATGTTGGATTTTTAGTTTTGATAATTTGATTGCTATGAAATGAATTTTTTCTTAAGAGTTATTTTTATAACTTTGCGGTTTTTCTTTAACTCAAATTCTAGGGTTTCAGATCAGATTACTGACTTCGAAGTTATTTATAATTTTGGCGAGATTTCTTTAATTTAATTTTTAAGATAAGAATGTTTCGTTATACTTCTTTTCACATACATTGTTTTTTCCTAGAAATCTTAATGGGAACTTTAAATTTTATGTATCAGTCACATTAATCAAACTACACTTTAAATTCAACTGATGTTATTTGAGAGCGTGGCCGACCGCTGTGTTGTGATTTGGTTTAATTAAAATTTTCCATGTCGGTTGACTTCCAGGCTGTTTGTGACTAAAATAAAACCGTATGTGTTGATTTTATTTACATATATCTTATCTATTTTAATTGTATTTGATTGAAGATTTTGTAGGAAATGAGGTGGAAAAGGGGCTGATGGGATTGCATGATGAATCGAAAGGTATTTTTTACTTTTTAACCAAAATTTTCAGTATTGAATATCCCATGCTTGTCGTATATAATATCCTTGTTCCATATTTCACAGATCAAGGAGCATGTGAGAACAATATTCCTTTGTCTCCACAATGGCTTTATGCTAGGCCAACTGAGACTAAAATGGTAAGCTTTGAAGCACTTGTGCAATGCTTGCTTTTGAGTGTTCTAGTTTGATTGATTCCAGTTCTATCTCCAGAATTCTAGACTCCTGTTTGGACTCTCTACATACTTCAAATCATTGACTGAATCATTGCAGTTTGAGGGAGTTTGTAATTGGACTCAGTAAAAATCTGATTTCAATGCGAAACGGACGTACTAGTCTTATTTGAAACCTGTGGACATTTATAAGAAATCCTATTATTTAACGTTGCAGCTGCTGAATTTATGTTTCTTATGTGGCAATGATCTACTGGGATATTTGGTTTTATGATTGCACGAGGAATGGATATGATTGTATCATTTTGGAAAACTATAAAATGCTCACTTCATCAATTATGTTATATTAATTCTTTCGTCTTTTCAGAGAGCTACCACGAGGGGTGTTGTGCCCTGGAGATGGTATCATATAAAATGAACTTTAAAGCCGATGTCAGTGTGATGGAATATTAGAAGGATATTGTTATATTTAGTTTCCAACTTTAATTCGTATTTTAGGAAACATAATTTAGTTTAATTTAGTTGCTTTTATTATATATTTTCTACAGAGAATAGGGTCTTTTGAAACTCTATATAAAGGGTCTTTGCGATGTAATTCAAAGAACTTGATTATATGAAATAAATTGATTTCTTCCCCAATTCCTATCTTCCCCTCTCCCTCTTCTTATCTCCTCCCCCTGCTTTCTCCTCTTCTTTCCCCTTTCCCTTCTGCTATGATTCTAGTATTGCATCCTGCATCAGGTAGCCAAAACAGCTCCTTATTGTTATTTAGTATTAAGTATAATGGTTTAGAGTTGATCTTATTTTGTCGTTTTATTGTGGTAGATATTTCCCCTTTTCCTGCTTGTCATAAATATGCCCACTTCATGTCCTGTGCTTTATATCTGTTAATAAATTTACTAATAATATGATTCTCTCTCTTGTTTAGGAAACACGTGGACCAAGTTCACTTTCTCTTAGTAGTAATGATTTGAATCAGAAGGAAGGTTGGCGCTCTGATGCACCCGAGGACAAAAAGGATTTGAGAAAAACTGCACTGGAAGCTGATAGTGGTCGCCGCTGGCGAGAAGAAGAAAGGGAAACTGGATTGCTTGGCCGAAAAGATCGTAGGAAGATTGATCGACGTGTTGATACCTCGGGCAGAGAAACAGTTGAAAATAGAGTGTTGCCTGCTCCTGAAAGGTGGCTTGATGCCAGCAATCGTAACTCTTCCCATGAAACAAGGCGTGATAGCAAGTGGTCTTCTAGGTGGGGTCCTGATGACAAAGAAAAGGAAACTCGGATTGAAAAAAGGGTAGATGTGGAGAAGGAAGATGCTCATTATGAAAGTCAATCACTCATGTCAAGTAGCCGTTCTGTTTCTGAACGTGATGGAGATTCTCGAGACAAGTGGAGGCCACGCCACAGGATGGAGGGAAATTCTGGTGGTTCTGGTTATCATCGTGCTGCGCCTGGATTTGGACCTGAAAGGGCACGATTTGAGGGTTCAAATGTGGGGTTTACTGTAGGACGTGGCAGATCTACTGCATCCATTGTAAAGCCTCCATCTGAGGGACCAATTGGTGCTGCTCAATATGTTAAGGGCGGAAGTGTTCCTGGAAAAGCAAGTCTCTCTGTTGGAAAGTTCTTTTATCCTCGGGGGAAACTTCTTGACATATATCGTACCCAGAAGCTTGACCCATCTTTTACCAACATGCCTGACAATTTGGAGGAACTACCCCAACTAACTCAAGTAACTGCTGTCGAACCATTAGCTTTTGTTGCTCCCCAGGCTGAGGAGGAGGCGAGTTTTACAACTTTTCCTTTTTATTAATAGAAATATTTAATGCTATAAAACTTGATTGTGAATAGCACAATGACAAACTCATCCCTTTTTACAGGCCATCTTGAACGACATATTGGAAGGTAAAATAAGTGGCAGTGGGTTATCATACAATTTAGTTAGGAAGGGTGGATTGTCAGATAATGATACAGGTGATTTATCCTTTGAAACCTCATTAGTTGCACCTTCAAATTCTGAACATTTTGATCTTTCATTCTTTTAATTGTATTTCCTTTGGTGGTATTTGAATATTTCTCTCGCTAACTGCATATGTTTCTTTGTTTTGATTAGAAGAAAATGTGGATTCCGTTGGTGCAAAACAGGTCCTCCCTGCAGATATCACAGAAGAGATACTAGATGACTTCTCAAAAGCTACACAGGGTAATATTCACGAAGCTAGTGTGGATCATATCTTTTACAACAACTTAATTAAATCAGGTTCGTAAGATGTGAAATTTATAGAAAACTGTTTTAATATTACTGAGAAAGAGTTTTACTCTGATGACTTATGAAAG
Source organism: Olea europaea var. sylvestris (assembly GCF_002742605.1). Lineage (NCBI taxonomy): Eukaryota > Viridiplantae > Streptophyta > Magnoliopsida > Lamiales > Oleaceae > Olea > Olea europaea. The sequence goes on along the minus strand of NC_036242.1, from coordinate 19,579,692 downwards.
CAAACATTTTTACCTTGCCTCAGAGAAAACTGTTAATGATTATGGAAAACAAGAAGTTTCGGAGTCAAGTGGAACAGATTTGAATATCAGTGGCTTACAGGCTTCTATTGGTCGTCAGTCCGATGGTTCGCAGCTCAAAGTTGCAGATTCTGCTGTTACCAGACCTCTGTTTGACGGACGTTCATCTGTTACACTGTTGGAAGTCAATAATAAACTTCCTGATGATTCAAATTCCCTATTTGGTACTCCAACTTCTGAGCGGTATTGGGATGGCAATCTCCATAAATTTGGCAGAACTGAAAATCAGTTAGAAAGGAGAATCCTTCCTGAGGAATTAAGTCTGTACTATCGTGATCCACAAGGAGATATCCAGGGACCTTTCCTTGGAGTGGACATTATTTCATGGTTTGAACAAGGGTTTTTTGGGACTGATTTGCCCGTTCGCTTGGAAGATGCTCCTGATGATGGATCCTTCCAGGAATTGGGTGACGTTATGCCACATTTGAAATTTAAACATGGATGTGATACTATTACCGATTTTTATTCTGATATAGAAAAATCTGTTTCATTGGTGGATAAATTAGAGGTAGGTTTACAAGCTTCTGCTTCTGCTCCTGTTTCTGAATTTATTCCCTCTACTTCATTAGATGGTCCGAGTTAGCAGTCATCTGATTTTGCTGCTTTCTTATTACAGCTTGGTAAGTCAGAAGTACCTGAGCATCATGGTCGTCCATCACTGAGGTTGTATTCCTCAGGAAATGTTCATGACTTTGCTACCCAAGATGAAGGTTTGGTTATCTTAAATCTGGACTTGTTAATTCTGATGATCAATTAAGTAGCATTTGTATCTAATCATCTTCACTGTTTTTTTCCAATTTAACAGATATTGTGTTTCCAGGCAGACCTGGAAGTGGTGGCAATCCTGTTGGGAAATTTTCTAGGGGGTTTGGCGAAACTTCTGCCAATTTTGGTAACCAGTCGACTCTTCCTACCGAACTGAAAGACCCTGGAGTCTCATCTCAGAAGGATAGTAAGTTGCATCCTCTTGGGTTGTTGTGGTCTGAGCTTGAAAGTACTTATGCTAAGAATAGTCAGATGCCAAATACTTTAGCTAATGCACATGTTGAGGATCAACATTTAAACCATGTGTCCGGAAGATTTGCCCCCTCCAGTTCAATGGCCAATTCAACTCATGTGTCTGGAAGATTTGACTCCTCAAGTTCAATGGCCAATTCAACTCATGCCACAGAGACGTGGTCAGATGTTTATGGTAGAAATACTCTTTCCGATCCCAAACTCTTTCCAGATGTCATGGAGGCTCGCCAGTGCATGGACCAAGACTATAGCCACTTTGATTTGGAGGACAAGCTATCGTCCCTACAACTGCAACAGCAGCATCGTCATCAACATAGTTTAATGCCTCTTAATAATACGCAACTGAATGATGCAATGCTAGAACGAGTGCCAAGTCAGAGTATGATGCACCACCAACAGTTGGCCAATCAAACAGTACAAGATCTGGAGCACTTTTTGGCCCTTCGGTCGCAGCAGCAGAGGCAATTGCAGCTTCAACAACAGCAACAACAGTTCCACCAACAGCAAATGTTCTTGAAAGAGCAGCAAGAGTCCCAGGCCAGACAGGTGCTTTTTGAACAACTGCTGCAGAATCAAATTCGGGAATCTGGCCAAGGGCAGTCTCGTGTTGATGCTCTTAGATCAGACAGTGCTCTTGAACAAGCAATATTGAAGCAGCACGTTCTTAATGACCTGCAACAGCGTTCACATTTTCCACCAAGGCGTGCTGACTCATCCCTGCAGCAATTAATACAAGCAAAATTTGGGCAAATGTCCCATCAAGGGCAACCTAATGACTTGTTGGAGCTGTTATCTAGAGGAAATCATGGGCAACATCCCTTGGATCAGCAGATTCTTCAGCTAGAACAGGGAAGATCTTTGCCGTTGGGTCTCAGGCAGCGTTTGGAAATGGAAGAAGACAGGCAAGCTAGTCATGGGTGGCCTCTTGATGAAGCCAATCAGTTCCTTAGAAATCCTGCAACTGCTCATCGAGCTGGCTCCTCTGGATTCGGTCCATTAGATCTTTATCAGCAACAAAGAGGGGCTGCTGAGGACCAATTCAGCCATCTTGAACTAAATGGTTTATTACAAGAGAGAATCCAACGAGGAATTTATGACCATGGCATGCTGCCGTTTGAGCGCTCAATGTCACTACCTGATGGCTCTACTAGTGTAAACCTGGATTCTATGAATTCTATGGCCCGAGCTCATGGTTTAGAAATTCAGGAGCAGACTACACGACTGCATCCAGGTGGTCCAGGCAGTAGATTCTCATCAGGGATCTACTCTCAGCATTCATACCAACCTTCAATTCCCGATCAATTTCATCCACACTTGGACACCACTGAGGGTCACTGGTCTGAGAATCATAGTCAGTTATCCAGTGACTGGGTTGAATCAAGAATTCAGCAACTACATAATGATAATGAGAGGCATAAGAGGGAAGCGGATGTCAAATGGACAATGGAAGATCCGAGTTTATGGATGTCATCTGGACTAAATGATGACAGTTCAAAACAGCTGTTCATGGAATTACTGCATCAGAAATCGGGCCAACAGACCAATGAGGTATCCCAAGGGAGAAGGCCTTCAGGGACAGGTGATGCAAATCATTCAATTAGTCTTCTTTTAGATCAGGAGGCAGGTACCAAGCACTCCTTTACCATTGGGTCCTATTGTTCTGATTCAGGTGGATTACTTCAGGATCTACTAGCTGATGGAATGACCAATGCTCTGGAACAAGTTGGATTGCCTTTAAGCTCAAAGTCTGGAGAAAATTTCAGTTCTGGAATTGGTGAAAGCTCTCAGGTAATTTACAACTACTCTAGCATGGAATACATATTATTCTTTGAGGTAAATTTATTGAATGTGGAGGAAATCACCCAAGTACTCATTAGTGAAGATGGTGATATGCAGGGACCAGATTCAGTATCGCAAGCAGGCATAGTTGAGCGGGCTGGCCTTGTAGATAGTGGGGAAGTACCTGTTAGCGTATTCGATCAGCATGCTTCATTTCGCTCTACTGGTAACTTTCTGTTCTTGGTTGCTTTCCTTTCTCGTTCTTCCACATACGTAAATGTGAATCACTAAATTTCTGAATTGTGGCCAGGGTTTAATTCAACCGATTCTTTTTCGGAGGAGGCTGCTAAGGATAGGTAAGAACAATCTTGGGTGCTCTTACTGCTATAATTAGAGAAATCTCTAGTCATTGAATTTTTAAATTCTTTTCGACTTTGACAAAATTCCCGAGAAAATTTACTTTGGCGAAATAATATATCGTTGTTTTCTGGGAACTGTAGTTCCCACTATTTGGACTTCATTTTGAATTTTAATGTAATGTAGTTAATAGATTGTTGTCTCGGTGGGAACTATTATTATTATTATTATTTTTGATAGGTAATCAGATAATTTTATTAATCAAAGGAATCTAGGTGGGAACTATTATTCCACTAATTATTATTTCTGGGCATTTTCTAGGATGTTGTTTCTTAATAAGTGACAAAGTTTCGCTTGAAATCAGATTGGAAGTAGTAGATATTATTTCTGCATTTAAATTAAGCTGTTGTAGTTGTGGAATATTTGTTCGAGATTTCTTGATGTCACTGTTCTTTCTGTAAATTTTGTTATCTTCTCTATGTCTCTTGATTCAACATTTTTACACGTTATTATGGGCAGTTTGCAATCCACCACATCAAAAATGCCGGAAAACATCTTGCTGAGACGTCCACCTGTTTCACGGGCTGCATCTTCTCAGGGAGCGGTGTCTGAATTGACTGCTGATTCAGTCATCAGAGGAAAACACATTCCAAATGCGGTGCCTTCTGACGGTAGGAAAGGATTTTAATTTTTCATCTTCTGTGTTTTTATTTACCATTGTAATGCCTCCTCGTGTTTTTTGTAACAGATGTATTGGCATCTTTATTATTCACATGTATTTGTTCATTTCTAATTACTCGCTTCACTTTTTCTTCTTGCTTTTCAGTGATGAGGGGAGAAACGGGAGGGGATCCAGGAAATGTTGACCGTCCATCATCTGGCAATAAGTCCATGGAGTTTCAACGGGCTGATGCTGATGCTGATGTCCTTGAGACGTCGTTCAGTGACATGCTTAAAAGCAATGCTAAGAAACCGACTCCTCAAGAAAGTAATGCACCAGCAGCAGCTGGAGCTTCAGAGTCATCAGAAGTAATGGGGGCAAAAAACAGCAAGAAGAAGGGGAAGAAAGGTAGACAAATTGATCCTGCTCTTCTAGGATTCAAAGTCACAAGCAACAGGATCCTGATGGGTGAGATACAGCGGATAGAAGATTAATCTCTCCTGTCACCGTAATTTGTTGTAGAGGTTTGAGTTTGTATAGTTTTTTTAGCAAAGTTAATTCTTTTGTTAAAGTTTTCCTATCGCCCAGTTGTATTTCATTGGTGAGGATGTAAAGGCGGTTCTCGGCTTGTTTAGTTTTTAGAGGTAAATTTGACTTAGGATTGCTCAAATATTTTGTACAGATTTTTTACGCACATCAAATCAACAAAGAATAATGGTACTATGCCAAATCAGTAAATTTTGCTTAATATGTTACGTAAGAACAAGTCTAATGGCCAAGTTCAAGAGGAATGGCAGATGATGGCAACATGCAATGACAAGCTCAAAAGCAAGATAGATGATCTATGTACTAGTACTGCAGTCAAGAAGGCTAAAAAGAGGATAATCCCTCTCTTGATATCGAAATGATTTAGTGAGAAGGGGATCATCCTACATTAGCATAGTGATTCAACACCTCAGGTTCTAGTTTTGGTTAGATGAAGTTGCAATAACTTTCGAAACTTCATAGCTGGACTCGGTTTGAGTCTATTGCTTTCGATCATTAGATATTTTGCCCACTTACATCTTGAGCTTTTCTTGATTTGTTTGGATGTAACTTCATATCAAATGATATCTTAATTCTTCTCTTGGATTTTGCTGCTGCTTAAGTGAAATCTCTAAGATTTGGTACAGTTTTGAACGTGTTTCAGCTCATGCAATTTGGGTCTTGCACTGTTTCGGCCAGATTCATTGTTCTAGGGGTGAAACTATTTATAGATTTTCAAAGGCAGATTCGAGTTTCAGTGTTTTAGCAAGTGCTTTTGGGTTTCGTGTTCAAGGCTCCCTTTGTTTTGCCAGATTCAAGCCCCACCTTTGGAGTTTTTATTTGGTCTGCAGCTTGGATCCTCTTCTTGGAGGTTCATAGTTTCATATCAGCTTGGTATTCCTTGGTTCAGTTCGGCCAGAACGTTGCACTGGGCCAGATGAATATCAACTTTCCAGAATACTTGGTTTTCAACTGGGTTCTTGGATTGTGATCGGCCTGCTCCTTGGGGTTCAACGTGGGGGAGTTCTACTTGCTTGTCAACTTCACTTGAATATCTTGAAGATTGTATGTATGTATTTGGTTATTTTCCCTATTTTGATATTGGTCAAAGAAGTTGGAAGTGTTTGGCAGCTTTTTGGAGTCTTGTAACGGCTACATTGGGTTAAAAATTTGTCTTTTGCCACCCACTTACCTAGTTATTCTGACTTTGGTCACAGGCTTGCAGATTTCTGTCTCCTTTCACCTTTTCACCTTCAACGGTCCATATTTCTTCCTGAGCCTTTTGGACACCTGCTGTAAATGGGCAGGAAAAAGGGCCATCATAGTGGACCACTCCACTTAAAACACCTCCCCAGGCCAACAAAAATGTCCAGCAAACAGTAAAGGATATGGTAGGTCCAATTAAGCCTGATATTGCCCCAATCCTTGCTATCCAAAAACAACAGTTAATTGCTGACCCAAACAAGCAACATGCTGGAAATTTGATTCAGGCAGCTCAGATTGCTGGAGTTTCGAGCAAGGTAAGCAATGTTACAACAGATAAGGATTTTTGGAAAGGTCTTAGCGATGAGAACTCACCAAGTGTGTCCCAAACACTTGGTGATGACGATACAGATTCAGGAAGTTTGACTGGGGCGATTTAGGTAATCAAAGATGATGTTGTTAGCGGCGAAAAAACTACCAAAGCTCCATGGGTGGATCTTTTTAAGGATAACAGGAAATCTGAAGATGGTTTTAAGATGCGATCATTCGAAAATCTGCCCGAAGAAGTGGTTTTAACCGAAAATGATGCGGATGATGTTGAGAAGTCGATGGGTTATTGCCTTGTTGGGTACTTTGCAGGTAGATTCCCGGGGAAATCAGCCCTGCTTCAACTTTGCGACTCATGGAAGGTAAAGTACCAATACTTAGTACACAAAAGTGGTTGGTTGATCTTCAAGTTTGAAGATGAATCTGAAAGATTAAGTGTGCTTCATGGAGGGCCCTACTTCGTCTTTGGGAGACCATTAATGCTTAAAGTTATGCCCCGTTATTTCCAGTTTGATGATAAAGAGGTTTGCACCATGCTGGTGTGGATAAATTTACCGGGTTCACCCTTGGAATTTTGCGATCCGGTGGCATTGGGGAAGATCGTTTCTAAAGTTGGTAAACCAATTTCCACTGACAAACTCACTGCCACAAAAGGTAGACTTTTCTATGCAAGAGTACTTGTTGAAGTTGATGCCTCAATTGAATTGGTGCGGTTAGTTAAGTCGAAGCTGCCTAACGGAAAGCCTAGGGAGCAAGAGATTTACTTTGAACATGAGCCGAAATTTTGTGCCAAATGCAAAGTTTTTGGCCATAATACACATGGTTGCAACCTTAAAAAACAGGCTGCAAATGCTAAGGGAAAGGACAGCGACGTTAACACACCGAATAGATCACATGCTGCTTCACAAATGACGAGTGGACAGGATACAGAAATCAAGCACATTGGAGGAACAAATTTCGGACCAGGCTATTTTGATATCACAAAAAGAACAGAAAATTGCTAGAACTCAGCAGCAGAGAGGATCACAGACTAGGCAAAATGCTGTGGTAGATGCACCACAGCCTGGCACAAACAATCAATTGCTGGACAACTGATTAGCATGATTGAGAACCAGCAGGGTGATGGACAATTCATTGAGGTTAACAAGAATAAGGGCAATGTGCAACTCCAATCCAGATAGAGGCAACTCAAGTGGCTAATCCTACTTCACAAGGACTACCAAACAATGAAAAGTTGAAAGGAAAGCTCGACAAGCAAAGGAAAATTTTGGCTTCTAAAGATAGTAGGAAGAAGTGAATTTCCCTTGCTTCATCATCATGAAGATCGCATCATGGAATATCAGGGGTTTGAACCTACCCCTAAAGCAAAATGGGGTTCGAAGCTTCATCAACCAACACAACATTGATGTTATGTGTATATTGGAGACAAAACTTGGGGTACCAAAATAGATCGTATTATGCGGAATAAATTCAACGGATTGTTGCAAGTGAACAACTTCCTTACTCATCAGGCCGGGCGTATTTTGATCTTATGGAATCCTTTGAAAGTTGAACTAGAAGGACTAGAGACCTCACCACAAGTTATTCGTTGTTTGGCTAAATGCAAGGTAACTTCTTATATCTTCCATGTTAGCTTATTTATGCTTTTCATTCTATTGTTACCCGAAGACCCCTTTGGTACAACATTAAGGAATTTGGCTTAAACCATGATTTACCATGGATGTTAGTCAGGGACTTTAATAATGTGCTTAAAAATGATGAGAGGAGCAACGGTGCTCAAGTTACTCCATATGAAGGTAGGGACTTTGAAAGTTGTTGCCTTAGTGTTGGCCTCACGGACGTTAGATCCATTGGCTATTATTCACTTGGACTAATTCTTCAATTTGGAGCAAGATAGATAGGACTATGGTAAATGATACTTGGGTACAAGTAGGACTCCATTGCCTAGCTGATTTTCAACCTTCAGGCTGCCTCTTGGACCATTCACCTTATATCGTTTTGATGGTTGAACACGATGGGAGCAGAAGAAAGTCATTCAGAGTATTCAACATGTGGACAAACCATGATGATTTTCGGGATGTTGTTCAAATAGACTGGAATCATGCGGTTTTGGGCACTAAACACTTCATTCTTTGCAAGAAATTACATCATCTCAAAGGGGCCTTGAGAAAGCTAAATGAGAAACACTTTGGGCACATTTCTAATAGGGTTGAGGCAGCAAAAAGGAACCTGAAAGTAGCTCAACTCGAGTTACATGACTCTCAACTTCAATATAAGGTGCAACAATTGAGAAAGGAAGCTATGCATCTATGTGAAGCAGAGAGGAACTTCTATTTTCAGAAAGCCAAGTGTTCCTACTTGAAAAGCAGTGACATATGTACTAAATTTTTCCATTCGATGGTCAAGAGGAATACAAAGAAGAATTATATTGTAGTTGTAGCAAAAGAGGATGGTACTCTTACCACTTCTCAAAATTAGGTTGCCGCATAATTTTTTCGATTTTATGAAACACTACTAGGAACCAACAGTCAAGTCCATCCGATTGATTCTGTTATTTTAAAGGCTGGGCCTGGGATCTCTTCGGAACATTTTACGGCACTAGCTAGGGACATTTCGAGGCAAGAGATCAAGGATGCTTTATTTGATATTGGTGACGATAAATCACTAGGACCCGATGTATATATTTCATGTTCTTTCAAAAAGTCTTAGGAGACTGTCAGGAATGATTTCATGGGAGGAATTGAAGAGTTCTTTACTTCAAAATCTCTACTTAAACAAATTAACGATACTGTCATTGCATTGGTGCCTAAGTCGAGCCACTCACCTACCATTGGGGATTTTAGACCTATTGCATGTTGTAACGTATTCTACAAAGTTATCACAAAGATACTTGCTAATAGATTGAGCCCGATACTTGAGAATATTACTGACCGTGCATTGGCCGCATTCATCAAGGGACGGAGTATGACGGAAAATATACATCTTGCACAAGAATTGTTGAGACAATATAATCGGAAGCGAGTCTCTCCTAGATGTCTTTTAAAAATTGATCTTCATAAATCATATGACTTGGTAAGTTGGGATTTCTTTAAAGACGTCCTTATTAGGTTGAACTTCCCTCCAAGATTTATTGATTGGGTAATGGAATGCATCACTACACCTTCATACTCCATTGCATTAAATGGTAGTTTACATGGTTTCATAAAAGGCAGAAAGGGACTTCGACAAGGAGATCCTCTCTTCCCCTTCTTATTTGTGCTATGTCTTGAATATTTCTCAAGAATGTCGAAGGCTGCAATTGATAATGGTGAGTTTAATTTTCACCCTAAATGGGGTCTACTTAAGATTACACATCTTGCCTTTGCTGATGATTTGATGCTTTTCGCGAGAGGGGATGTTATATCAGTTCGCATTTTAATGGAATGCTTGGATAAATTTGGAGATTCTTCGGGACTTCGAATGAATACCATGAAATCAAGTTTATTTACAGCTGGTATTCAGGGACATGAGTTGGAAGAAATTCAAGAGTTGACAAGTATTCTGAAGGTTCGATGCCTTTTTGTTATTTGGGTGTATCCCGCTAGCTACCGGAAAGCTTAAGTCGGCTATTTTACATCTCTCTTAGACAAGATTTTAGCATACATAAGCGCTTGGATAGCATCTTCACTCTCATATGCTGGAAGAGCAGAATTATTACAAATTGTACTTCAAGGAGTAGAGTGTTTTTGGTTGTCTATCTTTCCAATTCCTGCTACAGTCACTTCGAGGATCATTATTCTATATTGAAACTTCCTTTAGGGAAGAAGCCTTTGGTAGCTTGGAAAGATTTGTGTCTACCGAAATCGGAAGAGGGACTTGGTTTTAGAGACATAAAATGTTGGAATTCAGCATTGCTTACAAAATTCCTATGGAACATTCATGAAAAAAAAGGATACACTGTGGGTTAGATGGGTTAACCACGTCTACCTACGCGGTGCATCTGTTTGGAAGAAGACAGCCAAGAAAGATGACTCCTCCACTTATCAAAAGCTGCTGGAAACGAGGGACGGCTTGATAGAACCTGTGATCCATGTGAATCGTCAACTGAAACGGTTCAACGCTTATTCTTTCAAAGTTCATTGAGCTCCTCCACTTGGACGCAGATAAAATCATGGCTTGGCATTACTAGATCAATTACTACGATTGGTAGCGCATTGAAATGGAAAAAAAGAGGCCTATGGGACATCTTGGCATAGTAAAGTGAAGAAAATTGCTCTTGCAAGTACAATTTACTACATAAGGGTGGCTCGAAATAGAAAATTTTTTGACCATCGTACGCCACATTTAGATAGCATAGTGAGATGGATTAAAACACATGTATACAAAGTCATGTTTTCTTTGTATCCTAATGTTTTGGTTTATTTTGAGTCACTAATGTTGGGTTGATAGATCTTTGTCGTTTATAAATCTTTTGACTTTTAATTTGCCCGGGTATGCCCGGTGTAATTGTACATGAGTTTTTGATCAATGGAATTTACATTTATCGATAAGAAAAATTATTTACCTGATAATGAAGAAGAAGAAGAAATAGAAAAAGAAGAAGAATGTTGGTACTTTTATTTTTTGATATGTTAATATTTTCTTTTCTGAACTCTTAATTCTTTTCAGTTGCTGTTAGTGTAAGGAGGTTAAAAATGGGATAAACATAGTACGAGAATGGATGATTGAGACTTTAGCTCTGGCTCTCTATTTATTGAATCGGACTGCATGCACTTGTACAAATACAGTCCCAATTCAAGATCCTTACAATCCTTGTTAACTCAAGAGAATTTATTTAAAAAAAAATCAACTCTAATTGGAAACATTGAGAAGTGTAGTGATCATTCGAGAGCATTTTAAAGTTTAGTGAGTCTTTATTGGAGTATAAGTTCAATGACAAATAAAACGAGATAAGTGAGTGATGAAGTGCAACATGTTAAATTTCAAGTGACCACTTCAAAGCATTTTTAAAATTCAGTGACTAATGAAATATGGTGAGTGAGTGATGTAGTGTAACGTGCTAAAGGTCAGTGTTTATGTGCTAAACCATTGTGCAAATAAAGGGAATGTTTCAATAACTGGGTTAAAAATTAGATTAAAACATTGCTCTATTTTAAGGAAGAACGGAACTAATTATCCTAATAATCGATGTCCTCCGCACAAAAGCAATAGGACTAGGAAATTTTTGCTCATTTTATGTTGCATATGCATTCTCTGTAATTTTCTCCTTCATTTGTGATGTAGAATCAATTAAGAAGAAGAATTAGGCAACACAGATGAAAGAAGGGAAAGGCAGAGAGAAAGAAAAAGAGGAGGAGAGGAAAGGAGAAAGCGGGGAAGAGGGGAGAGACATGGGTAACAACCAACGAAAATGTATTTCATTCACCAACTTACTTGGAAGTTCCCATCACAGCCATATAATTAACAAAACAATAAATCTAATTAAAGGCTTGGGCCAAACCCATATACAAGTCCAGTAAAATATAAAACCTAAAAAATAAGACAAAACATAAATAACTAGCCCAAACAAACGACCCAACAAATGATGTCTGCATCAACTCTCCCGAGGTGGGTAAAGCATAAAATATTGCCGTCAATATGATACCCAAAATGCTCCAAGTAATGTCGCTAAAGATGATCTTTTTGATGAGCCAAATATCGACATTGAAGTGTGATAAGTGTATTTTATACATTTATTTAAGGCCTTAAAACGATGATATTTAGTTGCTTCTCGGATAAATTATGGTCTAAATTGTTGCATTTGATGTTGGATAGGTAAAATTCAATGATGGCACAAGAAATTGGAAAAAACAAGAGGAAAACCCGAAAAAATAGCAAGATCAAAAGTTTGGGGACCAAAATGTAAATACTCAAAAGTTGTGTCAAACTTTACGATAAAGATTTGAGAGTGTTAGGAGTCAATTGGATGAGGAAAAAAGTCAAAGGAGTGAAATAGAGTCGAAGTATTCTCACAAATCAACTTCCAGCCGAAAAAATTATACTCCGAATTTTAGCCTCAACTATACCCATTTTTCGATTAGAAAAAGTTTGAATTGGAGAAATACTATATCTAGAAGAATTGAGTTATCTTTCCAACACACTTTGAATCACCTCAATAGGATATCGAGAGAGGAAGATATAACTAAAATACTGAAAGCTGTTTGAAAAAAAAACCCATAACAATGCAGTTGCATAGTCATAAAATCATGCAATCGCATCTATGCATGCAGAGAAGAATCTTGAGTCCAAAAAGTGATCTATGTGGTAGCATGATAATGTACTTTGCGCTAGCATAGTACAGAAGTTTGGCCGAATCTTAGGTTTCCTTATATGATTAAAACTCAATTTGGAATGATATTGGGCGATAATTTTTTACCTAAATTGGAGCCATATAAGGACCAGAATATCTCGTACACAGAGGAAGCCTCTTTAATGCATAAAAACAGCTCAAAAATTAGAGAATTGAGAGAGAATTCAAGGGGCAACAGATCAAGGGATTAAATCTACTTATTGGGAGGAAAACACATGCAATTGGAGATTGAAAGGCCGAATTCAAGGGAGAAAAACATCAAGCAATCCAACTTTTGAAGCATAAATTGGTAGAGGAAGAAGATCTTGGTGTAAGATTGGTTTCTTATTCTATATTCTTATTCAAAACCCGATGATGTCTTTCATAATAACTTCTTGTTTTTTTCATTAATATGAGTAGCAAAATCTAATTTTAAGGCGAACAATGTAACATATTTGGGATCCTTTATTTCTTTTATTTGAGATTCTTTTTCGTTATGATTATATGTGTAGATTTAGTCATGCTCTCAATACTTTAAATTTTCTGACCAATTATTCAATGATTTCATAAAAAATAATCATGTAGATTATTTCTTTAGACCACATATTAAAATCTAATAAAATAATATAACGTGTAGAAATACCTATATTAATTATTGTGGTCATAAATGAATTCTTAGAACTATTATTTCGTTTAATTAAGTTTGATTCGCACATAGATATAGATTGAAGTAGTTAAATAGGCTCAATGAGAACTTGATAAGGATGAATTGAATAGAATAGGAGAATTCCACTGAACACTACCTTAGATCTTATGAATTTTGATTTAAAAATTAAAGATGAGCAATAGGTGAAATTGTTTCATCCTAATATCCATTTATTATTTGAATTCTCAATCATTCTTTGTGTGCGCCCACGCATTGTTAGGTAGGTTGATTCAAAATCATAACCAATCATTGTTCTTGTTTATTTTTATCAAATAAAAGTTAGAAATAATAAATTGAGTATTAAAGTATAGTTCTCGTGGGAACGATAATCTGGACTCAAAAGGTCCACTTTACCACTTGATTCAAAATCATAACCAATCATTGTTCTTGTTTATTTTTATCAAATAAAAGTTAGAAATAATAAATTGAGTATTAAAGTATAGTTCTCGTGGGAACGATAATCTGGACTCAAAAGGTCCACTTTACCACTTGTTAGATCCATACTTTTGCGAGATATAAAATTGACAACAAATTTTTCGCGTCGTTGCCGGGGGACTATTTACTTTCAGTCTTAATTTGTTTTATTTTCAACTGCTATTTGATTTGTTTACTTTCTTTTATTTAAAGAAAAAAGTGTTTTGTATGTTTCGTGCTCAAGGCAATGATCTTGAACTGTTTGATTTGTAATAAAACGTACCTTCAGACGAAAACACATGGAACACAAACAGAAACAACAATATCAAATGATTGAGAATCTAAAAAAATCCTATTCCTATATAGTCAATAGGACAAATGGCCGCGAGAGATCAACATCAAGAGCAAAGGGAAATAAATGAAGGAGACTTGCCAATATCTATGTTCTTAATGCTTATAGCAGCACCTGCACGGTCCAGTATTGTGTATCCAGATTTTGGAGTAAACAACTTCCAGATAAGGGCTGACTAAATTAATTTGATGGGCAACACTCTGCAATTATACAGGCTACCTTATGAGAATCCAAACACACACATCTTCAGATTTCTCAGAAATTGTCAGAATTGTTATGCTCCTGGGGTTAATGAGGACGCCACCAAGCTACGTTTGTTCCCATATACACTAAGAGATGCAGTATTGGAATGGCTAGATGTTGAACCTGATAGAAATATTACCACATGGAAGGAGCTGACCAAGAAATTCTACAATAAGTTCTTTCCACCAGCTAAGGTAGCAAAAATCAGATTGTAAATTCAAACCTTCCAAATTTAAGGAGTTGATGAGGAGAACTATCACGAGGCGTGGAACAAATTTAAGGAGTTAATGAGAACGTATACAAATCATAGGATCACCATTGGAAATTAAGTGCAAACTCTCTACACCGGACTTTCAACACTATCCAAATCTTAGGTGGATTTCTCTGCTGGCGGATCAATCATAGGAAAACAGTGCAACAATGCATGGATTTGATTGAATTAATTGTCACTACACATTCAATGTACTCATCAAAAGAGTGGTACCACCGAAAGCAGCTAGAATGTATGAATTAGGCAGCACGACTTCTACGAATGCACAAATTGCTGCTTTGACAAAGCAGGTGGAATTACTTGTAAAATTGTAAATAGATGAAGCAAATGCATTGATGGCCAGTTGAACTTGTGAGAATTGTGGGAGAAATCATGCTATAGAAAATTTCTTGATGCTTGCTTCTTCAGAGGAACAAGTAAATTTTATTCAAAATGGTTCTCGTAATTTCAACTCATATAGGAACAACTTCCAACAAGAGAAAAGACCAAGTTTGGAGGAGATGTTTCAACAATATGTGCAGAAGATAGATAAGGTGTTCCAGCAAATTGACACTAACTTTCAAAATTAGTAGGCATCCATTAAGAAACTAGAGACACATTGGTCAGATAGCTCAACAACTTGCAGAACGTCCTCAAGGGACATTGTCGAGCAATACAATGATAAGTTCTAAGAAATCGGAGATGGTAATTAGAATAGTGGACAACGATCCACCCAAGGCCTCCGTGAAAGTTAAAGTATATATACCCCCACTTCCGTTTTTCCAAAGACGTCGAAAGAGGTCAACAGAGCAATACATTCATGCTATAACTATAAAGATTGATGTACAATTGCCAAAGGTTAATGCTAAGAGACCAGAAAGGAAAGATGACCAGGAAGTGATTGATGAAGTTGCCATGGTAGAAAAAGCTGTACCAACCTCAACTGAAAATGAAAAAAGTGCAGAAATATCTACTGCCAAGGCATAGTGTTAGTCAAGACGTACGTGTCCGACATTCATTTTCCTCAAAAACTCAAGAAGAACCAACTAGACACAAATTACGGAAGTTTTCTCGATGCTCTCAAGAAGCTCCAGATCAATATTCCGTTCATTAATGCGATATTATAAATTCCAAGTTATGCAAAATTTTTGAAAAAGATGTTGATAAATAAAAGAAAGCTTCCGGAGTTTGAAACTGTGGCATTAACTGATGAAAGTAGTGCAAGAGTTCTAAGAAAAATGCCTTTTAAGTTGAAAGATTCAGGGAGTTTTACTTTACCAATTTCAATTGGAAATTCCTGTTCAATTAATGTATTGTGTGACACATGTGCTAGTATTAACCTAATGTCATATTCTGTTTAAAGGAAATTGGGACTAGGTAAAGTCAGTTCATTGATTTCTTTATGAGGAAAACTGGCTGCTTAACGCCCTCTCGTCTAAGGCCTAAAACTAATGGTGAGTATACATTTTTTTTTCTTTAAGCTAGAGAAGGGGCTTCAACTCGTTCACCTCTTCTCCTGCATCCCTTTGATTGCTTAGTATCTTCTCCTTATCGCACTTTTCTAGTACAAAGGATCACACACCGACTTGAGTGTTGTAACAATCCAAAGGAAGATCTCCTAGCTTAGTACTACTCAACTTGTGAGCACAAAGAAGATATAATCAAATGCAATTGGTGAAGCCTCGCAATAGAGGATGAGAAGAGGTCTCAAATTGAAGGTCTTCATTTCCATGTATCTGATCTCGACTTTCTTGATCCGGTTGAAGAGAGTGATCACAATGTAGGAGGGGTCTTAGAATATATCATCGATCTAGATTTGTTTATCAAATTTTTTATTGAACATACTAGAAGATCGAGACATTCCAGTTATATTGGGTTGGCCAATTTTAGCAACGGGGGGAACCCTGATTGACATGGAGAATGGTGAGCTAATATTGAGGATGGAGGACAACTAAGAGATATTCAATAATTACACCCAATATGAGCAACCTCCTAACATCAAAAGTTGCTATAGAGTAGATGAAGAAGAGCCACTTGATCAACGAGGTTGCCAGAAAAGAAAATCAGATTTTGGTGGACTTTTTTGTAGGGATGAAAATGGAAATATCAAAATATAGAAAGCCAGGAAAGGATGTATAAATGAGAATTGCACAAAGTGTTAGGATGGAATAATTTAGTTGGAGCCATCATAATCAATCATGGCACAAAGTCCAACTAATGACTTTAAAGAAGCGCTTCTTGGGAGACAACCCAAGTTTTCTTCTTTTATTTATTTTATTTTCAAGTTATAAGATAGTTTAGTATATTTATTAGTCTATTTAGGAGTTATCATCCATATCCCATTTACCCTTAGGTCATTGAGTAACTAAGTTGGTTATTAGATGTTTGAGCTAAGTAAACCTTGTTCCATGTATCTAATATTTCAAATTTGATTTTCCAAGGACAAGACGTCACGGAACATTCAACCCAACATTAACAAGACATGGGATAAATCTCAAGTTTCGGGGAGAATATAGAAGAAGGTTCGATCAAATTCAATACCAAGGCATCACAACGTCATAGGGAATATTGTCATTTCAGGGAAGCCTCCTCATTTTTCTTTAAATTTCGCATTGAGGCTGTTTAGTTTAAGTTTGGGGGGTGTATTATTAATTATCTAATTGTCTGCCTAAATTTTTGTGTGAGTTGGACAGTTTATCCAACAATGATAATTTACTTTGAGATTTGATATTGATTTATGAACTGTGAATATGATGCATGCTAAATTGAATGAGCTTAAACCTTGCAAAAACTTGATATTTAGATATTATACGTGCACTTGAATTGAGTTTGACACTATGATGAAACGAATTGCTTCATTTGTTTGATAGGTTGATTTAATTGGATATAGATACTTTACCAAAGCCATATTAAATTATTTATCCTTAAACCAAATTTAGCACAATCTGGAGGTGATTTTACAGTCATAGGAAAATGCGGGATGAATGTGGATTTCATTTGTGGAAACTTACGCGTAGATTGTCATAAACTAACATGATAAAACTAAGCGAAAGTCTTAAATTGGAGGTTGGTTTGATTGAATAAGTGTGTGATAGGGGTCTTGCACTAATCAAGGCATATACATTTGAAATTTAAAAATCTTCTCTTTCGAATCTTCATGACTCGAATAATTAAGCCTGCAAGAGTATTTTAAAATCTAGTGTCTTAAAGTCGTCTGATTTGTGAGTTATCAACCTAAAGCTCGTTACAGGGGTCATGTAGAAGGCAATCAAAGATGAAGTTGCACTTGAAACAAAAATTGGTTATCTTTGAAGCCTTTTTAACTCGGACCAGTAAGCTTGTAAGGGTGTTTAAAATCTTGTATCCTAAAATCATCTTATTTGGGAATCATCGGCCTAAAACCTGCCACATGGGTCATCTAGAAAACTTAATGGAGAGAATACTAAAAAAAAAAAAAAACTTATGAAAAATAAAAAAAGCAAGTGCATAAAAAGAGCAAAAACACTAAATACCTTGGTTAAGCCCAGTTATTTGAGGGAATTTAATTTTCTATGAAGGATAATTAGCTGGTTGAGTCGTGGCAGCCAAAACGATCAAATAATGGGAGAATTTCTGCTCATTGAAGTGTTGACCTTTAACTAGTGACGTTCAAACTGAACTCGAGAGGGTGAGGATAGAAATGAAATATTCAACCTTAAATTACACAATAGGAACGAATGAAAATAATAAGTTTGAGGTTAAGTGAATCACACGAGAAACGTAAAGATATATTTGACCACAAAGGGTCAGGAATTGAAACAACTTGTACAGTTATGGTCGATTACTTAACTTCACACACACACACGCGCGTTGGTTTTGCACTGGAAGAGTAGATATTGGTTTGGTATTATGACTTGAAGCATATTTGTGGAATAAATATCAAAATCTCAAATCCGGAGGTAAAAAGCTTGATTGTCTAACCAATTATCTTTTACATGCTTGTGTGTTCGTAGTTATTTAGATGATAGTTTCGTTTGAGAAAAAACAAATGTTCAAGTTATTCAAGGCATTAAAACTATGATATTTAGTTGTTTCTCAAATGAACTATGGTCTAAATTGTTGCATTCGGTATTGAATAGGTAAAATTCAATGATGATACAAGAAATTGGAAGAAATAAGAGGAAAACTCGGATAAAGAGCAAGATCAAAAGTTCGAGGATCAAAATGTAAATACTCAAAAGTCGTGTCAAACTTTACGATGAAAATTTGAGAGTGTTAGGAGTCAATCAGATGAGGAAAGAAGTCAAATGAGTGAAATGGAGTCAAAGTATTCTCTCGAATCAACTTCCTGCTGAAAAAATTATGCTCTGAATTTTTAGCCTCAACTTGATACCAATTTTCCGGTTAGAAAAAGGTCGAATTGGAGAAATACTACTTCTAGAAGAATTGTAGCTCTTTGAGTTATCTTTTGGACTCACTTTGAATCACCTTAATTTGATATCAGGAGAGGAAGATATGACCAAAATACTGAAAACTGTTTGACGGAAAAAATTTATAACTATACAGTTGCATGGTTATAAAATCGTGCGGTCTCATCTATGCATGTAACGAAGAATCTGGAGTCCAGAAAGCAATCTATACGGTAGCATAATACAAAATTTTGGTTGATTCCTAGGTTTCTTTGCTTGATTAAAACTCAACTTGGAATGATATTGGGCGATATTGTTTACCTAAATTGGAATAAGGACTAGAATGCCCCATACACAGGGAGAGCCTCTTTTATACATAAACACACTCAAAAACATTAGAGAATTGAGAGAGAATTCCAAGGGGACAAAAGATCAAGAGATTGAATCTACTCATTAGGAGGAAAACACATGCAATTGGAGATTGAAAGACCGAACTCAAGGGAAAAAATCAAATAATCCAAGCTTTGAAGCATAAATTGCAAGAGGAAGAAGATCTTGGTGCAAGATTGGTTTCTTATTCTATATTCTTATTCAGAATTCAGTAATGTCTTCCAATATAACTTCTTGTTTTCCTTTCATTATTATGAGCAGCTAAATCTAATTTTAGGGTTAACAATGTAACATATTTGGGATCTTTTATTTCTTTTATTTGAGATTCTTGTTCGTTATGATTATATGTGTAGATTTAGTCATGCTCTCAATGTTTTGAATTTTCTGGCCAATCATTCAATGATTTCGTAAACAATAATCACGTAGAGATGCAAATTCTTTATTTAGACCATATATTAAAATCTGGTAAATTAATATAATGTGTAGAGATACCTATATTAATTACTGTGGGCATAAATGAATTCTTAGAATTATTATTTCGTTTAACTAAGCTTAATTCGCATAGAGATATGGAATTGAGGTAGTTAAATAAGCTCAATGAGAGCTCGAGAGGGGTAAATTGAATACAATAGAAGAATTTGACCCAACACTACCTTAGATTTTATGAATCTTGATTTAAAACTTAACGGTGATTAATACGTGAAATTGTTCTGCTCTAATATTTATTTGAATTCTCAAATATTCTTTGTGTGCGTCCAAGTATTGTTAGGCAGTTAGATTCAAAATCATAACCAATCATTGTTCTTGTTTATTTTCTTCAAATAGAAGTTAGAAATAATAAATTGAATATTAAAGTATAGTCATGTGGGAACGCTATCATCATGTGGGAACGCTATCAAAAGGTCCACTTTACCACTTGTTACGATTCGTACACTTGTGGGATATAAATTCAACAACAAAGTGCAACTAGTAAGTACTCATTCAACTCATGTCAAAATCTTCACATGATTGTGCATAATGTGGAGTAATAAAAGCACGTCGATCTACCTAACAAACAAGGAAGTACCGATTCTCTCCATCAATGGTTAACACAACCTGTTCATCTAAAGTATCATCAATTTAATCTTTATGTGCTGTGATAGGTGTTATTGGAATAGAAATGGTAGCATATGTAAGTTGGTGGTCTACATATGAAAGTAGAAAATGATCATTAAAACGATTAAAATAGTCTCTGTAAATGACTAAGTCCTCAAAATATAAAGTAGGGTTTTAGCCAAAATGTGAGAAATGATCAATGAAATGTGCATTTGGACCAACGTGTTTTAAAATTTTAAAAGGACCGATACTACAGTCTTGCAATATTATATAATTCCCAATATTAAATTCAATATGCCTTTTATGCAAATTAACTCGAAGTTTATATGATGCATTGTTTGTCTCAAGTTGATTATTGATCTCAATATGCTTGTCATGAGGATGATGTACAAATGCCTTAGTTGACATCGACGCATTAGCATGTGGGGGCATGGGAATAAAATCTAAAGGCCTCCTAAGCTTATAATCATGAATAAGTTCAAAGGGACTCAAATCTAGAGAGCGATTTATAGGATTGTAATATGCAATTTGAACTGTTTAGAGGATTGAATCCCAATTTCCAAGATTTTCATGGACTAGACACTTTAAGAAGTTGTTAGGACTTTGGTTAGCCACTTCAATTTGACCATCAGTCCTAGGGTGGTCTACAATGGAGAATTTCAATTTAGTAATAACCATAGGAGGTTTTCCAAAAGTGGCTAGTGAAATCATTCTCCTGTTTGGTTTGGGTACGAATACAACATACAACACGTAATCAAGAGGTGTTAGGAACAAAGGGTATATTATCTAGATTCTCAGAAAGAGTTTGAATATCTCCTAAGGATGTGTCCTCATTATTACCCAAGTCACCAAAATCATCAAGTTTAGGTTCATAGACTATATTTTCTAATGGCTCATCTATTACATTATTTCGTTCTTCAATAACTAAAGCTTGACAACAATATTTAGAAGAGATGTGACTAAAGTCCTTACAGTTGAAGCACTGCCAAGTCAGGATTATTTTTTCTCATGTTATAGCAATACCTAGACAATTTAGCATAACTTTTCTCGGCCGAGCTCATTAAGTTCTCAACGTGCATTCTTCGGCCTTGCAGGCCTTCTGGTAGCTCTTGATCGCTCTCGTACTATCGAAAAACGTCGTTAATGATATTCGAAGATTTGTAGATCATCCGTAGGTCCTAATACTAGTGCATTATTCGTCGACCAATAAACCATGCTCGAACTTTCCTTTTATCATTTCGACGAATTTCCACTTTGTAAATATGTTTCCTTGTATATTTGCAAACTACAAATAACTCATTCACATCCATCTTAGTTGCTCACAAGCGTCAAAGGCAACTGTTGTTGATGTAGATAATCGTCAACAATGATTTTTTTTTTTTTTTTTTTACCTTGAACTCAAAGTTGTATTTTAATGAAATCTGGTACATAGTTTCCTGCAAATCTTTTTTTATTTCAAATAGTTGCTCGACATATAAATTTTCGTCATTAGGAATTACATGTGAAGAATTAAAGGACGGTCCACTTGATCCAGCCCTTGAGCTCCCACCTCGCTTATATCTAGGACGGATAAAATAATCAAATTCTCATTTATAAATTCATTTTCATTCTTGTTGTCGTAAACTACCAACGAAATTTTGTGCGTAATAGCAAGATCACGATAAGGAGCAATTGTCTTAGAATGATCACATTATTCTCACGAGCTATCTTCACTGTATCCCAAAAATTATTGACATTATATTCACTCTATTCGAATCTTCGTGTTTACCTTTGACGACATCATTCCTTACTAATGTCACACAAAGAGTAGTCGGAGTCGTGTGCATTTTGTTCAATTCTAATAGATAATTCACTTTAGCATCGGAAGTAACCTTTATAGGTAGAATCGAAATGGATGAATACATGTTGAATAGAAATCTCAGTTCTATATCGTACTGAGAGGAAATGATATTCAACTTGTTTTGCAAATCATGGTACATTCCCGCATATGATATACTCTCTGTTACAAAAATTGGAATACCACCATGTATATCACTTGTCCACGAATTCAAAATCATCAAAGTAACAAATCGAGATTACGAATCATATCTACAACATGAATCAAAAATTTTAATTATAAGAAAAATTAGTCAGAAATTTAGCTCCACCCATTGAGCAAAATTTATTTTTAAAAAGAAGGTTTTATAGCCGGCTATTAATAGTCGGAAACGCCGACTATTAGTCGTAACAGTTGGCTATTGCCGTCGGCCATTTCAACATGCAGATGAAATTTTTCTTGTTCATGATTAAAAAAATTATAGATTTGATAAAAAAAATTTCTACATATATTAACTATGTCGAAATAAAATTTATCAATTAAAACGTGTACTAATCTAACAAAAACCAAGTTAAACATATGTAAATATACTAACTGATTCAAAATAATTGATATAAAAAAAAAATTTCCTTGTTCAGCGTTCGATAAATTATTGAAATTTTGAGGTTGAAGCAGATGAGAGATGAGAAAAATTTTATGTGTTGTAATAAACAGATAAGAAAAGTTGTCCAGTTTTTAAGTTTTAAATGGAAAGTGTTTGATTTTCACTTATTAACTAAAAGGATAATAATTTCTTTTAAACAAAACAATATTTTGTAATTATATAACATACTTAAGAACATCTTTGTCTTTTAACAATCAAGAGGTCATTGTGAAAATATTCAATTGTTCAAAAGTCAAAGTCAAAATGGAATACTTTGACCAAGCCAATTTTAAAAGTACCCCAACAAACCCCAAGTTTTGTTCGACTTTATTGGCTTTTGCTTGGACTATCAGCGGTAAAGATCTGTTTGGCATGATTTTTGAGAAGCTAATAAAATTTAAAAGTTGTTTTTAGATTTATGTAATTAATTTTATGAAAGTGCTTTTTTTAGTTAGAATAACTTTTAGAGAAAATTGATCCAACGTGACTTCCTCTAAAAACATTCCTGAAATATATAGCTTTTTTTAGATATTAAACAAAAATGAAGGTAGCTTCGTCATAAAGTTTTTCTACCAAAAGTAAAAATAAAAATAAAAGTCATGTTAAACGGGCCAAAAAAAAATATTCTAGTTTTGATTCCATAAGAATAATCCTCTTTATTTTAATTTTAAATGGTGTAATTGAAGTTATAAATCAATTATTGTTGCAATTTCAACAAATTAACAAAGATGGACACTATTCTGTAATCGGTTGTTCTATATGTACATAACAACTTATATAATGATTTACCAACAGATGATGTGACAATATTTAATTGGATCAAAATCTTATCAATAAAATAACATCCTCACTTGCATTTTGATACTTCGCTATTATGTAAAACATTATGTAAAGAAATAGGTATGCACAAGAAACATTTTCTTTCTGTAATAAAAGGGTAAGAATTTTCTCAACTGGGACCCAAAAAAAAAAAAGAAAAAAGTTGATGGGGGTAATATATATATTTATTTTGCGCTTAAATTTTCATATAAATTTGAAGAAATTTTCAAAATGTCATCACTCCCCACCCCATTGTTATTTTGAGAGTTGAGACAAGATGAAAAAATAAAAGTTATCATGAAGTGTTGTTTATATTTATGTTTTTGCATTATAACATAATTGTGTCAATTGAAATGTTGTGATTAATAGTTTGGCGGTGGACGGTGATGCTCGTAAATATTTCGAATGAATAAAATTTAGGTTCGGTTCAAATGAATTTAGCAATTTATGCACGTAACTTTCTTGTTGAACAAGAACTAGCATGGAAGTCAATCTACAACCATGTTATAATAAATGTTGACCTTCTGCCCTTCTGTGCATGAAAAAGCTTTAGGGCCTCTTCGTGAATATGAAAATTGATATTTTGATCGTTAGAGAGAAAAGTGGATATCACTTGTGAAAGAAGAAATAAAAAATGATGGTCTAAATAGTGAAAAAACTGTCAAAAAATTGATTTTTTAGAGTGAAAAATTGCTACTAGACGGGAGCTTAATTTTTGACAGGGTCAATGCTACAATAGATAAAAGGTAAATTTTTATTTTAACTACAAGATTCATTGTTGTTTAAAATCTTCAACATAAAATCCTCACAATGATTTACAGAAACCTTACTAACAAAAAGAAAAGCTCATCTTTTGGTAGTCCATTTTTGGTATATAGCCCGAGGTTGAACCGTTCGATACCATAGAATCCTTCTCATCAAACACGTCACGAATTTTCCGTTGGTCTCTACTTTTTACAGAATCAAGCAGGAATTGGGATTCTCATCACTGAATAACTGAGGGGCATAAACCAAATCTGAAGGATAGTTTGGATAAACTGCCACAGTTCTATTTTGATTTTGATTTTGATTTTCATTTCTTTCTTTTTTCTTCTCATTATTAGTTTGCTTCACAATCTCTGCATGCTGCTTCACAATCTCTGCATGCCTTCCACCTCTCTTGTTGATGAACTCTACCAGTTTCTGTGCGTCCATACTTCCTTTTACAGTCACAAGATTCTTCTCCATTTCTGGATCCACCGTTTGCACTCCTGTTATACATAAATATCAACACCCAAATCAAAACGAAAAATAGTGGTCAAGGATAGAAAGATCTTTACAAGAAAATCGTTACGACTAAATGGGAAACTAAGAATAGAAATTATATTAACAAACCTTCCATCTTGTGAATACAATGCTTCACCTCTTTAGCACACCCTTCACAATGCAGAAAAATTTTCAATACTACTTCAATCACCACTGGTGGCTGCATCCAAATGTACCAAAAAAAAAAGAAAAAAAAAGAGGGGGTCTGAATTCTATGTTTTCTATCCTCAAAATCAGTCATATAACAAATTTATGCAATTTTACCTCTGGTTTTTTCTCCTCCTTCTTTTCTTCCTTAGGCGGAATTGGAGAAATCAAGTTCACATGCTTCCCACTTTTCTTCCTTAGCCTCTCTGCAACTTTAGTAGGATCAGCTTTTTTCCCCTTTACAGTAACCTTGTGATTTTTCGCATCAATTTGAATCTCTTCGACTCCTAAAATTCACATTAAAAATCAATTAGCATTTAGCCCACTTTCATATTAAACAAAAATTCACCTAAAATTTAAAACCTATAGCAGAATAAGAATGTTGGAACCTTCAAACCCGCGGAGGCATCGGAGCACTTCATCTCGACATCCTTCACAGTGAATAGAAACACCCAGTACAATTACTCCATCTGGGTTCTTTTTATTCTGTTCCATTTTTGGGGTTTCAGCATTGATGTGTGAATGGCATTCTCCACTTTGTTGCTGCTGCCTCAATTTTTCTCCCTGTTCCTTCTCTGTTGC
>NC_036242.1:19547745-19549729 GCF_002742605.1 Olea europaea var. sylvestris | reverse complement strand
GGAGTTTGTGAGTTTAATCTCTTATTAATTTGATAGCTTATTTTTACCAAAGATAAAGATTTATCTAATAATGTTATATGCAGCCACTTACTATTGCAATTATCCTACATAGCATACATGTGACGATTAATGATTTGATACATGAGACAAAAAAAAATTACCACATTAATAGATCAAATCACAAACTGCCATGTAGAATGTCACTAGTAGCAACGAGCGACCGTGAAAACGGGATTATAGGACAACTACGTAGTGATTGATTATCAATAGCGTTATTCTTAAACACAATATCATGAAACTACTTGAAGTATTCAGTGAAAAAAGGACTTGTAATAATGAAATAGTTGAATTTGGAGGTAAGAAAAAGTAAATGATTTTATTTCTAATCTAATCTTCTAACCCTGTTTGGCCTCCATTTTATGGTAATGAAAATGAGTGGAACAGTGTTTTTTTGAAAAATGAATAGTTGAAAAAAAAGTTTTCGATTTATGTGTAATATTATTTTATCAAAAATTATGTGATTAAAAATAGAATAAAAAAATAAAATATAATGAAATGAAAATTAATGGAACCAAACGAGAGTCTAATTTAACTAAAAGTAAAAGAGGGGAATGTCATGGAACTGTTCACAAGATAGAATTTTCTATAAGCTAGATTTAATTGGCTGGCTCACAAGCCAAACTTTTCTAACTAACAAGCCAGAAGAATATTTGGCAGGCTCAAAAGCCAGATTGTAGAATACTCATTTAGTGCCTGTTTGCGAGAAATTGTGATACAGAGAGATTGATTTTTTATTTTTATTTTTGTCAAATCAAGGGGCCTGTAGTTTTGTTCTTCTATAGGAAAAATCTTTCTTGCCAACTTGACTAAAGGTTCTGACAACAACATTTCGCAAAAGTCTAATTTACCGTGTATGCAATTGTGCTTGAATATTTGTTTTTCATCCATTTCGGCAAATTAAGGGCATTTTTGGGTATTTTCTGCAAGAATGCATAATGTACTATAATGGTCTGAAAAAGTGTGTGCTTTTACTTCAATTTTCATCGCACAAGACAAGTTATTCTCATCTCCTGCCTTGTTTTTCACTTTGTTCTTCCTTCAATGAGATCTGAAAATATTTTCTTCTATTTTCATTTCCACGGCAGCCATCACCGTCTTATCTACATCGGCCCCTAACAACTAAGCTGTCTTCCCCAACTGCCGTGTCACCACACTGCCTCTATACTATGCCCCTGTTTGTTTCTCATTATTTATCTATTAAAATGAAAAATATGATCGTTATTCATCACATTAAACCACCATATTTGAAAAGAGTGGAGCCCGTACGGGCTGTATAAATATACAAGCTCAAATCCTCCTTCCAAAATAGAAACCCACAAGAGCCAATAAACCCCAACCAACAACTCGACTTTATCCCAACTTTGCCAAAAATTCTGTTTGCCCACACAGACGATTTCGACCATTGCTTTTTAAATCTCACCATCACCGAACCAAAATAGAGTCGAAATAGTGGAACCAAAAGGAGAAGAGATAGAGGTGATACATTTGTGGTCCACAACCAGGTCTCTCAGTACAAGCCTTTTGTACTCTTATGCGCAGATACCCCTTCTACTAATTTTTTATACCATTTAACCACGTTTCTTTACCGATTTGTTTATTAATTTGAAAAAAAAAATTTGGGCAAGTTTTATTAGGTTGATTGAAGAGTGAAAATATTTGACTTTGGGTGGAATTTGTGGTGGGCCTTTTGATTTCTTGCTATTTTTAAATTCAAAAAATCGTATGGTGGTTTTGACCTCTCACGTCATGTCTATTTGATGTTATTGAACTGATGCAATAATCTACCATAACATGCATTGTTATTCATTGCACTTGAGGATATTATGACCACTTTTTGTTGTATTTGTTCAACAATACAAGATTTCCTATGGACATGTGGAAGATAATTTGTGTTTCAAATATATCAATATGATCATAATAGATG
>NC_036242.1:19546518-19547645 GCF_002742605.1 Olea europaea var. sylvestris | reverse complement strand
TCATTACTTTTATTGATGATTTTTCTAGATATACATATGTGTACTTGATGAAATATAAATATGAAGCTTTTGACATATTTAAGATGTATAAAAATGAAGTTGAAAAATCATCTAGGAAAGAAAATAAAGACCCTAAGAAGTAATAGAGGTGGTGAATGCTTTTCTAGTGAATTTAATTTATATTGTAAACAACATGGCATAATTCACCAATGTTCTGCACCTAGAACACTTGAACAAAATGGTTTGGCTGAAAGAAAGAATAGAAACTTAGTAGAAATAATTAATGCCATGCTTATATATGCTAAATTACCATGTAATTTATGGGTTGAAGCTTTATTAAGAGCATGTAGGATACTTAATAGGATTCCTTCTAAACATACAAAGGTTTCTCCTTATGAATTGTGGAAAGAAAGAAAACCAAACATTGGATACTTCAAAGTGTGGGGGTGTCTTACTTATTGCAAGAATACAAATCTTAATAGGACCAAATTGGGTCCAAGAGGCATTAAATGTGCCTTCGTTGGATATGCTAACCATAGTAAATCTTATATATTAGTTTTGCATTGTAAAAGTATATATTGATTTTGATATTTTACCTTCAAGCTATTTATAAATTTAATATAATGATTCTAATCTTGAAACAAAAGGACATGTTTATCTAACTAAAATTTTGTTTCTTGTTTGTTGTTTGTTTAGTTAGGTTATAGTTTTGTTTGAAGATAAACAAATGTTTAATTTTGGATGATAAGTGTATTTTATACACTTATTCAGGCTTTAAAGCATTGACATTTCGTTGTTCTTTTGATAAATTATAACTTAATCATGTGTATATTTTATTTTTCATTAGAAACTCGATTATTGGACATAAAATTAAAAGAATGAGCCTAAAAGGCAAAAAAATGGCGAAATCCAAAGTTCGAGGACCAAAGACCAAATATCCGTTATTGATTCAAACTACAAAATGATGATTGAAGATTGCCAGAAGTTAATTGGATGCAATTAAAAGCCAAAAAGGAATTAGATATGATCAAAGTATTTTTAGAAATCAATTTCCAATTGAGCGAGTATATTTTATATTTTCAGCTAAAAATTGAGACCCATTTTTACCATGGTAAACGTCTGAATTT
>NC_036242.1:19524787-19544782 GCF_002742605.1 Olea europaea var. sylvestris | reverse complement strand
CCAAACACCTCAAATGTAGTATTGAAACGGATTAGTATCCTCCTCATCCTCTTGTGAACCTTCTTTTGGATAAGGTCTTTTCCCAATTTGTTTGGATTGAGGTTGTCAAACTATTGCTTAACTACTAGAGCATAGATCTTATGAGTCTTGGCACATAACTTTGTCCATCCATTTTACATAACTTACCTTTGTTGTCATTAGTTTACTTCGATTCTTTGGTTAAATTCTGAAGTAGAAGTGTACCTACAAGAAGCACATAGCATTAGAAGATAGCTTGGATATGATAATATGATGAAAGCTTAAATAGATGGTGCAAGCAACGTGATATCAAAACATGTGATTTACGGTGTACAGTTGATGTAGAAAATACCCACATTTTAAGTCTAACAAAACCCCAAAGTGCAACTGCAAGAATAGTTAGAAAACTCGGTTGAAACAATTTGGCGAATGCATCTACGCATGTCAAGTTTAAGTTTAGAATCTTAAAAATTAAAGAATCTGAAAATTTTCCAAAGCAATCATAATCTAAAGACCTAATTAATACACTAATAAATTGCCCATCCTCTTCCTCAGTCAACAAATCATAAGAAGTTAAAAAATAAAATAAAATAAAAATAAATCTAAAAAGTGATATTTTCGTGGAACTTACCTTTAAATCCGATTTGGAAGAAAATTTAAGTATTTTGTGCTTTTATATTGTTGCAAAACATGGTTCTATCTTTAATCTTGCAAGTGGAGTGAAGAAGGACTATAGGATTTGGGAAGAATTAGAGAGGACTTTGGGGAAACTAGGCGTGGAGAATGAGAGAAGCCATGTTTAAAACTCGACTCTTAAATACACAGCGGTCGTAGCATGCATTTCAGAGCTCGGGATTAATTCCCGGGTTTGGGTTAAGCTGAGGTGGCAACATCTCGGCCCTCGATCTTGCATCGCATAGGGCTAGTCGAATTCAAATCAGGAGCCAAGGTCACGCCACCTTGGCCCTTAGAGACAATCCTGGGAGTTCCAGCATTTTTCTCCTACTGTTCCTCTGCAAAAATGAAGGGTTTAAATTCCTTTGATTGGACTAAATTGTAGTCGCAGCAAACTTACCTAAATCACAATTGAATATTTTTGCCCCAACATCAATAAATTGTTCTGTTTTGCTAATTTCCACTCCTTTCGCCCCATATCAAATTACATCCAAATAACACAAAATTTAGATATTAATCAAATGCTATTAAGAGATATAATCTTATATCGAATAAAGATGAAGACATAGACCAATTTATAAGGTCTTGGGTTACTCCTCTTATTAGATTAGACCTTATAAGTTGATCTATATTTTTATCTTTATTCCATATGGGAAATCGCTTAACATGCCCCGACAAGATGGTGGCCCATTTGAGCAAACCAATATTGAAAT
Organism: Olea europaea var. sylvestris; assembly: GCF_002742605.1. NCBI lineage: Eukaryota > Viridiplantae > Streptophyta > Magnoliopsida > Lamiales > Oleaceae > Olea > Olea europaea. The sequence continues at coordinate 19,543,376 of NC_036242.1, read as the reverse complement.
CTATATGCTCATTCACCAATTAGAGCTTAATGAGCTCTGATACCATTTTGTTACTTGGGGTTCCATTTTAAAAGGTCAACAACATTTTTAAGAGGAGTAACCCAAAACCTTATAAGTTGGTCTATGTTTTCAAATGCACCCTAAACTCTGTCGTGCTCAAGAAATTTTGGAAAAATGTGTTATGTCAACCTCGACTGTAGTTCCTAAAAAATACCAAGAAAAATGTTAAAATTTATCCTATGTTAAATATTGAAAAATTAAACAAGAAAAATGTATAGTAAACTCGGTTTCCTTAAGCATTTGCTTAAAGTTATTAGCTTGACTACGCTACGATAATAATTCTCAATTTCCAAGCTAGACCATTGTTTTTTCTTTCGAAAAATCTCTAAGTATGGCTCAAGTCTTGTGCTCTAGTAGATAATATTTCTTTATTTAGGAGTGTTGGAAATGGTTTATTATTAGTGAAGGGTCAACATTAAGACCCAATTTTAATGGGACCCATACTTCAATTTTAAAGAGATCAAGCATATTCATGTTTTACTCCATGAGATTATTAAAGTGATATATTTATTTATCAAAAATAATTTAGAATTGAATTAAATATTTGATGTCAAAGTAACCCACTAGAAACTATAAACAAATGAAGAATTTGATTTAATGAAAACAGTCAAACACTTATCCCACATAGAAAAGTTAAGAAACATTGGTGTAGTTTATATAGTGGAAGTTTGAGAATTGGGTTTGGACCCCAAGGGATACCAACAGTTTTCGGAATGGAGAAATCTATATCCTATTGGGTTCGACCTTAAGCCCCCATGCACGTGTATGCCGCTACCACCATCGTCTAGCCAGCTAGCTTAGCTTGGTATGGCAAGAGCATGTGCCCATGTCTGAGTCCGGTTCGTGTTTGTGTTCAGGTTCAGGTTTGGATGCAGATGGGTCCTTATACTATATTAACCTTTTTGGACAAAATTTATTTAATGTTTGGGTCAAATTGTAATTAATCAAATTCTTAGGTACTTAATGAAATTAATCTTGATTGGCTTATTTTCAAGTAACTTTTTGGTTTTGTATTGTCTATTAACCAACATAGCAGTTGTTTATTAACTAACTTAATAGATATAGTACTGAACAATGCTGTTTGTTCGATTTTGGAAGATGTTTGAACTATGACGACTGTTCTGAAAAGGCTCGAAGGACGTTCAAATAGCCACAAACGAGTCTATAAATAGCCTACCGTGTTGCCAAAATAATTACACTAATTTCATTGCAAACTTTCTCTGCTTTGAATCTCATTCTCTCTCCCTCATTTTGATATTGTTCTAGAAGTGAAAACATTTTATTCAGTTCGTTGAAACTCATACAGATTGCTTGCTGCTTCCGAAGGAGACGTAATTCATTCCATCCTAAAAAATATTATTGGACGCCTATAGCTTTTGAAGGTAACAAATTTGTTTTAAGAAAACATTTTGAAATCTGTGGACTCGAATTAATATTATGATCATGTTGATCATCTCGTTACATTGTTTAAATTACAACACGGTAATTTTGTCAGTGTACTATTTTCAGATTGTTTAGAGGAGAAACTTATACTTCAGGAATAACGATCTTAAAATGAATTTCATTTTATTCTGATTTATTTTGTTTCTACTCCTTACTATTTACCTTCTGCTTGTGTTTCGAAAATAACAACTTCCTAAATTATACTCCCTAATATGATTGAAAAAAAAAACTAGAGAAATTTGATGGGTCAGATTTAAAGCATTGGCTACAAAATATGTTTTTTATCTGAAAACATTAAGTTTAGCAAAAGGTTTCAAAGAAGATACACGTTTATACACCAAGGAAGAAAGTGATGTTGAGAAATTGGTTGCGATTGACACATGGAAACATTCGAATTTTCTCTATAGAAATTATGTATTCAACAGATTGGACAACACATTTTATAATGTGTATTGTAATCCAAAGTCTGCGAAAGAATTGTGTGAATCATTGGACACCAAAATTGAAGATACCAGAATATTTTTTAGATTACAAAATGGTTTACAACAATACTACCATATCCCAAATTCAAGAACTTCAAATCTTACTCAGTGATATCCATGCCAAATGAATGAAACCATGCGAATCATTTTAGGTTGCGATACTAATTGAGAAATTGTCGTCTTCCTGGAAGGATTTCAAGAATTATTTGAAGTATGATCGAAAGGAAATGAAACTTGAAGATATCGTTGTCCGGTTGAGAATAGAAGAAGACAATCGAAAATTTGAAAAGAGGAGTGATGCATCTCATTCGATGAAATCAAAGGCCAAAATTGTGGAAAGAGGTTTCAAGGCTAGGGAAAAGAAGAAACACAATAGTGAAGGACAAACTAATTCTTCAAAGACTTCTAAAAAGTTTAAAGTCATTTGTTACAATTGCGGTAAGACAAAATATCAATCTAAGGACTATTGTATGCCAAAGAATGTTAAGGGGAAAACTCAAGCCAATGTAAGACATGACAACCTTTCTGATAAGGTGTAAGATATAAATCTTTCTGCGGTCATTTCTAAACGCAACTTCATTGGAAACATTAAGGAATGATGATGGGTGGATACTGGAGCTACTCATCACATATGCTCAGACCGCTGGATGTTTTCTACTTTCAAAGCAATGCATCATGATGAGCAACTCTACATTGGAACTCTTCATCTTCCAAAGTTAAGACATGGAAAGATAGTGCTAAAAATGATAAGTGGAAACGAGCTCTATTTGAACGACGTTCTTCATGTGCCCGATATTCTCAAAAACTTGGTATTTGGTTCCTTGTTAAACAAGAAAGACATTTAGTTAGTATTTGTTTCGAGTAAAGATGTAATTACAAAGAACAGCATGTTTGCAGGAAAGAATACCTAAATGAGAGGCTCTTTAAATTGAATGTGATGAGTGTTATACCTCCTACTATAAATATAATTACATCTTCTTCTTACTTGCGTGAGTAATTTAATATTTGGCATGAACGATTATGACATGTAACTTATAATACTTTGTGTAGATTAATCAAATTGGATTTATTACCAAAGTGCGATTTAGATCCTTATCACAATTGTGATATACCGAACCTCTAGTTTTAATTCACACCAATATTCGTGATTTAAAGTTTGTTCAAACTAGAGGCGAAAAAATATACTTTATCACTTTATGGATTATTACACTCGATATTGCTATTTGTATTTACTCAAAAGCAAAGACTAAGCAATTGAAGTGTTTAAACACTATAAATTAAAGGTTGAAAATAAACTTAGCAAAAAGATTAAGGCAAGAAAAAATGATAGAGGTGGTGAATATGATTCTCCATTTGAGCAATTATATTTGAAACATGGAATTATTCATCAAACTACCATGCCTTATTCTCATCAATCTAACAGTATTGTTGAATGCAAGAATCGAACATTGAAGGAGATGATGAATGCTATGTTGATAAATTCGTGTTTAGCTCAAAACTTGTGGGGAAAAACTTTGTTTTCTTCCAATTATACTCTCAACAAAATATCACATCGAAAAATGCATAAGATATCTTATGAATTATAGAAAGGTCACAAGCCTAACCATAAATTCTTAAAGGTAGAAGGATGTTTTCCTAAGGTAACACTTCCTAAACCTAAAAAGGTCTTAAATAAGACCTAAAACCATTGATTGTGTATTCATTGGTTATGCTTACCATAGTAGTGTCTATAGATTTATTGTACATAAGTCTGAAGTACCCGATATACATATTAATACGATTATTGAATTGAGTGATGCTACATTTTTTTCAAAATATTTTTCTTATAACATCAAAGTAAATCAAATTCACTAAACAAATCTAGTGAAAATGAAGAGCTTGTAGATCAAGAATCTATAAATGAAGAAGCTAGATACAGGACTACAACCTCCTTTGGGTTTGATTTTCTAATATATTTATTAAAAAATATACCTCAAAGTTATAAAGCGACTATGTCATTGACCGAAACTTCATATTGGAAATAAGATGTTCATAGTGAAGTTGAATCCATATTACAAAATCATACATGGAAATTAGCAAATCTTCCTCCCGATAATAAGCTATTGGGGTGCAAATGAAATTTCAAATGGAAAAAAAAAAGTAAATGGATCAATTGACAAATATAAAGCGAGACTTTTTGCTAAAGGATACAAGCAAAAAGGTCTTGATTATTTCGATACATATTATCCTGTGACAAGAATTAATTCTATACATACGCTTATTGTGATAGCAACATTGAATGGTTTGGATATACATTGAATGAATATTAAAACGACTTTCTTGAATGGTGAATGAGATGAAGAAAATTATATGGAGCAATTTGAAGAATTTGTGTCACAACAAGAAAAGAAAGTATGTCAACTTGTTAAATCACTTTATGAATTAAAGTAGGGTCCTAAGAGATGGCATAAAAAGTTTGACATGGTTATGATGTCAAACAGTTTCAAAATTGACGAGTATGACAAATGTGTTTATGTCAAGAGCACTCAAAATGGATATGTCATGGTATGTTTATACACAGATGACATGGTAGTTATGGATAACAGTGATAGTATAATTCAAACTACTAAAAGAATATTAATAAATATGTTTGAAATGAAAGGTTTTAGGCATGGCTGACGTTATATTAAAAATTAAGATTTATAGAACATCAAATGGTTTCATATTATCTCAATCAGACTATATTGAGAAATTTTTTAATAAATTCAAGAAATATGATATTATTCCTATAAAAATACCTCTAATGCTAGTATGTATCTTGTTTCCAACACTGGTGACAATAAGTCTCAACTAGAATCCTCTCGTATTATTGAGAAATTAATGTTTGTCAAGAACTACACTTGACTTGGCTCTCGTTTGACCCCTATTTTTGGTAATGAAAATGAGAGGAATAGTGTTTTGTTGAAAAAATGAGTGGTTGAAAAGAAGGAAAATTTTTCGATTTACGAGTAATATTATTTTATGAAAGATTGTGTGGTTGAAAATAGGAGAGAAAAATAGAATGTAATGAAATGTAATTTAATGGGGGCCAAATAGGGGCTTGATATTGCTTATTCAACTAGTAGGCTAAGTCGATAAATGAGTAATCTGAGCATTGAGAAACTTCAGATTGTACTATTCAAGATACAACAGCACTTAAAGGATATTGTGATGCAATTTGGATATATCTACTAACGACTCTAAGTCGACAAGTGGATGTGTCTTTACACTTGGAGGTGTTGCAGTGTCTTTACACTTGGAGGTGTTGCAATGATAAAACCCTAATTCATTGCGTCAGATAAAGTGGAGAAGAAGTCGAATGGCTATGGAACTTTCTAGAAGATATTCTATGTTGGGTAAAACTTGTGCCTGCTATATGTATAACGTTAAACATTGACATATAAGTTATAAATACAATACCACTAGACAATTGCTCTCGACTGATATTATCTCTATAGATTATGTGAAATTAAAAGAGAATACTACAGATCTGCTAACTAAATGTTTAACGATAGAGGAAATCGAAAGTTTATCGAAGGGAATGGAGTTAAAACTGATGAAATAATCAAGAGTTTCCATGGTGGCAACCTAACCTCGTTGATTGGAGATCCTAAAATCTAAGTTCAATGGGACAACCAAACTATAAAAAAATTAGTGTGCACTAGGGAGATCTAACTCCTACTAATTCTTGTGATGAGTGTGTGCCTAACTGTCGAGAAATAGGTTAAGTTATGATTTTAATGATCTCTATATCTTGATTTATTCAAGTCGAGTATAGTAGAATACTCTTAATGGAGATCACGTATGTGAGTCAGTATTGGCAGCTTCTAAGAGAGTTATGTGAAGATAAATTCTCTAAGAAACACTAATGATGTTTATATGAACGGCAGATTGTTCAAAGCATTTTGCTACTTATTGGCGAAGTAAATCTAATAGATTTTACTAGGGAAAGTTTAAAGTCTTTGGTTAGTTATCCAGATGTAGTTTTATTCATTTATACTTCAAAAATCATATCAGATGTTTGGAAAATGTCGACATATTTTATTTTTGTTGGGGATTATTGGAAATTATTAGTGAAATGGGTCAATTTTGAGCCCCAATTTTAGTGGGATCCGTACTTCAATTTTAACGTGACCAAGCATATTCACGTTCTACTCCGCATGATTAACATGATACATTTATTTATCAAAAATCATTTAGAATTGAATGAAATAATCAAAGTAACCTACTTGAAACTATAAACTAGTGAAGAATTTAATTTATTGAAAATTGTCAAACACTTGTCCCATATAGGAAAATTATGAAACTTTTGTATGGTTTATATGGTGAAAATTTGGGAATTGGGTTTAGGCACCAAGAGATATCAATACTTTTTGGAAGAGGAGAGACCTATATTCCATTGGGTTTGGTCCTAAGCTCACATGCGTGTGCAGGCCGTCGTTGCTGCCATCTTTGTCTGTTCGACTGGCTCAACTAGACAAAGCAAGAGCACGTGCATGTGCCAGTGCCCATGCCGGTGTTCAAGTTCGCTCCTGTTCGGATGCGGGTAGGACTTGTACTATATTAACTTTTTAAACAAAATTTACTAAAATTTTTGGGCCAATTTATAATTAATCAATTTGTTGGGTACTTAATGAAATTAATTTTGATTGACTTATTTTCGGATAATTTTTGTCTGGATTGTTTGTTAACTGACGTAATAGTGTTAACCAACATTACAAATGTCTGTTAACCAACTTAATGGACACAATATTGGATAGTGCTATCAATTCAAGCTTGGAGGCTATTTGAACGTTGACGACTGTTTTGAAAAGACATAAAGGATGTTCAAATGGCTATGAATGAATCTATAAATAACCTATCTTGGTGCTAGAATAATTACATAATTTTTATTGTAAACTTTCTCTGCTTGGAATCTCATTCTCTCTCGTTCTGATATTGTTCTTGAACTGAAAGCTCTTCATTGTATTCGTTGGACTGCCTGCAGATTGCTGTACTGCTTTCTTAGGAGACCAAATTCATTCTATCCTGGACAGCGATTGATGTACGCCTTTAGCACATTTGAAGGCAGTAAATTCGTTTTAAGGAAATATTGTAAAGTTGGTGGACTTGAATTAATATTTTGATCTTGTTGATTATCTCGTTACACTCTTTAAATTAAAATACGATAATTATAACTTACAGATTATTCATCGGAGATAAGTGCTCTAGGAATAACATATTGTTTACCACAAGTTATTGTTCCTATTGTACTGTACCACTTTAATCAATGATATTGTGATTATTTTATAAACAAAATCAGATAAAATGATATGGATTTTGAGAGAGGTATATTCAATTGAGACTTTTAATAACTTTTTGAGATTTAAAAAATTTAGCAGTATTCAATGTAAATTTTTTGAGACTCTTTAAAAGTATTTTTATATTCAATTGAGACTTTTATAGATTTTTAAGAAGTTTCTAAAAGTCACGATATACTCAATTGAGATTTTTATAGATTTTTAAAAAATCTCTAAAAATTACATTATATTCAATTAAAACTTTTTAGAGATCTCTATAAGTTTTGGGGTATTCAAATTTTAGCCCCTGTTTGATTCTCATTAAATTAAATTACATTACATTACATTTTTCCTTCTCTTATTTTCAACCACACAATCTTCCATAAAATAATATTACACGTAAATCGAAAACTTTTCCTTATTTTTCAACCACTCATTTTTCTAAAAAATACTATTCCCCCCATTTTCATTTTCAGGTAATGGGGAACAAACAGGGGCTATGACTTCTAAATACTTTCATAAAAGTTTCTGAAATACTAACTTTTAAGTAGAAAAGTACTCATATAAAATTTCACAATTTATCTTTCATTAATTACTAGATTTTGGGAGGCTTTCAAAAAAAAATGTTATTTTTTCAATCTCTCTCTCCTTTATCCTTTTAAAACATTAGAGGTATAATTAAATTTTTTTTCTATTAATTATATTTATTTCCAATTCTCTCTCTCTCTCTCTCTCTCTCTCTCTTTTATTGTTTATCTCTATTTTCTATTAAAAATTAAATTGAATTCTTGTAACTTTTTTTCATCTATTTTTGTGAAAAATATTTATTTTTCATTAAATTATAAAATTTTATATGAATATATATATATATATATATATATATTTTTTTTTTATTATTATTTATTTAATTAACGTATTAAATTTCTATTCCTTTAATTTTTTTATTATATGAGAAGAAGAAGGAAAAAATTTATAAAAGATCTACAAAATTCACAGAAGTCTTCACTTAAAAAAAGTTCATCTAAGTCTTCAAAAATCTTAATTAAATACACCCTTTAAATTATTGAGTGCTTTTCCCCCTTTTTTTTGCCCAACTTGTTTAAATGCTATACTAATGTTTTGACCCGATTTCACTAAAATAATTTGCCATTGTGACACAATATAGCTACCAAACAAGCTTGTGCTTTGTGTAACAAAGAATAATGAACGAGATGAATATAAATATTGTCTGACACTTGAATCATATTCTTTTCCAATTTTTTTTTCTTACTACACGTAAAATGGATCGATGATACAAAATTAAGCAAAACTTCAAAGTAATGTTTTGATATGTGTGAGATGGTAAGGATGTGATTGTTTGAGAATCGATAGTTAGTATTCCAAAAGCAATCCCAAACCTGCCCTAATTTTGGTAAACAGAAACCTACCAAAATACATTAAATAATGAGTAAAAATGTCTCAAGTAAAAAATAACCATCCGTGTAGCAATCTATGGATTTAAATTCATATATGGAGGACCTATCTAATGGGTCCTAATTTTCACTCTAAAATTTATACATTTGTAGCCAAAAGAGGTTATTATTTCTGCACTTAGGCCAAGATTTTCTATGTTAGACAAAAGAATTTTGCAATATATCTTTTATTTAACTTAAAATAATAAAGAAAAATTAAAATTATTTTATTTTCAATCACTACATTATAAAACATCTTTTGGGTATTTTGATACCAAATTAACCTGAGGTTGTGATGAATAAATCGAGTCGACTATTTTATTTGTATGTTTTGTTAGAAATGTTGGAAATTTACTTAATCATGTACAGCAGAATTTAAACAATATTTCAATTCCCAACAAAGATCTGCTTCGTGTTTAAATAGAAATTATGATAGAAATTATACCTTTATTGGATTCTACAAACTCCTTTGCATTTCTTGAATTCCAACAATCACAATATGCAATTCACAACTATCAAATTGTCTAGGTTTCAATGAAAATCCACATAGGGAACAAGATTTAGAGTTTTTATTTTTCTTGTGCTCGCAAGAATATGAATTTTCTCTCTACAGTTATTTCAAGCTCTAGCAGCTTATTTATATAAGTTCAAACGGGCTTAACCCATCTCATAACTTAATCCGATTCAATATTTAATTAATCAAATTAATTAATTTAGGGTATTAATAAGAAATTCAATTAATTATCCAACACTTGTTAATTAATTAATTGGTAAATCACATTCTTCTAGTTCTCTTTTTGCATGTGAGCCATTAGGTTCTCTATCACGATGCCCAATGACGTGAATTATTATTTTGATCTAATCAAAATCGATAAATTAAAAGACACTAATTTATACTCGTCGTCCCAAATTGACGTCTAGCAACGCATTAGGGCAATACATGTGACTAGAAATGTCACATGGTATGAAACAATCAAACTTGTTCATTTACCGTGAAACTATAATCATTTTGTCAATATGATTAAATCAATTATGAGATGTTGATATGTTTCAATTTCAATTATCGATAATATCTTTCATTTCACTATTAAATTCAAATAAGTCGAAACTCTTTTTCGACTTATGAATACACTTGGCCAAGATTTTGTTATCAATTTAATTGGATGAAATGTCATAATCTCTTACTACCTAAGAGTGGCGAATTTTCTATTGATCACTCATAGCATTCATATGATTCTTGACTGTCCTCATACAAGGCACTATGATAACCTGAAGTTGAAGGACCAATCCACTACCCATTGCTATAGATTAATCACCCACACTTAAATAGTTTGTCCATCTGGAATCTCCTTAGTGGGTCTCCAATGTTTTATTCTACAACAAAACATAAGTGTCAACACACTTTAACTTGTGAAATCAGCTACTTACTTTACAAGTAAAAAAAGCCACACGTGATGATCTATCCGCAATAAAGATATCTGTATCTAATTATTACTTACGACCATGGATGATTTAAAATTCAGTCATCTATAATTTTCATCTCACGATCACAATTTCTTGTGACTAACAAATCGCTAAAACTTAAATCTACGAACTTTATTATTTAATATCATTTATTAAAATAGCGATTCAAATAAATAATAAATCTTGTGAAAATAAATGCATTAAACATATTAAAAGTGTTTACAACCTAAGTTGATTGGACCTAGTGCATAATACTTACAAACTCTCACTTGCATTAGATCTAATCAATCATATATCTAATACCGTAAGCGTCTACATGACGATTATGTTTATGTTGTGACAATGGCTTTGTTAATGGATCTGCAATATTATCATCCGTGGGAACTCCATCTATCTTCACGTTATTTCTTTGTATAATCTTTCTGATGAGATGATATCGCCTTAACACGTGTGTTGGATTGTTGATGAGACCTTGGTTCCTTCACTTGTGCGATGGTTCCATTGTTGTCACAATACAGAGGTGTGGGATTAAAAATGCTAGGAACTACTCCAAGTTCATTAACGAACTTCTTGATCCAAATAGCTTCCTTCGCCGCTTCAGAAGCGGCAATGTACACCTTGTATATTTCTCTCAATTTAATATCAAAGAAAGCCTACCATAATAATGAATGAAAAAGCCATATTTATAGTGTTTCAATCTCATGAAAATTTGTGTATCAAAATTTACCCTAATACTCTTTATTTTTGTGCAAGTACAATCAGGGGCGGATCCAGCACCTGGTGAGCCCTGCAGCCACACATGCTGGATCCGCTTGGAAGAATTTTTTATGCTAGCAATAGGTAAAATATTTAGATTATATATATCTGATATTTATCTTAATAACAAGCATCGTTGATAGTTTAGTTGGTTAGCACTTTCATTATTAAATTGGAGGTCCTAGGTTCAATAGCAATATGTTTTATAATTTTTGTATTTTTAGGAGTCTTTCAACGAAACTTATTTAAATAATAAAATGTTTTCTACTTTTCGTTCACAAAAAATCGATTACGAAAAAGCGGAATCATACAAGCACATAAAATTGATATAAGTGCATAAATAATTTCAACTTTCTTAATACAGTAATGCTTGTTTAATCAACTTTAATTGGAAATTGAATATTGACATTTTGTTAATATATATTATCTGTTTAATTGAAAAATAAATTAGGACATTTTGCAAATTATGGAACGATTTTTCATCCGAAATGAAAGTTCGTACTAGTTCTAGTAGTGTATCTAGTTTTTCTAGTTATTTAATTAATGTATCTAGTCCTTACGATTTTTTGAATATTATTTAATTAATTATTAATAAACAACCCCACTATCATGGACGTTGACCGTTGATAGTAAGCTTTCATCGCTCATAGTCCGCCCTAGCTGAATTCAAACCTTGGATTTGACCCTGAGTACAATCAGATTTGGACTTTATAGACTAGGGTAAGAGGCCTCTACAAGGTGAGAGAGATCCTAAGAACAGTTGTTATTTTTATTACAATATCGAGGGAGAGCCAACCTCCTCCCTTTATTCAAAATTTCACTTCTAGTCACCAACCATATTTTCAACCTTTAATTAAGTCCTTGAACTTTCTCTAGCTCCAATTGAGTCCTTCACTTTTAGAAATACTATGATTGCATCCCAAATCTCTCTAATTTAGTTTCATTTTTTTGCTCCAACACGTCCATCTTTTTGTTCCTCCTACAAACGAAAGAAAGTTCGTGCCTGTGCTTGTGCCCATATCCGTGCCTATGGCAGTTAAATCTCTATTTCTCTCTTTCCACCTTTCTCAATCTTTGATTCCATACCAATGGTTGCCGTATAGAAAATCCAAAGCCCTCTTTCCCTAAGCTTGCAATGTCACGGGGATTTAAACATGTTGTTTTCCCCAACTATTTTTGTAAATGCAATGCCCCAAAATTTTTATAAAATACAATTTATTTACTTTGTATGCTATATATTTATATTTTGAAATTGACGGACTAAAGTAAAATATGTTTTAAATTCTTATATTTTTGGGTCAAATAATTAATTTTTGATAGAGCAAGTTTTAGTGTATTAATATTGGACCCTTTTTGTAACTCGTAATTAATTAAAACTCCTCAATAAGAGAAAAAGTTTTTTAGATTAGACTATATCAATTTAAGTCCGATTAAAAGAATAATAGGTTAATAGAATTGGTGAAGGCTTGCAATATTAATTAATTAAAGTTATTTTACTGATGTGAACCTGTGTAGGCAAACGCTACCAAACCCACAATCAAGATTGAAAATCGACCTAAGAAAGCCAAAACAAGGTTTTGAATTAAACTCAATAAATTTAGAACCAAGCAACCCGAATCGTCGACGATGTGCGAATCTCTTGATTACGCAAAATATGTGAATCTTGTCCGGTTGATTTAAACGCCACAAGATTTAAATTTTGATAAGTTCGTAGATTGTCCAATTGAAGAACACATGAAGAAAATAATAAAAGTCTCTCAATATTAATAATGTCGGAAGTTGTTCTGAAACAATGGAATGAGAAAATATTTATACTAATCCTAAAAATCTAGGTAATTTTGTGCATAATAGTCTAAATTTGGTAGGAAATCACTTAAATATGGAATTCTAATAAAACTAGGAAAATTAGAAAATAATAATAATAAAATAAAAAATGCATCCAGACTTAACCATACAGTCGCATGTTGTAATTCTATGCAGCCGCATGGAACATCGAAATTCAGCTCCTGTCTTCCCTGCCTGCATCTATGTGATCACAGGGGTCATTTAACTATACTGTCGTATGGTTTGGCCTCCGACTCCGTTTTCATCCACCTTTAACACGTTGACCCAAGCTTCTTCGGCTTTCGACCCCAGCATAAAACTTGTCCCATTTTAAGTCCCAAACATGTTTTCATCAATGGCTGCCTTGCCAAGCAATCCCATCGCCTCTTTCACTCGCTTACCCCTTGATTGCGTTATCGATCCACCGTCAACTATTAATGGATCTTTCCTCGAGCTTGACGTTGAACTTGACTTCAACGCTGCGCGTCCTGGATCACATCATCCCCTTCCTCTTCGAAAGGACATCAAAGAGAGAAAGATCATACATATTAAAAGTAGTTGAAACACTATACTCACCTGGAAGATCTAATTTGTATACGTTGTCATTGATCTTCTCAAGTACTTGAAATGTACCATCTCTCCGCGGTAACAATTTTGATTTCCTCTACTCTAAAAATCACTCTTTACTGAAATGAACCCAAACCCAATCTCTTGGTTCGAAGGTAACAATCTTCCTGCACTTATTTGCTCGCTCGGCATAAATTTTATTTTCAAAATTTACAAAATGCCTGTAAAAACTAGTCAATCTATAAAAACTTCTAACTTCAGTTATGTTTTTAGGTATTGGCAAATCCTTAATAGCCTTTATTTTCTCTTCATCTATCTCTACACCATTAGCACTAACTACAAAGCCTAGAGATACAACCCTATCCATGCAAAATGTGCACTTTTTAAAATTGGCATAAAATTGTACTTTCCTCAAAACCACAAGCACACACCTCAAGTATTCTACATGCTCATCAAGATTCTTGCTATAAATTAAAATGTTATCAAAATAAACTACAACAAATTTTCCAATGAAAGCACGTCAAACACAGTTCATTAGTCGCATAAAAGTGTTTGGTGCATTTGTGAGCCCAAACAGCATAACTAACCATTCATACAACCCGTATTTAATTTTAAAAGCCGTCTTCAATTCATTACCCTCCCTCATGCGAATTTGATGATACCCACTCTTAAGATCAATTTTGCTAAATATGCATGCACCATGTAACTCATCTAACATGTCATCTAATCTAGGAATTGGGTGACGATATTTTACCGTGATATTGTTGATGGCTCTGCAATCCACGTACATTCTCCAAGTTCCATCTTTTTTTGGCACCAACAGTACAGGTACGGCACATGGACTCATGTTTTCCCTCACATAACCCTTGCTCATCAATTTCTCCACTTGTCTCTGAAGTTTCTTTGTCTCCTCTAGGTTACTTCGATAAGCTGGTCGGTTAGGAATGATAGCCCCAGGTATGAAATCAATTTGGTTCTTAATTCTCCTAATGTGTGGTAACCCATTAGACACGTCCTCCGGAAATACATCTTCAAATTTGTGCAACAAAGAAATAGCCAAACTAGGGACGGATGTGTCAAGCTCCTTAAAGTTGATGAGTGGCTCCTTGTAAACCAATAGTATCATTTGTTGTCTCTCCATTATTGCCTTTTTTAATTCACTCCCTCTTGCAAAGGAATTTTGTTTCGACTTTTCTCTCTTCACGGAAGACTCTCTTTCTTTTCTCTCATGTGGCCCCACTCTCTTTTCCTCTTTATTACTATTTTCTATCTTTTTCTCTCTCTTACTCTTGATTCTTCTTCATTTTTCCATTGAATTTGGTCTTCATATACATGTGCCAGTGTTAATGGCGCAAGAGTGACAGACCTCCCATCTTTCACAAAACTATATTTATTCTTATACCCATCATGCATTGTCTTCTTATCGTATTGTCATGGTCTTCCTAACAAGACATGCCCCACATGCATAGGTACAACGTCACACATCACCTCATCTTGATATTTATCAATGGAAAAATTAATTAACACCTCTTTTTGTCCCCTTGATTTCCCCACATTCATTTAACCATTGTAATTTATAGGGCAGAGGATGCTTTAATAATGTTAAACCCAATTTTTTCACCATATTAGTGCTAGCCACGTTAGTACAACTTTCACCATCAATTACTACACTACATACCTTGCCATTGATGTGACACCGTGTGTGGAATATGTTATCTCGCTGCTACTCCAAGTCATCTGCCTTGATTTGAGTACTGAGAACTCGCCTCACGACCAACAACTTACCACCAACAGCATCCTCCAATTCTGGCATGTCTGCATAATCACCTTCACTTTCAGTTTCCACTTTCCCACTATTCCACAGAATCATTGTTTTTTTTGTTTGGGCATTGAGAAGCAATATGCCCCATTCCCAACAAAGAAAACATTTGATAACCCTGTTTCTTGATGGCTGTGATTCCCCCCTTTGGTATGGCCTTGCTAGCACCCTCTTCCTTGCGTTTTAGCACCTCAGTTCTCCCTCTTGCAACAGATCCATCTCCTTTGTTATTTTCCCACTTCGATTTCCAAGAATGATTAGAACCCGAAGATCTAGATTGGTACCTTGCTATCTCTTTTCACTTCAACTACCTCTCTACCTTCATGGCCACATGTAGCATATCTTCAATTTCCACAAAATACTGTAAATCCACTACATTTGTGATGTCCCTGTTCAACCCACTCAAAAATCGAGCCATAGTGGCTTCCCTATCCTTCTCCACATTTGGCCTAATCATTAGCATTTTTATCTCCTTATGGTAATCATCCACACTCCTAGAACCTTGATATAAATTTTGCAATTTTTGATGAAGCTCCTGATAGTAGTGAATAGGTACAAATCTCTTCCATATTATAGTTTTCAATTCTTCCCATGTGTTGAAAGGGCGTTTCCCACTTCTCCGCCTCATACTCACCACTTGATCCCACCAAGTAATGATATAATCGATGAACTAAAGGGCTGCAATTTTCACCTTTTTCCCTGAGTAATTCTTACGATCGAATATCAATTCAATTTTCTTCTCCCACTCCAAATATACCTTCGGATCACTCCTCCCCTTAAATGAAGGAATTGTCATTTTAATGTTTCCTAAATTTCCATCCACCTCGTCTCTATTAAAATTCCTACCTCTCCTTTCTTGCCTAACTCCTCTATTTCTTCCCCTTCCAATCTCCGCATCCACAATCGCATCTTTATCTATCCCACTATCAACTTCAAGATCACTATGTTCCTCCATCCTAAGTTCCCGTCTAACTTGTCTCCGTGCATTTGGACCTTCCCTTCGTACATTAGTAGGAATTGGATTTAGCCTTTCCAACAGTGCATCTGGCCTATCCAATCGATCCCTCACGTCTCCAAATGTCCTCTCAATCCTCCATACCGAGTCCTTCGGCATAGTAATTTGGTCATCAATCCTACCTGGATTTGATCCTTCCCTATCTGACATTCTAAATCTAATTTATTTTTCTACCTCACAAATTTCACTCGAAATTCACTCAATATGGCTTTTTCCCTTGATTTTTCTCACCACTTTGCCTTTTACCACTCGTTGCTTTCATCAAGTGCCTCAAAAGAAGAATTTGGAACTCAATCAAAATTTTAATCATTGGAATCCAAACCGGTGTGAGCAAGATTATAAGCCCAAGGAATTTAAAATAACTTGGTTAACAATTCGAACTAGACAAAACAAAGAAACTGACTCAAGAACACAAAATAGTCGAATAAATTGGCTGGAGATTTAAACTAGACTCAAATAATAAAACGACCTAATGAAGCCAGTAAATTCCCAAGTTCAATAACAATAATAACAATTATATTTTTTTAAATTCAGATTTTTTATACTGTATGGATGAACAGTGTCATACGATGAACAGTACTTTTTTTAACTCTTGGGATA
Source organism: Olea europaea var. sylvestris (assembly GCF_002742605.1). NCBI lineage: Eukaryota > Viridiplantae > Streptophyta > Magnoliopsida > Lamiales > Oleaceae > Olea > Olea europaea. Next base: position 19,526,598 of record NC_036242.1, on the reverse strand, counting down.
GAAAAATCAACAACGATGCTGACGCAATAAACGAAAGTCGATTTGGATGCAAATTGAATCCAAAAACAACTTTTGAATTTTTTTTAATCAACGACTCAAAACTAAAGACTGACTCGAAGAACACCAAGAACCAAAAAAAAAAAACAAAAAAAAAAGATAACAGACTCAACAAGAATTTAAAAGTGATATAACTTTGGATTGGAGCCTAAGTTCTGATACCAACTGATGTAAACCCGCATAAACAAACGCTACCAAAACCACGATCAAGATTAAAAATCAACCCAAGAAAGCCAAAACAAGATTTTGGATTAAACTCAATAAAATTGGAATCAAGCAACCCGAATCACCGACGATGTGCGGACCTCTTGATTACGCAAAATATGTGAATCGCACTCGGTTGATTTGAATGCCACAAGATTTAGATCTTGATAAGTTCGTAGATTGTCCAATTGAAGAACAGAGAAAGAAAGTAATAAAAGTCTCTCAATAATAATAATGTCAGAAGTTGTTCTGAAACAATGGAATGAGAAAATATTTATACTAATCTTAAAAATCTAGGTAATTTCGTGCATAATATTCTAAATTTGGTAGGAAATCAGTTAAATATGGAATTCTAATAAAACTAGGAAAATCAAAAAAATTAATAATAATAAAAAAATAAAAAAATGCGTCCAGACTTAACCATGTGATTACATGGTGTAATTCTATGCGGCCGCATGGAACACCGAAATTCAGCTCCTGCCTTCCCTGCCTGCATCTATGCGACGACAAAGGTCGTTTAACCATGCAGTCTCATGGTTTGGCCTCCAACTCCATTTTCATCTACCTTTAACACATTGACCCAAGCTTCTTCGGCTTTCGACTCCAACATGAAACTTTTCCCATTTTGAGTCTCGAACATGTTTTCATCAACGGTTGTCTTGACAAGCCATCCCATCACCTCTTTCACTCGCTTTCCCCTCGATCGCGTCATCTGCTCACCGTCGACTATTAATGGATCTTTCCCTGAGCTTGACGTTGGACTTGATTTCAATGCTTGCGTGTCCTGGATCACATCATCTACTCCTTAAATTCCAACCACCACGTGATTGATATGAAACCAATAATATAGTACAATTCAATACACTTTTTAAAACCAAGTATAAGTTGGCCAAGTGTCATATTTTTAATGGGATGATTGTATCAAGAAAACCAATAGTAGAGCATACTACTAACTCTACCATTTGAAACCAATTCTTATCCAAATTCCTTGTATTACATAAATTTTCAATTGTAGTCGCATACAAGCTCAACTGAGAATGTCAATTATAAATACTACAAGAATTCTCAATATTTAACCACAGAAAATAAAGAGAGCCATGATAGAGAGAAGAAGAGAAAAAGTTTTCATGTGCATTATTTTACAGTCCATTACAACTTTTCAAATCTATCAAGGTAAGATACTTATTTGCAAGTGATTCATTTCCTTGTGCTTTTATGTATTCCAATTAAATATGAATGAATTGTCAGTGGACCTTCAGGTTCTTTAGAAATAGATGGAGACTTGAGATGGGTTTGTTGCTTAGTCACCGATATACTCCTTAAGAAACGAGTATTATGAATTGTTTATTTATTTGTTATATATGATTATGTATGAAATTTGCACATATCTTACTAAATATTTTTAAACACTCGCTCTTACAATAATTACACAAATTAGAGTGGGTCGATTGGATCTTTGGCAGGATATTGATGTGTGCTGCCATGTGGAGCGAAGAAAGAAAAAAATGCAAATTAATTTTTTCATGTCTTTAAATTTATTAGTTAGTTAA
>NC_036242.1:19521016-19523813 GCF_002742605.1 Olea europaea var. sylvestris | reverse complement strand
GTAGACCATCACGTATTTCAAATTTTATGTATCGTTGTGATAACATGATATGGACTCGTGATTTCATCCATTAAGATCTTTACGAAATTCACTATGTTGAGTGTCATGCATTATACATTATGACTTCATTTTTCTCATTTCCTTTTTCGCATAGTGTATAACTTTAGATTTTTGGACTACAAGTCCTAAAACTTCATATTTTTCTAGTAAACTCAATTTAGGATTGCATACCTTTTATTTGGCCAAAAATTACTTCGATTAATATATTTTGATGCATTTATTACTATTCCTCGCTATTCATAATATGATATAGTACATCATGTGTAAAAATATTGTCGACAATTTTTTCTTTTCTTGTTCGATTCTATTTATTTTCCTATAGTAACATAACTTATTTAGATATCTTAATTTTCAATATATCATGTACCTGAACCTTTTCTACAATTTTATAATTTGTTAAGTCTAAATATTCATCAAGAGTATATGCCTCTTCAATGAGACCATATTTGATAATTGCTCCATTTTCGTTAGAAAATTTTTTGTATTAGAATCAAACAACATCATGCTTCAGACATGTCATAGATATATCAAATATAGTGTTAACAAATTGTCCTCATAGGACATCAATTCGTGTTGGAGCATTTAAAACTGGGGCGTGAGATATTATCTCTTTAATCGGTAAACGCATCTAAATAAATTATCTTTTGAACTTCTTGTTCGAATGATATTTTGCGAGGATTTAGATGATGATGCATTATTTTCAAATTTTTAATCCCTTCCCTTGAATGCTGAGAGAATTGTTCAATCGATTTAACAATTATTTTTTCAGCGTTATAAAATATTACCCATTTGGGATAAGGGTTCAAATTATGCATTTATCCTTACCGTTCTTTACTTTTTATTTTGGTGCAATGTGGTGGTTTAATTGCACCATCAAATAATATGATAAAAAAAATTGGGCTCTAACCATAAGTCAATTATAACGAGATGAACTATGATATTTGCATGATGTGTAACAGTATTCTCTAATCAAAAATGAGAAGTATTATATTCTTAATTGAATTAATTGGAGGCATTTAACAAGCAATAGTGTTAAATCATAAATTGACATCTCAGCTAACACTTATTAAAATATTGAGATTTATGTCAACTAATATTAACAAGACAAGGTCTTGATTAAATAATCTAAAAATTGTGCTCATAACTTGAACAATCATTTCACAAATTTCAGATTGCGACCATCATGGAATCATCTAGTATTTGTATAAAATCTATTAAATACAAATAATATTTAAATAATGGAGGATGATGGGGCCCATTTATCACCCTAATTAATTTTAAAAATATAGGGAATTCAGTCCCTATTTTAACAATGATGGTTAATGAACATTTTTCATGAAAGAAAACAAACATCATATAAGATTTCGTTGGATTAAAGAATCCTCTGGTTCTTCACTAAATATCAATTTGAATTTTTCTTTTATTTCACATCATTATTGATCCAGTGATGGTCCAACTAGTCATGCCAAATAATAAAATCAAATTGAACTTCTGGTTTAATTAATATATAATTCAATTTTTAATTATGAAGAATATGATTAAATATTATATAATCATATATCATTTAAGTTGTTAAACTAATCAATGTTCTTATAACATTAGTTATATATTTTCTTTTATGGATAAACATGAATTCAAAATGATATATTTTTCAAAACATGTATTATTTTGAAAGCACGTTATATTTTATTGTTGCTCATTCAAAAGCAATATTTCAATATTCTTCTGGAATATTGAAAATAATAATTCAAGCTTTTCATGAGCAATCAATTATTATTATAATAAATTATACAATAATTTACTTTTCAAGAGTAAAAATATAATTTATGCTAAAATGTATATAATTATGCTTTTCGAGAGCAAGTAAGATCTCAATAGAATATAAATGAAAATTATAATGTACTATTTTGAGATCAGATTATATTTTTCTATTGTTTTTTCAAGAATAATAGATCAGTATTCTTTTGAAATATGGAATATTTTAATGTCATGCTCTTCATAAGCAATAACATTTTATTGTTTACAATAATAATTATGTAAAGATTTACTCTTCATAAGGAAAAATGTAATTTTATGTTAGATTTTATATCATTATGCTATTCAAGAGCATTAAAATCTAACCAAAACATCAATGTCTAAATATGTATACAGAAGAATGGACACATTAATAAATAGAGTTGTTTAATTCGTGATTTTACATAAAAATGATCAATATTATTCAGGAATATTGAAATTATACAATCATAATCATTTGGAGCAATTAATATTCTTTTTTAAAATATTAATAACATCATATTTCTTTAGGAACATCAACACTTTTTTTTTAATTAAGTTGTGCTTTCTTTAGGAACACAACGAGACATATAATCTTCAAGAGTATAAATGCAATATTTTTTGAAATATTGACATTAATGATTTGTTCTGCATGAGTAAATAGTAAAATTTGTACCCTACATGAGTAACCATTGTTATCAAAACCGGCTTGGCCTAGTCGATTCAACTGATAAAACTGGGAATCTGGTGCAAAACAAGCCTATCATGTCCGATTAACCACTTAACACTAAACTGCTTAAAAACCCACCGAACCAGTCGGTTTAACCGTAAACCAGTTAACTCATCACGGTTTTGTTGTTTTCCCATTTTTTTTTCAATTTAAAAAAAAAATTCAACTTCATGAATGAGCCTCATAAACAACAATTCAAACACCCATAGAGAAATATTAGATGACATGATCCTT
>NC_036242.1:19498943-19519531 GCF_002742605.1 Olea europaea var. sylvestris | reverse complement strand
TCATACAGGCGAACATGGCTGCAAAGATCTGGTCAAACTATGATAGAAAGATTCAAGATCAAGATCAAATCCATCATAAAATGTCGTTGTATAGTGAAGTAAATCTAGTGATGGTGAATGGAACAGCCAAACTCAAAGCGGATGTGGTGATAGATCTAGCATCAATGAACATCATCGAGCAACAATGTACAAATGCCAACTGCAACAAGCAATCTACAGCAATCTAGCTGGGTGATATGAAATTTTGTGTGTGTCTGTGTTAGGCTATGTAAGAGTTTATTGACCAGTGGATTGGATCCCAGTAGCGATCTCGGTGGTGCACTGCTGCATCTCTGGTTGTTCGTCTATGTGTACTTATGATGCAGAGAATGGTAGTGGTTGGTTGGAGGTGAAGATAGATGTAGAGGTGGAGGTTGTGGTTGCATGTTTGTAAAAATTCCATTAGTATACAGGTTCATTGTACAAGTAATCATGACGAGAGAGTTATCGTCCTGCAGAGAATAAAGCTTAATTCTAGTGTATTTAATATATTTAAATTTGTGATTGTAACAAAATTTGATTGGTTTTTATCAACTACATTTTAAAACTGTGAAAGCAATAAAAATTGGTTTAAAATCGAATGTGGATGGACATTAGATTTCCGACTCTGCTAATCAAATCTTAGTTCAATCCTCAACCTGTGATAATAAATTCAATTCATACAATTGTGACAATCAATAATTCCACTTTTATCTACTATTCTTTTTCAAGATATAATCTATGTTTACCACAAGATGGTCCTATTACTAGTCCGAATTCATATGACAAAAAGCATTGACGTTTAGGATTATCACGCACGATTGCACACTTCCATAAACAATGTTCTACCTACATGGGTTTTCCAACACTACGAATAATCAATTTATTGCCCTAATAGTGTGCAAGCATTAAAATAATGTAATTATGTATATTTGTGGAATCACAAAGCAAGAATAAAACTAAAAACACCCTCGCATATTAATGTAAGAATTCACCAAAATCATTAAAAATGAAGAAAATCCTGAAGTCTTCAATTAAAGCCTTTAAATCTTGATCCAAGCAATGAATTTTTCGTTCTTCGATGTAAATTGTAATGCTCCAGCCTAAATGGACCGAAACCTCACTTAAATAATTGTACCTTATCCGTAGTCTTAGTAATTAACTATATTTTTAGCGGGAAACATAAAGATTAAATTTTAGAATATATTTAAGGATTATATTCTCCATACATATTACCTATTTTATTATATGGCCAATGGTATACATTTGTGTACCAATTAAATAAAAGGTTTAAAAAAAAATTCATGTATGCACATCTTTAAACAATAAATAAAACTAAGCTGTTTTATTTTTTTATTTAGCATGGCAAGTGTCAAAATAAATTCATTTACATAGCTATTAATCTTGAAACTATGGGAAATTTTAAGGAAAGTATGAAACTTCTTATAATATGACGGATCCAAAAATCAGCTTCTTTCAACAAAATATAAGGCACTAAAATATTTTTCAAAATCCTGCAGTGACTTGATTTGGAAGATTAACCAGCACGATTTACTTAAAATAACATACAATATTCTATATACATCGGATTGACAAGGTTTCAAATTTATTCAGTAGCTAACCCATTAGGCTATCAAACCCCACTAGTTTTGTTACAAAAATTTCTAGTAATGATTGAGTTACAGATTTTTGAAGTCAAGGACAGAAGCTGAAATTTTAAAAATAGCAACACTAATTCTTATCGCTCATTTTTTCTGATGAACGATAACTTAGATATTAATTTCTATAAATCATAACTGCTTTTAAACATAACTAATTCATCAAAATCTTCTTACAATAGTGTCACAAATGATATTCATAGAAATCTATTTATTTAAAGAAAAATACGTAATTGTTTCATAATCAAATAAAAACGTTAAGTCACCGCTTCTCCATAGCATGTTGTATCTTCATCTACCTTCATCCACGCTCCAAGTAAATCAAATCAACCTCTAGGGAGGGAATTAACCCATGAGTTTAATACTCAATATATATCATTGGTGCTCTTTTTTTTTCTTTTTTCTTTTTTCAAAGTAGAAAATTCGAACAATAGATTCATATTGTCACACGTAGATGGATTTTCATTAAAGTTCAATTTCTATAGAATTATCATAACACATTGAACTGTAGAAGATCATTCATGCTATAACAGTGCCGAAGCATCGTACTCAAATGTACCAATTCCTTCATATTTTTAACGAAAAATTATCACTTGAAATGAAATATTAACTTGCACCTCTATCTACCTTGATTTTTCTTGAACTATAAAGGAATAAAATGTATACAAGTCTCTCTCCTTCACACCCTTGCTATTCCCTTAAACTTAACATAACATAAAAGATATTTTTTTTATAGAGAAAATAAGAATGAATTCTGATTTGATGAGATGTGTAATGAAAGAGTGACTTTCCTCTTCTTATAACCTCCCTTTTTGGTGAAAAATTAAATGGGAGAGTTATATTATCATTAACCTTGTTAAATTGAGTCTTTGACTAGAAATTTAAAGAGTTTTAAACCATAAAAATATTTCTTATAAAAAGTTTTATAACATAGTGAAAAATGAATTATTCATATAATTTGTAACCTATCTCTATGAATACCCATTGATAAAACAAATATTTCATCCAATTCACTTGATATAATTTTTCTTAATATGCAAAATGATGAGTTTTTAACTAAAAAAAATTATAAAATATTTTATGAAAACATCTGCATGATGATTCAAATCTGGGTTGCCTTTGTGAAATACCATGCAGATTACCATTGTGGCAACCTAATTACTTAAACCTAATCTCTTAAATTGTTGGGCTTTTAAATAACTTATGACTTGGTCTTTCATTACCTTAATTGGGCGAGCTTCCATAAGTCGTTTATTAAATGGGTTACGTCAACCAACTTAAGAATAAAAAATTTAGGGCCTTACATAAATTCTCTCTATTTTCTCTTAAAATTTATCTAGAATATCGCTCCCTCATTCTAGGTGGTTCTAGATACTTTAAAGTGTCCCCCTCAAAGTCATTTTCATAAGAGTCTAAGTCGACTAAGGAAAGATAAAAAAATTTCCCTTCGGAGGCCTTCTATGCGGCTGCATGGAAGAATGGAGTACAATCACATAGAGCACTTGAAATCTCCAATTTTTGTTTCAAGAATGGTAGATGCAATCACAACTCAAGAAAGCCATTCTCGAAACCCAAAAATAAATAAATAAATAAATAAATAAAATAAAATTGGAGATCATCCCAACCAAATTGCCTTGGTTTAAACTAACACAAATGCGTTTTAGTCCCTAAATGTTTTTGTCATGCTCTTTAAGTCCTTTTTCCTCCTCTTCCAATTCCAATGCTTCAATTTCTTTTTCAATTAATAACGAAGTTTGGCTTAACTTTTGATTATTTGCATTTTGGTCCTTGAACTTTCGATCTTTTCCAATTTTGTCCTTTTTTCGCTTCTTTTTACAATTCCTCCGTATTCATCAATATAAACCTAAAATAAGGAAAACACAACAAATTAAGCCAATGTTCCATAGCTTTTATGACTAAGTACCCAAGAAAAATCAAGATTAATACAGTGAATAGCTTCAACATCACAAAATCAAATTTGTTGTCTAACTCATGTGTTAATACAATGAATAGCTTCGATGTCATAAAATCAAGATTAACTTCTACTTAATCTAGATTTTACATTCATTCTTCCCGAGGGATGTTTTAAGGTTGAATCTTAAACATTATAATCCTTTTCCTCTCTAGCTTAGATAGATCTCACCACACAGGTTCACACTTCAACAAGTAAGGATTCCTTTATAGTTTTGACTGCTTCAAACCCCCAACTCAACTAAACTATTTGCATCTCATCAGAGGTTTAGTTATTTCAACTAGGTGTTCGGGCTTAATCATTTTCATGTGGTGCTTCTTCTGTTTTATGCACTTCGTTTTCTGATTTTTTAATATTTTTACTCAATCTTCTTCTTTTTAATACTTTTTTTCCTCATTCTCTCTCTTAAGTTTTCTAAATAACTTATGTAACAAGCTTTAGGCTAGTAACTCCCAAGTCAATTAACTTTAGAACATCAGGTTTTAAATCCTTTAAGAGCTTAATAACTAGAGACATAAAGGCTATGATGAAATGTTCACAATAGAATAACTCTTTTTCTTACTTTATACTCAATAAATGCTATGATTAGTGCAACTTCCCTTTTAACACTTAGTCTCCAAAACCTACCTCTAACTAGACTTTCGCCTAATTGTTGTCTCATTGGTTTTAGATCGTCCACACTATTTATTTTCATGCAGGGAATCCCTACTCATCTCAATGTTCCCCTAATAAGGCTCAAACAACTCCAAACTATCCCAAAAAGGCATAGAGATAAGCATAAATATGGTTTTTCATGATTTCATTCAGTGCGTTCAACTTTTACCATTTATAAACCTTATCAATCACTTAACATACAAACATGAATACCGTGCTCAAATAAGATCAAATTCCACATAACTAAGCAAAATTTAACTCAATCATTCCATGTTTCCACTAATCCTAGTCACATAGTATTCCAATAAGAAACATCATTGCCGACAAGGCCACTCAACCCACAAAAGCAAAAATAAAGTATTTTCGTGATTTTTCAATTTTTCTAAATTTTTATATAGATAACACACACAGAAGCATTAAATGTACTCAACAAGTCATCAATTAGTAAAAAAGAACATAGTTTTGCCAGCCCAAACTTAGGTTATACGTTGTCCTTAATGTAGAAAATAAACACAAGTAAAGCAGAATTAGACAAAAATGGGAAAAGCAAATGCTCCCCTAATCATGCCGATAGTGGTGGTTGTAGAACTATATCATCAGGCACACAGCTTGAAGGACCGATTGTGGATGGTAGTGGTGGTAGGACTATAAGAATATCTTGCAACAGCATATGCATCCCTCAACCTATCTCATAAGTCTTATCCGCTCGAACTATTTACCATCTACCCATTTTTCATGACAGTTTACTCGTCCATTGATCCCCCTTGTCTTAGCCTATGTACGAGTCCGTGCATCCCAAAGATCCTACCTGGTTACCATGCACATCATTCCTTATGGTCTGTATACCAACATCCATCACTGTAAAGGACAGTTGCAGAGCTTGAATATCCTAGCCAGTACTGATCATGGTGGAAAATATTTGCTGTAACAATTGCGTGTCCGTTGGAGGTTCGGGTGGTAAAAATGGGGCCATATTAACATCATCAGTCCTCTGGCCTTCGACCACCTTTTACTTAGTCATCGTTGTTCTATTTTTGTGTGCTTTACTCAGGCACAAGCTTGAGATTCCAAGCTTTTGTGACTACTAGGTGCAACGTTCTTGAAAGGCTACTTCCCTGATAAAAATTACATGCCCAAGGCCTTACATATCCCCCTGATGAGGCTTGGGAATATCAATGTACGATGGCATCGACCCATGTAGACTATGAGATGATCAGATTATATATGTATGTTCCCAGGTCGATCTTCATCCCTTGCACCAAGTGACTTAAAAAACCAACCTTAGCATTGCTGAACGTGGTCCGATGAGAAGTAGGCTCAATAATATAGTGACCACCTCATTGCAATCCCTAAGTGTGATGAAGAGCCACAGTAGTGCGATGGATGGTGTAAGTAAAATGGAATGGCATTCATACACGAGTAGTGTATGTTCTTATCCAATAATATAGTGACCACCTCATTGCAATCGAAATATAGTGGTATCGACATGATGCCAGCTATGTAAGTGCATAATACTCATGAATCACCTTCAAAGAAAACATGATCCATTTATCTTGGACCCAAGTCCAATACAAGTCTTGGAACCAAGCTCATCGATGTTTCGATTAAAGTTTGCATAGAATTCTTGCACAGCTAATCATAGACTAATGTGGTTTGTCAAGCACCTTAAGCTAGCCGAAGCGGGAAACCAATGTTTCAATCTCAAAATTGGGAGTCTTTGAGCATTACCAGCCGCTTCGGTAGTAATGCCCAACCTCATATAACATTACCGTGTTGTGCTCGGGTCTCGTCACCCAAAAATTGCCTAATATCCCATCATTAACCCGTATCCAAGTGGTGCCTGATGAAGACCTCAATTTCTTTCCCTTTTACTATTCATTTTGGAGGCATCTTGTCAAAATTGAAAAATTACAGCTGGATAATTCAATGTAAATGACCTAAATGGGTAATTTAAAGTGCAATGGATATGAGACGTGGGGATTAGGACGTGGGACATGCAACGTGACATGAGATGACACAGACATGTAGTGGCCTTGACATAGGTGACATGAAGGTGACATGAACGGTTAAGTACCAAAATGTGACACGATCGTGAAATGAGTGTAAGGATATGGAAGGGACGTCTGGATGGGGTGCATGCAATGAAATGCCAATATGTGGAAAACAGAGAGCCTATGGCTTGAAGTTATGTCCTGCCAAATGTGTTTCGAATTCGAGGGATGCACGAAGTGAAGGTGTCAAACAATGTAAAACAGTAAAGTACAGTGTGATGAAAATCCCTAAGTGTATCAAGAAAGTCGATAAGGCATTTTAACAAGCACCTAGTGCACAATGAGTAACATATTTATGTCAACACAAATTCAATCCATCAACACCCACAAAACTACAAAATCCATCAATAAACAATCCCTTCCATCAATTTCCAACACAAAAGTCCAACCAATCTTCAAGGAAACCAAAAATGGCAAAATTTTGGAGCTTGAGGTAAGGATCGAAATTACCTTTGTGGCTAAGATAGATGAAGATAGATGGGAAAGTGTTGTATGGCGCCTAAGAGTGATTATCCAAGTGAAATTGAGTTTGAGTGAAGGATTTGGTGGTGATATGTCGTGATTTTGGAAGGGAAATTTGTGAAAACATGAAGTGAAGGGTTGTTTAAAATGAGAGGAGACTATTAATAAAAAATTTGAGTCTATGCAGCTGCATAGAGTTAACACATGCGGCTACATAGAAGACTCGCTATATATGGCAATTTACGCCCTAGAGCATGTATTGCGACCACAAGGCATTTTCGCCAATGTGGTCATATAGGCCACCAGTAAGAATGTTCGCTCTAGTTAGCCACTTTCTCTCCTCTGGCCATCTCCAAGCCCCTCGACCTTGATTTTTGTGATAAATACATTTATAATTATAATGAAACCTAAAACATGTAAAAGTTGTAAGAATCGCTCCGTTTTCTCGAAAATCACGTTTGGTCAATTTGGGCTCAAATCATTTTTCATTCAAACCTCAAGTTATCGACAATATAACTCAAATTTTTCCCCACACTCGCAAACTTATCAAAATACCTTTAAAACTTAATGGGGTTTGTATATGATATGAGGCTCGTTTCAAAATCATTTATGCCCTTCAAACTACCATTTTTTTATCTAAAGTAACTCGAAAGCCTTTTTTTCACGCAAAACTAACTTTTCATTCTTAACACTCCAAAATATCAAGAACATCTCCAAAAAGATATTGAAAAGTGTGAAAATTATCGTAAACCTCAAAAACTTCCACAAATCCTATTTTTCACCAAAAACACACATTGCGACTTATTTAAGCTCTAAAAACCTATTTTTGCCTTCAGAATAGTAATTTTAAGCCTAAATCACCTAAGTAAGTTTTCAACACCTCCAAACTCATTAAAACACATATGAAACTAGTTTAGCTCATGCAATAACATATATAGCCTAAATGTTGGATGAATGACAAACTCTTTCAAAATTCACAAAAGCATAAATTTTCATAAACTAATGCATTAAAGATAAATAAACAAAAAGGAAGAAATTTGTGTTGCCTCCCACTGAGCACTAGTTTATAGTCTATAACTTGACTTTGTTGCTTAAACTATTTTGTATTTTCAAGGGACATGGTTATCTTCTCACCAAAGCTGTCAACTCCCCAATAAGCTCTCAATCACTACCCATTTACTCTAAACTTCCTCTATTAATCTTGAGATATCACCTCTACTACACTATATGGAAACAGGACCACCACTGTGATGAAACCCTGACCACCGAGACCTCATCTTTCTCGAAAAGAGCTTGAGGCATGAATTGAACATCAACACCTACTAACCAACCTCAAACTCATTTTCCATTATATGCTTATCTTACCATCTATTGGTCTTTTCCTTGTAAATATTTTCATTCTCATATGAATCCAATCGAAACTCTTCAAGCTCATGATTTGGAGAATTCTCCTTTGACCTGCTACCCTCATATTGAATTTGAGCAAGTGTGTTGCCCAGTATGCCTTATGCTCTAGCTTAATCGTAGACAAGCCTTTTCAAATACCAACCTATATGGGGACATGCCAATTAGGGTCCGTTTGATTGCAAATGTGGAATTTGGGTGGAAAGAAATGAATTTCAGGGAATTGAATTGTCTAGAAATTGTTTTCCTCGAAATTGTCAATTGATAGCGTTTGATTGGTATAATTTTCCACATGGAAAATGTTGAAATAAAAAGTATTTTTTAGTGTTCGCAATTGATAGCGTTTGATTGGTATAATTTTCCACATGGAAAATGTTGAAATAAAAAGTATTTTTTAGTGTTCGTTTGGCTTTGTTTTACATGAAAATTGTCAATTTAAGGAATATCCACTTCTACCATTGTTCCTAGAATTTGTTTTCATTGCCAACCAAAAAAAAAAGATAAAAAAATCATCTATATTTTTGTGCTTGTTTGACTTTGTTTTACATGGAAATTGTCAATTAAATGGAAATATTTTTTTTACAATTAGGGATAAAATTTGTTTCTATTGCAACGAAAAAAAAATGAAAAAATAAAAAATAAAAATCCAATACAGTAACATGGAACTTGAATTCTCACCAATATCGTGAGAATTCAAATTCCATGAAATGGTGGAAAATATCTACATGGCCAAGGTCCATGGAAATGGTTTTCCATGGAAAACTTATCTTGTCAAACACCACAAATGTTGGAAAATGGAATTGATTTTCCATTTTCCATGGAAATTCTTGGGCAATCAAACAGGCCCTTAGAGTTTTAAATGTTGTTCTACATTACCAAAGTAAGTTGTCTAGTTTCTTTGCCTAATCTTTACGTGATGCATTGACCATAGCCTTGAGGATTGTCTTTAACTCCATGTTGAAGATTTTCATTTGCCCACTAGTTTGAGGATGATATGTAGTTGAAACACGGTGTTTCACTCCATACTTAGCCAATAAGAAAGCAAATAGGCAGTTGTCAAAATGCTTACCACCATCACTAATAATTACCCTCTGGGTGTCATATCTAATAAAAATGTTCTTCTTAAGAATCTAAGCCGCCGCCCAACCATCATTAGTTGGCAAAGGGATAGTCTCAACTCTACTGCTACCAATACGTATTGTTGACCATATGAAGGGAAAGGTCCTACGTAGTCAACTCTCCAAACGTTGAATATATCAACCTCTAACATGTTTTTTAGAGGCATTTCATTCCTTCATGAGATATTTTCGGTCCTTTGGTACTTATCACAATTTTTCACTATAATGTGTATCTCTGAACAACGTAGGCCAATAAAATCTTGATTGTAATACCTTTGCTACTATCTTAATTGTTGCGAAGCAACCTTTATTTGGTGCATAGTGGCATGATTCTAGCACTTGATGCTGCTCTACTTTCAGTACACAATAGTGTATAATTTGATCTAAACCCCTTCTATAAAGAAATGCATCGTCCCAAAAGTAGTGTTTTAAGTCATTGAATTTTTTTTTATTCTGATGACTAGAGTATTCCGATTGGATGATGAGGGGAGCCAAATAATTCGCGTAATCTATTACCATGGCGTAGTAATAATCTGAAAGAGCATCTCATTCGAGAAAACTTCTTTGATCTCCTCTGCTGGATCTGACTCTTGTGATTCAAGGAAAGATAAATGATCTACAACAATATTCTCGCTCCATTTTTTATCTTAGATTTCTAAGTCAAACTCTTACAGTAGGAGGATCCATCAAATAAGTCTCGACTTTGCATTTTTCTTGTTCATCAGATACTTCAAGGCAGAATGATCTGTGTAGATGATAAGTGTGTTTTTACACACTTATTTAGTACACAAACATAACTTAATTACGAGCAAATGTTTGAAATGTGGCTTAATTCCATTTAATTTGTGTATAGGAGGTTATATTGATGGACATATTGGAATCCATGAGAAAAGATTCGAAAAAGGGCCAAAACGAAGCAAAGTGAAATTTTAGGGACCAAAGTGCAAAAGCCCAAAAGATGAACTGAAGGGAAAGTCAAGCAATTGGTTGAGCTAAGTACCAATCGGATGGCATAATAGAGTGATGGAATGACAAGAAACAAGAAATTATGTCAAAATGGAAGAAGATAAATATTAACAACCAAAACGGCAAAAGTTAGAACTTGGTTCTACCATGCAGTCGCATGGTAAAACAAGCCATGCGTCGCATGACCCATGGCAGGAAAAAAATTGGCCAAAGTTTATAGTTCTATGCAGTCGCATAGTTAAAATCTGGGGGCTGATCTTGCAGTTTTCTATTTTCAATATAACTCTTTTGAAACTCAATTGGGACGTGATATAAAAACCTAGGGCCACCATATTTCAGAGGGAAATGCATTGGAAAGCAAGAACGAAGGATTTCACGAAGATCGACAGAATTCAACACGATAATCTGATTCGGTGATGTTAATTCTTCCAATTATCATGTATTCTGTGATTTTAGACATGTTAGGTTAAATATTTTTGTACTAGTTGATCGATGAGCCTTGTGATGTGATATTTAACTCTTTGTTTCATGATTTTGACATTATAACACATTTGAATTAGTTTGAATGGTTTATATGCACTTATTTTCTCCACAATTATTGTGCACGTAATTTGTGTGAGTTGGGTGACTTGTTCTTGCGTTCGAGAGAAGTGGAATAGGTTCGACAGGATATAAATAATCGTAGGGTCTGATAGGGGATAGAGATATACCACTATACCCTACGTAAATCTTTAAGTGCTCACAAAACCACATACGTTTTTATACATTTGCATCTGTCATAGAGATATAGGCTGGCAGTGTATGAGAATAGATTCAGTGCCGCTTGAGAGAGGGTGTTGGATAGATTTAGCAGCATTGATTTTTTAAAATTTCATCGTGTTGTCAGATTGAGAAATTAGGGTTATATTGAACATTACTTGAAAATTCGTGATCCTAGTGCATTTAATTATCATTGAATACAATCAAATTGCGTTCCAACAATCAATTTACATTCTAATTCAATTAAACCATTGTTTTGCATATTTAGTTCATTCAAATATCACATTTGCATAATTAGGGTTTTCTCTAAATTAGGATTTTCTTTAGGTCAAGAATTCACTTATAATTTAGTTTCAGTTTAGGTTATGGTAGGTAAAATTGAACTACTCAATCTCTGTGGGACGACATTCGGACTCAATTTATCTACTTTATTACTTGTTGCTAACCATACACTTACGATTTGTTAAATCAAAAGAGTATTTTCGTGAACTATAGACAATCACCTTTGAGCCATTCAAGTATGACCTAAATTTATCAAAGGCAAACACCAAAAGTTCATTTTTCTGTAGTAGCATAATTTATCTGAGCCTCATCTAACGTCTTACTGGAATAATGAATGACAGATGAAATCTTCTCCTTGTTTTGACTCAAAATTGTCCCTATTGTGTAATCACTAGCACACATAAGCTCAAATGGATAATCCCAACTGGAGAAGGGTAAACTGGAGAAACCTAACCTTTCTTTGAGAGTGTTGAGTGCAGTCAAACACTCCTTAAAAAGGTAAAATGAAGCCTCTTTTTCCAATAAATTACACAATGGCTATGAGATTTTTGAGAATTCCTTGATGAAGTGACAATAGAATCCAAAATGACTTAAGATACTTCTTGACTTTCTTCACTGTTACCAATTGTAGTAATTTCTCAATGACCTATATTTTGGCCTGTCCATCTCAGTACCCCTTGCTGATAGCAAATGCCCTAATACGATGTCTTCCTAGACCATGAAATAATATTTTTCCAATTTAGTACAAGGTTAACGTCCTCACATCGCACCAACACTTTTCTCAATTGTTTAATGTAGTCCTTAAATAACTTTTCAAAGATTAAGAGATCATCTATAAACACCTCAATAATTAAGTGCACAATTATTGTGCACGTAATTTGTGTGAGTTGGGTGACTTGTTCTTGCGTTTGAGAGAAGTGGAATAGGTTCGATGGGGATAAATAATCATAGGGTCTAATAGGGGATAGAGATATACCGCTATATCCTACGTAAATCTTTAAGTGCTCATAAAACCACATACATTTTTATACATTTGCATCCATCATAGAGATATAGGCTAGCGGTGTATGAGAAAGGTTCAATGCCGCTTGAGAGTGGGTGTCAGATAGATTTAGCAGCATTGATTTTTCAAAATTCCATCGTGTTTTCATATTGTGAAATTAGGGTTATAATGAACATTGCTTGGAAATTCGTGATCCTAGTGCGTTTAATTATCATTGAATACAATCAAATTGCATTCCAACCATCAATTTACATTCTAATTCAATTAAACCACTGTTTTGCATATTTAGTTCATTCAAATATCATATTTGCATAATTAGGGTTTTCTCTAAATTAGGGTTTTCTTTAGGTCAAGAATTCACTTATAATTTAGTTTCAGTTAAGGCTATGGTAGGTAAAATTGAACTGCTCAATCTTTGTGAGATGACATTTGGACTCAATTTATCCACTTTATTACTTGTTGCTAACCGTACACTTACGATTTGTTAAATCGAAAGAGTATTTTTGTGAACTCTAGACAATCACCTTTGAGCCAATTAAGTATGACCTAAATTTATCAAAGGCAAACACCAAAAGTTCATTTTTCTTTAGTAGCATAATTTATCTGAGCCTCATCTAACGTCTTACTAGATCAATGAATGACAGATGAAATCTTCTCCTTGTTTTAACTCAAAATTGTCCCTACTGTGTAATCACTAGTTTCACACATAAGCTCAAATGGATAATCCCAATCTGAAGAAGGCCAAACTGGAGAAAAAAACTAACTTTTCTTTGAGTGTGTTGAGAGCAGTCAAACATTCCTCAAAAAGGTAAAATGAAGCCTCTTTTTCCAATAAATTGTACAATGGCTACAAGATTTTTGAGAAGTCCTTGATGAAGTGACGATGGAGTCTAACATGACCCATGATACTTTTGACTTCTTTCACTGTTACCAATTGTAGTAATTTCTCAATGAATTATATTTTAGCCTGTCCATCTCAATGCCTCTTGCTGGTATCAAATGCTCTAATACGATCTCTTCCTAGACCATGAAATAACATTTTCCCAATTTAGTACAAGGTTAATGTCCTCACATCACACCAACACTTTTCTCAATTGTTTAATGCAGTCCTTAAATAACTTTTCAAAGATCAAGAGATCATCTATAAACATCTCAATGATATTTCCTACCATATCCGAGAAAGTAGACATCATACAGCAATGAAAAGTGCCAAAGCATTGCATAAACTAAGGGGCGTCCTCTTATAAGCAAAAGTACCATAGAGACATGTGAAGATAGTCTTATCCTAATCATCTAGGCTATAGGAATCTGGTTGGAACCTGAATAACCATTCAAAAAGCAATAGTAAACAAGTTCAGTGAGTCGCTCCAACATCTAATCAATGAAAGGACACCAAAAGTGATTCTTCCTTGTGGTGTTGTTTGTTTGTGATAATCAATGCAAACTCTCCAACCCGTAAATGTGGGCATCAAAATGAGCTCATTATTTTTATTTAGAACTATCGTGATTTTTCCTTTTTTGGCACGACCTCTACTGGATAGATCCAATGGCCGTCTGATATGGTATATACGATCCCTGTATCTAAAATATTTAATACCTCTTTTCCCATCACCTCCTGCATAGTCAGATTTAGTTTGCTTTGATGCTCAATCGAAGCTTTGTAATCCTCTCCCATCATTATCTTATGTATGCAAAGAGAAGGGTTGATCCCGTTGATATTTGAGATAATCTATTCTATTGCTGTCTTATGATCCCCGAAGCACTCTTAATAACTGATCTTCCTCTATTTTTGTAAAAGTATTCAAGATAATTACCAGAAGTGAATTATTTTGTCCCAAATATGATACTGAAGATGAGTGGATAGCTGCTTAAGTTCAAGAATTGGAGCTTGTTACATAGATGATAAGGATTTTGTGGAACCTTTACCGAGCTCAAAAGTGGCTACTTGGA
This sequence comes from Olea europaea var. sylvestris, assembly GCF_002742605.1. Lineage (NCBI taxonomy): Eukaryota > Viridiplantae > Streptophyta > Magnoliopsida > Lamiales > Oleaceae > Olea > Olea europaea. The sequence goes on along the minus strand of NC_036242.1, from coordinate 19,505,234 downwards.
GAATGGTGGTATTGCTACAAAGTAAGATAGACATTTTTCTACTTCCTTCTTTTTCGATAGTGGATCCTGAGAATGTACCAAACAAGCCTCAAGAGGCTCTTGAGGGTGATCAAGTCTGAATGTCTTTATCAGTGCTTCCTTAATTATACAATATGCATAAAAGAATTCGGTTCTTTCTAAAATCTTAGAGCTCTGAACACATTGATTGTCAATTTCTCATCATCTAGCCTCAATATCTACTGACCCTTTTACCAAAATGTCGTTACAAATATCTTGAGGGTGTTAGATTGACCTGTCAACCAATTCAGTGAAACTATAGTAGCTTTTACTTTTCCCAAACCCAATTTTCTGTAAAAGAGTTACAAGGAATAGTAAAACTCCCTGGATCTTTTAACTTCGATGGTAATTTATATTGTAGAATTGTGTTGCACTCTCTAGTAAGCAAGATTGCTTCATTATCTTCCAGCTTCCTCTTATTTGATAGAATGTCTTTCATGAACTTGGCTCTGCTCTGCATTTGAGCTAAAGCTTCAAGGAACAGTATTTTAATTGTAGCTTATTTAATACATCCAAACATTTCTGGATTAGCTTATCGAGCTTTTGTTTTTGCAGCTGTTGTGGGAATGGGATCGGAGGCACATATGCTTTGACATGAGCGGTTGCCTTCACTTATAGACTATCAAATGACTCACTTCGATTTTCCTTCTCATGTGACAATTCCTGGCCGCTTTACATGTATATCTAGTAACTCAACCCTGCTGCATGTAGTGATTAGTTTGACCTACTCTTTAGGATTCGTCTCAGTATTGCTAGGTAACACTTTTTGAGCTCTACTTGATATTGGAACTACTATCTGTCCCTCATGTTGTTCCAAGTTCTTGATCGAGGCCTATTGATTTTGAAAGTTGGTCACAGTCTTAGTAATGTAATAAGTTGGCAAATTTTCCAACGATGGCTTTCTCTCTTGCTGTTATTATTGCTATTGGAACCATGGTGGTTTATTCTGATTATTTCCTCCCTGTTCTTACCCAGATTGTTAGACCATGAAAATTTTGGATGGCTCCTCCACCTCGGATTATAAGTGTTGGAGTAGAGATTATTTTGCCATCTCTAGAAGTTCTACGCATAGCTAACCTCCTCAGGCTTATTAACATACGTAGAAGCTAATGGGTAGTTTGTTATATTGTGATCTACTCCACAACCTAAGCAAACAAGTGGCGATTGATGTATCATGTTAGTGGATCGGGATACATTAACAATCTTTAATGTAAAAACTTCCAATCAAGCAGCTAATGAAGGCAATAAAGCCTCGTTGCGCACCCCCGCTATTTTTCTTAAAGCTTTCCTTTTCGATGAAGACATGGACTTATTCTCTGCTATTTGCTCATACAACTCATTAGCATTTTTACGTCTGGCTTCATCACTGATCCTCATGATGAAGCATCTATCATATTTTTGTACTCCTAGTGTAGTCTACAGTAGAAAAGATACTGCTGAGCCTGCTTAGGAATGTTAAGACTTGGACACTTTCTAAACATGTTTCAGAACCTTTCCCATGCTTTTGGATAAGTCTTAAGATATTTTTGCCTGAAAGTGTGTATTTCTTTCCTGACTTGATAGTATTTCTTTCCTGACTTGATAAACTTAAAAAACCAGGAGAACTTCATGATGTATTTTTGAACCATTTCGTTCTATAACTGATTGCAGCACTGGTGGTAAAGAATGGGTCCATTCTCTTGTGGTATCTTTAAACTTGAGGGAGTAATCTCATTCGAAATGTCTGCAGATATATTTTCATGGCTAATAACCTCACATGACATCAAGAAAACTAAGATATTTTCATGAGGATTCTCCATAGCTTTCCGAAAAAACTTGATGTTTTGGTGATTTTGAAATAGATTGATGATATCCGCCCTGATGTGGAAGTTGGGTTGCCGAATGGAGGAGAAATAATGGCAGGTTGCACTGGTGCATGAATGAGATTTACATAATCCCGAACTAGACCCGAAGCTTCATCGGTGATAGCTCCTAGTTGATTTAGCTACGATATCTGATTCGAAACTTGAACCTAATTCTATAGCTAATTTTGATTATCAGTCATTCTTCTTGCTTGACATTGCGCTCTTCTGTGATTTCCAAATGTCCTTCGATTTTGTAATCTATCAGAACTAAACTAGGCCCTCAAGATTTTGCATGCACCAAATTTAATTGAAAATAGTCAAAACAAAAGAGAGTTAAGTAGTGTAATAATAGCCTAAAAAACAAAAATGAAAATGAAAAAGAATCTAAAATATCTAATAATTAAGATTAACACCATTATCCCCTGACGACGACACCAAAAACTTGTTCGTGAAAACACTGCAAGCATAAGGATTCATTATACAATTAATAATTTGATGAGAGAGTTGTCGTCCCAGAAGAAATAAACCTCAGTTCTAGTATATTTGATATATTTAAATTCGTGATTGTAACAAAAGATGATTAGTTTGTGTCTAACTATATTTTATAACTACAAAGGCAATAAAAATTGATGAACATATTGGATTTTCGACTCTACTAACCAACTCTTAATTCCACCCTCAACTTGTGATAATTAATTCAATTCATGCAATTGTGACGACCAATAATTTTACTTTTATTTACTATTCTTTTTCAAGATATAATATATCTATGTTTACCACGAGATGATCATATTCTTAGTCTGAATTCCTATGACAAACAAGCATTGACGTATAGGATTATCACACATGACCACACACGCTATAAATATTATTCTTAATATTTATTGTTCGTGTGTTCCATAAATAATGTTCTATCTATCGTGAGTTTTTCAACACTACGAACAAGCAGCTTATTGCGCTAATGGTGCGCAACCATCAAAACAATGTAATTATACATATTTATGGTATCACAATGCAATAATTAAACTAAAAGCACACGGTCTCAAATTAAAAACGAAGAGTCAAAGAGTTTTATCATCAATCCAATATAAAGAAGTTTAGTGTAACATATCAATGTAAGAATTACATAGAATATAAAAGAAAACCATCACCTGAATTATTAGAATATGAAGAAAATCCGAAAATCTTCAATTAAAGCCTTCAAATCCAAATCCAAACGATGAATCCTTCGTTCTTCAATGTAAATTCTCTCTATTTTTTCTCAGAATTTGGCTAGAATATCCCTCCTTGTTTTCGGCTATTCTAGGTCTTTTAAAGCGTCTTCCCAAAGTTGTTTCCATAAGAGTTTAAATCGAATAAGGAAAGCTAAAATTTCCCTTTGGAGGCCCACTATATGGCTACATAGAATAATAGGGTGCAATTGCATAAAAGAATGGTAGATGCAACAGCATCTCAAGAAAGCCTATGTGGTTGTATAGGCTTAGTTTAGACCTACACATTGCATTTTAGTCCCCGAATGTTTTCATCATGCTCTTTAAGTACTTTTTCCATCTCTTCTCGTTCCAATGCTTTCATTTCTTGTTCAACTGATTGCTGGTATTTTCATATTTTGATATTGAAGTTGGGCTTAAATTTTGAATATTTACATTTTGGTCCTTAAACTTTTTATCTTCTCCAATTTGGTCCTTTTTACTTCAATGTAAATCTAAAACAAGCAAATCACAATGAAATGACCCAACATTCCTATCTTTTATCACTAAATGCTGAAGAAAAAGGCTCAAATAAGTGTATAAAATACGCTTATCTTTGTGGTTGTGGTATGGTAAAGGTAGTGGTGGTGCAGTGTGATTGTGCGATGTGTTGAAGGTGTGGTAGTACATCTCTTTATTGTTTTTTCATTCTTATTGATTTTATGGTGGCTGGAATTTTGGATAGATTTTGTAGTGTATTGCATGTGCAGGTGGCGATGGCTTGTTTGGGGATTTTATACCATGAGTGGTGGTTGTAGATGTGGTGTGGTAAGGGTCGAGGAGACGATGAATTTGAGGAGGCTGAAAGTGGTAGTGGTTGGAACAGATGGTAATGGTGACGATACTGCATCACTAGTTGTGAAGTAATAGTACAGATGCAATGGTGGTTCAAGCGTTGTTGGTGGTGTGGTGTGATGGAGGTAAAGGTGGACGTGATAGTGGATTTAAGGAGAAAGTGGCAGTAGTGCTGGTGGTTGTTGATAGGTGGTATTGGTGGTAAGGTGGTGTTGGCGACATAAAAGTGGGGTGGGGTAAGGTGGGAAAGACAAAGAGAAATTTGTAACTAGTTAGTGGTGTTATTGTAATCAATTAATTTGATAATTTGTTAGCAATAAATAATTTGTGACACATAAACATATAGAATTTGTGATTAAATTTGCCATTGTGAATCACGTTTTGTGTCTTTATGATTGCGACCATAATTTGTGTATTATTATGAATCTTAATTTCTTTGATTATTTATTTAATCAGTAGTACCTGATTTTTGAAAGAATTTTACAAGTTTCTCAAATTTGAAAATTGTTGTAAATAGCAAGTTTATTAGTGAATGATGTAAAACTCGAAACTTCACGTTATACATTTGGCTAATATGATTCATACATTTCATGTTAATTATATTGTCATTTGCATCAATCTCCTAATTGCTTTCTCTTAAAATGATCCATTCAATTATCGAGTCTTTAAGATCTTTATGTGGTGATAGTCTTCGACTCCTCGACCTAAGTGGTAAATTTTACATTGAGCTATAATAGAAAATTAGGTTAACTAAATGTTGGATATTCGCTTGGTAAATAATGGGAATATCAAAAAGGTCGAAGTTAATATCGACAAAGGTTCGAGCTTTCCATTCGGTTGATCAAGGTCCCCCTTAAACCCTAGATAGGTAATTGACATATTTGGAAGCATCAAGTGGCATGATCACGACGTAATAATATATCTCTCATATGACGTTAGAAATATTGAGATGTGAATTGTTGAAATCGATCGAGAATCGGGTGCCAATCGGGTAAGTAGTTGAATGAACGGTTAAGGAATTAGCTCTATAAAATTCGTTGGGATCTTAGGGCAAGTAAAATGAATTGTAAACACATTAAAATAAGCCATGGAAACCTGATTTGTACCGGCAAGGATTGGTACAAAATCAGATTTTTACCACAAAAGACCACCTCATGCTTGAACACATCATGTTTGGAATAGTTGTCATTTTAACATCAAATTCCTTTCTTCTGAAGGTATTCAGCACGTCCCCTACCTCTTGGTAATATCATATAGATAGATGTATATATCTTATAATCCAATATGGGTCAAAATAGTACAAGAGAAAAGTCAAATATAGCATGAAGAGGCCACCTCATGCTTAACACTTGGTAACTTGGCTGCATTCCACATTTTCTTAATCCTTAAGGAAGAGTCACATCCCCAACGCCTTTAAGACTCTATATACACCTCCTACCAACATGTTTAGCATTCCAAGTTATCCCCAATTGACTGCCAATTGAAAGAGAAAGCAAAAAGGAATAGAGAGAAGCAGAAACAAGGAGCTGAAACTGAATTTCTGTATAGGTAAGTTTAGCTCACTGTTTTGAAGGTTGTTTTCATTGTCTTTAAGGGTATTATAATCTCTTGAGCCTCTGAAATTACTTGATGTTATGTTGGGGTTGGTGTTTGGGACGTTATTATGGCAAAAAAGTGACAATTGTTGATCGGATATAGTTAAGGAGGTGAAAAAGGATTGGAAAAATAATTGGATGGTAATGAAAATCTGAAAACAGATTCTGTCCATTTGGGTATTTAATGTGATTTCAACATTTATATGTCCACTAATGATCTCCTGGCCTTAGAAAATAGATTCTAATGAGTACTAGGTTAATGATAACAATTGGATGACATTGACGTTCATAATTGGACTCGAGAAATAGCGAGACTTGTGGGATTAGTTTGTAATGACATCGGTAACTTGAAATAATAATTTCATCTAAATTGTTTTGGTATAATGGACGTATTTTGGGATTGCGTGTGTTAAAGTTATTAAATGGAGGATTTTCTTTGATATTAGATGGTAATGCAGGTGATTTTTTGACATTCAGGGAAAAAGAAAATTGATATACACTCTATAGGAGCTTGCACACACAAAGGCGAAAGGTAAGTAAAAATCCATTTCCAACTAGGATGCAAGAACCTAGTATTGCTGATATGGTAATATTGGAATATTTACATAACTTTGATAAGAGGCTTATTATACATCATATGATGGTTATGATCGTGAGCATGAGTTTGCGGAACCTATTGACATCGATTTTCATTAAATATGTCATTCATGAGCATTTTCATCTACATACACGACATGTGATCATGGTTGA
>NC_036242.1:19456963-19496689 GCF_002742605.1 Olea europaea var. sylvestris | reverse complement strand
GATGGATTGAAAAGTAAACATTTTACTGAGAAAGATCCATAAGCTTTTTGGAAAAAATTAACTGAAAGATTTTGAGCATCAGCGAACTATAGTCATCCTAAAGCCTGCTATGAATGGATGCACCTTTATCTGTAAGACATCAAAACTGTTAATGAGTACAATTCTAAATTGTTTAGAATATGTTCAAAATTGAATTGTGTGGAGAAAAAAAATCATTAATGAAGATAAGTTAGAGAAAATGTATTCCACCTTTCACGCCTCAAATGTGCTCTTGCAGAAGCGACATTGTGAGCGTTTTCAAAAAGTACTCAGAACACATATCTTGCCTGCTTGTGACTGAACAAAATAATAAATTGTTGATGAAATTCATGAGTTATGTCCAACTGGTTTTATACCATTACTTGAAGCAAATGTTACTGCATTACCTGAAGCAAATGCAATATCAAGACAGTGACGTGGATTTGGACACAATTTGGACATAAACACGGACATGCACATGGAATAAACCATAGATGAAATAATCAACATAGCTAACAGCAATAAGACAACAATTTCAAAAGGCATAAAGCAATCGAAACTATCACATCCAAAAAGGAGTACGAAGAAAGTTCTTTAGATGTGGAATTAAATGGTATTGAGCATATATATGTTGTACGACAATACATCTTGTGGATCTTCACCAGAAATAAATCAAGAGAAAGAGAAAAGTAATGACAAATTTTGCTGATTATGATCGTCCAACTATGTGACTTATTTGGATGTCTTCGATTTCTTTGCTGATCCAAATAGAAATATTGACTATTTGATTGGTAGTGCAATGAAAGATATAGATTAGCTTATTTTCTATGTTTCTAGTGTTTCCATTATTTTATAAATTTAGTTTGAAATATGTGTTTACTTTTCGCAAAAAAATTAAAACTTAAAACTTTATTATGCATCATTATTTTCACAGTATTAAATTATGTTTACCCTTTTAAATTTAAATTCAAGTTTTTTAAATATATCTATTTTTTATATTATAGATTCATGATAGATAGTCAAAATACCTGTTTGATTGTTAATGAAACAACACATACCATAAAGACAAAAATATTTTTTGGACTTAACATAGCAGAAAATAATGTTAATACAATATCAGGTGCATCAAATATCATCAAATGCTCCAAAAGAGCTTGTATTATTTTATCATATAATACAAAATTATATATTTACGATGCACTTTATTTTAGAGCATATCCAAAAGAAATTTACTTAGTTTTAAAAATATCCACTGCAATGGATATCACATTGAGATGATACAAGAAAATAATATTGAATATGTAAATGTTGAATATATTTGAACAACTTCTTTTGTATCCAATTAGAAGTAGATAAAAGAAAACCCCATGCACTCACATCCGGCATGTATTATATATTTATAAAAATGGTTGAATCAAATATTGTCACTAACCAGAAGTTCGTTAACCCAAAAAAATTTATATTTTGGCATGATCGACTTGAACATCCAGTAGTTATAATGATGCATCAAATAATAAACAACTCACATGGACATTATTTAAAGAATCAGAAGATTCTTTTACCTAATGATTATCCATGTGTAACTTGTTCGCAAGGCTAGTTAGTCATTAGAACTTCGACTACAAAGTTCAATCGTGAATTTCCAACTCTCTTGGAAAGAATTTATGGAAATACATATGAACCAATATACCCACCATGTAGATCATTACGTTATTTTATGGTATTAATTGATTCTTCTGCTAAATGGTCATTTATTTGCCTTCTTTCCACTAGGCATTTAGCCAATTAGCCTTTGCTAGACTACTCGCTCAAATCATAAAATTACGAGTGCAATTCCTCGATTACTCATTCAAGACTATTCGTTTTGACAATGTTGGTGAATTTAGATCACAAGCATTTGATGATTATTGTTTATTAATTGAGATTATAATTGAACATTCTGTTGTGCATGTCCATACACAAAATAATTTACTGGAGTCGTTATTAAACGTCAACAACTTATTACTAAATCATTACTTATGGAAACAAAACTCCCAACTTCTATTTGGGGTCATGTCATATTATATGGTGCATCATTGGTTCATATAAGACCAATTGTCTATTATCAATATTCACCTTTACAACTTGCATTTGTTTATGAACATAATATGTCACTCCTACAAATTTTTTGTTGTGTTGTCCAAGTACCTGCTTTACTCCCACAACATAATAAAACGGGTCCATAATGAAAACTTGAGATTTATGTATGTTTTGATTCGCCATCTATTATTAGGTATCTTGAACCTTTGACGGTTAATTTATTTATTACACATTTTGCAGATTGTCATTTTGATGAAATGGCTTTCCCAACATTGTGAGAGAAAAAACACATCCTAAAAAACTAGGTAAAATTTATTGGAATGAAATAACTCTATCTCACTTTGATCCTCGCTACTATTAATGTGAGCAATAGGCTGAATAAATTATTGTTTTGCAAAGAATTACAAATTAATTACTTAATATATTTGTTGACAAAAAAAGTTACAAAGTTATATGTGCTAACAAAAAATATTTTAGCAAAAATTGATGTCCTCGAAGGATAATCTGCTGTAGGAAATGAATCTCAAATACACCAAAAGTATGGTCGACCAATTAGTTCAAAAGACTCTGTACCTTGAAAAAGAAAAGGATAAGAGAAAAAAACAACCAAAAACTTCGAAAAAAGTAATATTAGAAAAGATTAATAAATCAAATATTGAAAATACAGTTCCTGAAGAACTACAAGTGTTCAAAATAATGAGGTTTCAATAAATTATATGTTATCTCATAAATTATGGGAACGAAATAATGTTGTTATAGACAATATTTTCATCATTAACGCGGCTCTTGATATTATGCAAAATGAGGATCCTGAACTACAGTCTGTTAAAAATTATTGAAATAGAAATAATTGGCCAAAATTGAAATAGGTCATACAGGTGGAATAAACTTCCTTAGAGAAATGAAAAGTGTTTGGACTTTTAGTTTGAACACATGAAAATCTAATCTTTGTAGGATACAAATGAGTTTTTGTACGAAAAAGAAATGAAAATAATGAAATTACAAGATGAAAAGTCAAACTCGTAGCTCAAGGTGTCTAACAAAGACTGGGGATTGATTATGAGGAAACATATTTTTCCATAATGGACATCACCTTTAGATTATTAATCAATTTGACTGTGTCACAAAGCCTTAATATGCACCTTATGAATGTGATAACTGCCTATTTGTATGGTTTACTTGATATTGACGTATATATGGAAGTCTCAGAAGGACTTAAAGTGTCAAGAACAAACTATACAAGTTAAAGAACCATGTTTTTAATTATATTGAAACAATTCGGACGCATGTGGAATAATTGCCTTAGTGAATATTTGTTGAAGAAGTACTATAAAAATGATGATGTCAGCCCATATGTGCTCATAAAGAAAACAAATATTAAATTTACAATTGTGGCAGTTTATATTGATAATTATGAAGACAATGCAACTTATATTGTACAACTCAAAGGAGGCTATATCAAAAGTGATAGCACGAAGCATATGCCTCAAAAATTCTTTCACAAACATGAGTTTCAAAAGAATGACGTTATTGATATCCAATAAATTCCCTCAAGTGACAATGTAGCCGTTTTATTCACAAAATCACTGCCGACATCAACATTTAAGAAATTACTTCATGAGATTAGAATGTGTCGACTCAAATATTTTCAGTGATCAACATTAGGGAGAGTAGTTATACTCTTTTTCCTTCATTTAGCTTTTATCCCACCGGATTTCCTAGTAAGATTTTAATGAGATAACATTAATTTTTAATACTCCAAAATAACTGTACATTTTTTCCTTCATTTGATTTTTGTGTCCCATTTGGTTTTTATCAAACCAAGTTTTAACAGGCGTATGCTTTGTAATGTGTCATGCTATAAAAATAACATGATTTATGCAATGAACTAACAATTATAAGCATGAATCATGTAAAATAAATATAAGAATAGAGGTAGAAAAGTTAGCTTAAGAGAGTCGCAATAACCGATGTCTTAAAGTCGTGTGACCTTCCCTTCGTGTAGGTACTTTCGACACTACACAGTTCTAAGATAAAACTCTTATAGCTCACAATCTATTCTCCTTCTATGGGCACGACCATGGGGAGAGAAAGAATAAGTCCTTATCGATTGCCAAAATTTATAGAAGAAGATAATATAAAATGATTACAGAGTATTTTTGTATTTGATTTGTTATGTAAAACAATGAGAAATCCACCACCTTTTATAGCAAAAAAATTCAACTATCTCATAACGAAAATTAATCAAATTCAACATAAATTACAAATATAATAATGGCTTAAATTTTCTGTATTGAATCTAAAAATTAAAACAAAACTGAAAAATCAAAATAAAAAGTCAAAACTGAAAACCTGAAATTAAAAACGAAAACTGAAATTTTAATATTCAATTTGAAAGTTTTATAACTCATTTTCCAGCAATCCTCCACAAATTTTAAAACTTTCAAATATATATATATATTGAATGTATGTATGTGTATGTAGTGGCAATATAGTACTGTATAATATGTGTATGTATCTTTTGGAATTAAATCTCATTTAGTGATAACAATTTTCATTTGAAAAAGCTATAATAGACTATGTCTTGAATTAGGTCCTTTTAACCTGACTTCAATTGTTCCACTCACAGTATCGATTTAGGCTTAGTTCATAGCGGGTAGCGTTGTTAGTGGTTATGCGCTTTTATCTTGATTCTAGTAAGAGTCTTTAGAGAATAGCCCAATCCCATGGTCACGACCTCATGACAACTCTTATATAGGTGAGTCTTTCAGTGGTGTGTGTGACCCGCACTTTGCGAGAATTCTTGTCTCGGTACTCATTTAGGGTAAACCCTTCCTATCATCATAAGGGATGAGCACAAATAATATAGTGCTATTACAAGTCACGCAGTGTGGGTTCTTCCTACCACATTGAACCTTCTTCATAGGATTTCCAATCATAAAGTTTGAATTACTCCCGAAGGTGACTCTCTTATGAGCTTAAGCTCATCGCCGTCGATGATTCATTAACACTCCTTTTTGTGAAAAGCTTTGGTTAAGTTGTATAATAAATTCTTTTCAAATCTCATGAAATAAGGGATGAGCACAAATAATATAGTGCTATTACAAGTCACGCAGTGTGGGTTCTTCCTACCACATTGAACCTTCTTCATAGGATTTCCAATCATAAAGTTTGAATTACTCCCGAAGGTGACTCTCTTATGAGCTTAAGCTCATCGCCGTCGATGATTCATTAACACTCCTTTTTGTGAAAAGCTTTGGTTAAGTTGTATAATAAATTCTTTTCAAATCTCATGAAATTGAGAGAGATCACATTTCTCTTAAGTAAGATCTTAACTAACTTAAGTCTTGTTTGAATATGCCTATTCATTTTCTTATTTGAGTGAGATTTATTTAAAAGTTCTATTACTACTTTTATAGTCACAATGTATTGAAATAGTTGGAATTGGCTTACTTATTAATGGTCTAATAATAAATCTCTAAGCCATTCAGCGTTGGTACATGTTGTATCCAATGCTATTAACTCCGACTCTAAATACTCCTAGAGATAATAGTTTGTCTTTTTGAACACCAAGATATGGCAGCACCACCTAGCATGAATATATCCAGTAGTAGATTTAATATATACATTATCAGTTATTCAGTTTGCATCGCTATATCCTTCAATAACATTTGGAAAATTTTTATAGTTTATAGATTAATCTAATGTATCTCGGAGATATTTAAGCACTCTCTCCAGAGCATTCTAATGTTCTTTACTTGGATTGTTAGTATATGTACTAAGTCTCCCAATAGCAAAGAATATATCAAGTACTAGTTTATTGTCATAATGTCCAAACTTTTCGAACATCTTTTTAATAGCATTAGATTGATTTAGTGAAATTCATTCAAATGTTCATTTCCAAAATTATATGAGCTTCTCCCAAACTTTCATTTCCAAATTATTTGACAAATAACTCTTCACATCATTGACAAATCTTAAATTTGTCCCAAATATTAATATGTCATCTACGTATAAACAAAATAGCACATGCTTATTGTTATCTTCTTTGCAATATACACACTTGTCATATGTATTAATTTTAAGTCCATAATTTAATATAATTCTATTGAACTTCTCATGCTACTGTTTAGGAGCTTACTTTAGTCCATATAATGACTTCATTAATTTGCATACTCGATGTTCTTGTCCTTTGACTTTAAATTCTTCTAATTGTTCCATATATATTTCTTCATTCAAATCACCAATCAAAAATACAGTCTTAACTTCCATTTGATGAATGATCAATTTATGAAGACTACTCAATGCTAATAATATTCTAATAGTAGTTATTCTTGCAACAGGAGAATACGTATCAAAATAATCAACTCTTTCTTTTTGGGTGAATCCTTTAGCTACTAACCTAGATTTATATTTATCTATACTTCCATCAGGTTTCAACTTCTTTTAAATACTCACTTACATCCTATTCCCTTACTACCTTGAGGTAAATTACATAAAACCCAAGTATTATTTTGTATAATTGACTGGTACTTATCATTGATAGCTTCTTTCCAAAAAGGTGCATCAGTAGAGACCACATCATCTTTATGTATTTCAGGGTCACCTTCAACTAAATTTGTAAAGAATTCTTCTCCAAATGATTTATCTTTCCTAGTCCTTTTGCTCCTTTTAAGTTCATGTTCAACTTCACATTTTAAAGATGAACTAGATGGAGTACTATTTAAAACCACTTTCTTAGATATCGAGGGTTCACTTGAAATTGGAGTCTTAAATGGGAAAATATCTTCAAAATAAGTAGCATCTCTAGCTTCAATGATAGTATTATTTTTAATGTCACTTACTTCGGAATCTTTAATCAAGAATCTATTTGCGCTACTATTTTGTGCATATCCTATGAAAACAACACCCATAGTTTTTTGTCCTATTTTCTTTCTTTTAGGATTAGGTATAATTACCTATGCCAAACACCCCAACACTTTAGAAAATCTAACATAGAAGACCTCGTTTTCCATAGCTCATATGGAGTTTTAATATTGTCATGAACAATTACTCGATTCAATATGTAACAAGAAGTTAGGACAGCTTCACTACATAGGTTTTCAGGTGCTCCAAAACTTAAGAGTATAGCATTTACCATATCCATTAAAGTTCTATTCTTCCTTTCTGTACTACCATTGGATTGTTGTGAATAAGGATGCGTCACTTCGTGTATTATACCATTATCCTCACACTAATCCTTAAGATTATTTTCAGTATATTCTCCTCCTCAATCGAACCTTAAAATGTTTATCTCATGTTCTAATTGATTTTCAACTTTCGCTTTATAGATTTTGAACTTATCATTGACTTCATCCTTCGCTTTCAATAAATAAATATAGCAATACTTAGAATACTCATGTATAAATGTTACAAAATATTTATTACCAACTCTTGTTGGCAATCTATTAGAATCACAAACATTACTATGAATAAATTCTAAAAGGTTTGTGTCCTTTCTAACAGATTTAAAAGGTCTCTTAATTTGTTTGGCTTGTACACAAATTTCATACTTATTATTACCAACTTGAGATATTGGAATCAAGCTTAGATCCATAAGTTTTTTGATCTTCATATTACCAACATGACCCAATCTTTCATGCCACAAATAACTAACTTCAACATTAAGAACCATGGAAGAAGCATGGTAAGGATTTTCAATAATATTCAATTTAAACAATCCATCACTAATATAACATTTCCCAACAATTTTATTTATTTATTTATTTTTATTTTTTTTGGTTCTAACAACCTTATTTGACTCCGTTGCAAGTTTAAAACCTTGTTGAACTAAAAGTGATCCACTAATTAAATATCTTCTAACTTCTGGAACATGGCGAACTTGATTTAAAATTAAACTTTCCCTGAAGGTCGTCTTAAGCTCGACACTTCCAATTCCCAATACAAGAGCAATGGAGTCATTTCCCAAAGTTACGCTTCCTCTGCTTGAAATCTGATAAGATTTAAACAAACTCTTATCAAAACAAACATAAACATTTGCTCCAGAATCTAATCACCATTCATTACTATTATAAGTAAATTTGACTAAAGATGTTGACGATTTACACCTAATGGAATGTCCACCGTCCTTCAACATGTTTACTTGATCCTTTTGAAAGTTGTTCTTAAACTTGTACTCCTTAGTTCTTTTGTAGTCGCAATCTCGAGCAATATAGTTGGTTCTTCTACATACATAAAATGGCCCTTCTTCCTTCTTCTCTTTGCTTTTGTTATCCTTAGTGTAGTTATTCTTAGGTTGAAAATTTTTTCTATAACGGTGAAAGTTTTTCTTAAACTTATTACTTCGAGGCTTAAATTGCTTTGAAGAGCTAGTAGGGGTTTTTGAATTTTCTACCAAGTTTGCTTAGCGTGTCATTCATCAACTTTGTTGATATGATTTCTAGGATATTCTTCTATTCTCAAGGAATTGAATACTTGGTTCAATGTTAAAATCCCTTGCTTATGTCTAAGACTTTTAGCAAAGTCCGATCAAGAATGTGAAAGTTCATCTTTAAGATATGAAACCTTATAGTCCTCTCTAAAACTTGACCCTTTTTCTTCTGCATGTCGTAGTAAATCTTGAAATTGATGGATTTGCTCGTTTATAGATTTTCCCTGCACCATAATATTTGTTAAAGATTGACGCGTTAAATCTATTAATTCCAGCATCATCAATTCCATATTCTTCTTCTAAAATTTTCCAAAGGTCTTTAGCACTTGTGATATTCTGATAAATATCATGAAGTCTATCGGAAAAGAGCACTTAAAGTTTGATTATGATAATGGAATTCAATTTTTTCTGGGTTATACTACAAGGTAGATTCTCTACCTTCATTACCTTTTTTTTATAGTAGAAATTAACCCTAGAACAGTCAAGCAATATTCCAATTTTTTTTTCATCTTTTAAAAAAATTTCCATCAAAGTTTTCCGATTTATCACTATTAGTATCTTCACGAGATATCATTCTTACACTCTGAATTGTACATATATAACACCAAAAATGAAATTTTCAATTAAGTCAAATATTTGAAACTTAACAATATCAATTCAAATATTCCAAGTAATATAAGAGATTAAATGAATATTGAAGTTTCAAATGCCCGAGTCACAATTAATTTTATATTAACAATGCATAGAATGTTCAAGTCAATCAATCAAGTAAATACTATAAGTTTCAAAACTATCCACTAAAGAATACAAGATTTATGCAATAAGTTTCAAAATGAAAATTATAAAAAGGTTCGAAGATTTAAAATATTTGTGATATTAACTTGTGAATGCAATTAGAAATTATACGTATAATAATGCAAATAAAAATTCAAGTAAACTTAGCAAACAAATAAATAACAATCCACGAATTATTATAACACAAACCACTCACATGACTTTAGATTGTTGTAAAAATAATGTGATTTGTGCAATGAATTATCAATTATAAGCATGAAT
The DNA here is from genome assembly GCF_002742605.1 of Olea europaea var. sylvestris. Classification (NCBI taxonomy): domain Eukaryota; kingdom Viridiplantae; phylum Streptophyta; class Magnoliopsida; order Lamiales; family Oleaceae; genus Olea; species Olea europaea. The sequence goes on along the minus strand of NC_036242.1, from coordinate 19,487,106 downwards.
CAAATAAAATAAATATGAGAACAGAGTTAGAAAAGATGGTCTAAGAGAGTTGCGATTACTGCTATCCTAAAGTTGCGTGACCTCCCCTTCGTGCGGGTACTTTTTGCACTACATGACTTCAAAATAAAATCCTTATAGCTCACAGCAAATTCTTCTTCATGGGTACGACCACAGGGAGAGAAAGAACAAGCCCTTATCAATTATCAAAATTTATAGAAGAAGATAATGTAAAATGATTAGAGAGTATTGTGTTTGATTTGTTGTGTAAAACAATGAGAAATCTACCTCATTTTATAGTAGAAAAATTCAACTATCTTATAATGGAAATTAATCAAATTCAATATATGTTACAAATATAATAATGGGTTTTAATTTTTTGTATTAATTGAATCTAAAAATTAAAACAAAATTGGAAAAAAAAAGAAAAAGAAAAAGAAAAACTGAAATCTTGAAATTAAAAATGAAAACTGAAATTTTAATATTCAATTTGAAAGATTTATAACTTATTTTCCAACATGTCATTCAAGGAGGAGTGTTGTAAATAATAAATTTATTAGTGAATGACAATTATATACATACAGACCTAGAAATCATTACCGTTGTATTCCTAATTCTTCCCTATAAATATAAAACTTTGGGGCTTAATAAAATACATACAAGCCTATTGATTTTTATTCTCCCTTCTCTTTTTTCATAACAAAATGTATTTTTAAAGGTTGGTAGTTATTTCTTTTTCCCTTATATCTTATAAACTACTGCCATATAAGCTATTTGATTCTTTTATTCAGAACTAATGTTGTGACCCTATGGAGTTTTGGAATAAACTACAATGCATAAATGGTATATAATTCTATTTATTTATGGCAATTTAATTTGTAGGAATCAAATCCTTTACACCCTTTATTTTAACACTAAATTTGGTATTATTTATTAGTATCAACTTGATAGAATTAAGCTATTGATTCGATTCTTCTTACATGGATTTAATTTTCTATTAAGTACACGATGCTGGGATTCGCTGTCAATTGGAACACAATTTATTCCAAAATTGAAAGAAGAATATAGAGTATCTTATCCATAAAGGAGATGTGAACATATCATGTAACGTCATTGGTTATGGCCACCATCACTATCTTAAACTTTTATACATTATGTATATATACATGCGCGCAGTATATTGAGTTGTTTTTTGACAGTTGACATTGAAAACCCCAACGATTATTTTCAAGAGTTAACTCAAATTTTTTACAAAGAAAATGTTTTGTACATGTACGAATAAAAATCCACCATCCATTTAATCTAAGATTTTGATTGGTGTTTTTGATTTTTTTAAATTTTTGTCACCTCTAACTTATATATTGTTGTGTTCCTAAAATAAAGTTATATTTTATATTTAGTTAATATAAGTGAAGCGCAATCACAAAGAGATAACATATAGAAGAAAGTCAACCACCCCTAGCTCTATTTTAAGGTTTTGATTGACATTTCTCACTTTTTGAGCGTTTCTTATTTTTTTAATATTTGTCATTTTTATAATTTTTGTCACATTATTAAATTGCTTCCATATTTAATGCCACACAAAAGTCAAATTACAGTATTTGTGACATTTCCATTAAAAAGTGGCACATTGAAAAGTGACATGACATGTTGTGCCACTTTTTAATTAAAATATAACACAGTCAATTTTTAATAAAATAACACATCTTTGACTAAGTTTATAATTCGCGTAATAGAATTTCTTTTAGATGCTAATTTATTTTGTATTATGTTAGATGTTAATTAAAATTTTCTTGATAGAGAAAGTTACATTTAATGGTACGTTTTAACAAAAAAATGTGACATTTTAATAAATAAATAAAAAGTGATATTGTATGTCAGTTTTTAAATAAAAATTCTCATTTTAACTTTACATGGTACTTTTTATTTCTATAACACTATTCATATGATTTTTCAAAAATAACCTAATTTTAGGGGTCTTTCTAGAGGTGGGCGTGGGTCGGTTTGGTTCGGCTTTAGAATTGAATTGAACCAAAATTTTCGATTATCTAGTAAATGGAACCGTCGGATCCAACTATAATTATAAAACCGTTCAGGTTCGGTTCCGTTCGATTCAGTTCAATTTGGTTCCGTACTATAATTAATTTTTTTTAACATTTATAACAAAACTATATAAATACAACTAATGACACATTCAATCGTAGTTTTACAAATTAACATAGTAAAATTTAATAACATGTAAATAAAAAGTTGTCCAACAAGAAAAATTTACCAATATTTATAGTTTACAAATACGAAGGAGTAGATACTAATACTAAAACTTCAATTATCCATCAATTGCTTAACTTATCATACTCACTATTGAGAAACTCTGCAAGAAAAAATTAAAAAGCACAATTAAGTTATTAACAAACATAAATAAATTCAAATTTGTTCAACTAATAAGATTTAATAAAAAATATATATAACATATATTTTATTACCTGTTTCAATGCCCTCGTAGGTTGTTTTTAGTGAAATGATTCTGACCTCTCATTAGGCTATTTTTGTCTCCCATTTGAGCATCCAGAATTGGTATCACCTTAACAAGAAACTTGATTAAATCTTGCACAAACAATGTGGAACAAAATCATCAAACACTAACGAATGGTAGTTGCACCAATGGAGCAGAGAAAACCAGCAAAACATTCTGGAAAACCTTTAAAGAGCATAAGCAAATTGCTAACTAATCTTATTAACATGACCAGCTGGCTATTTCTCCAATTTAGATGTTGCGTACAATCTTATTAACATGATCAGCTGGCAATTTCTCAAATTTAGATGTTGCATACAAGCCTCTTATTAACATTATTCAACTATAGACAACTTGATAACATGAAAAAAGAAAGGCATAGGAATTGGGGAGAAAATGTAATATTAGAGATTCAATGTGGAAGTTGAGTTCAGTCCCATATGTAGCAGACAATGGATAGTAATAGTCTAAGGAAGATCTTTTAAGGCAAATACGAATAAAAACATGTTTGGCTACAAACTTGACAACAATAGTCATAGACTTGTACACTTGACTTCATTTCCAGAAACTAATTTTGAGGCAGAAAGGAAATGAGACGATTGCAGCCTAATTTCCTTCTCGAGTTACACTATGCTTGATAGGCCATCCTCTAATTTCCTTCTTGGGTCTCTCAAGCAGAATTCAACAGAAAGTCAGAAACCAAATACAAAATCTTCAACTGCAGGTCCGTCAAGTAGAATTCAACAAAAAGCAAATACAAATTCTTTAGCGCTAAATAACTCATTAAAATCACATGAACATTTAACCCCTTGAATCCAAGCTCTAAATAACTGCAATGGTTTTGGAATGTTAGAGACTAGTAGACTACCTTGTTCAAATGATCGTTGCGGTCACAGCTTCGGTCAGTGATCACAGCTTTGGTCGGTGATTGTATAGGTTTTGGAATGTCAGCAGGCTGCGAGAATGAGTACGAGAGTCGAGATAGCGTTATGCACTTTAGTGGAGGTGTTTAGGGTTATTTAGTGGGTTGGCTCATGTTGGGCTAAGAAATGAAACAATAAAATTTGTAACTGGGCCAAAAATTAAAAAGTTAGAAATGAAACAAATTATTAGGCTAAAAATTTGGATTTAAAAATTGTTAATTTGTTTAGAAAAAATTAAAATTAAAATACTTTGATTTATTCAATATAAAAAAAATTAGAAAGATTTGATTCTTATTCGGTTCTTGGTCGACAACTGAGAACTGAACCGTATCTGTCGGTTCTCAATTTAGATACCCGTTCGAGTATTTAATTTGACAAGAACTGTCGGATTCGAGTTTGGTTTGGAAGATTTGCCCAAACCTAGTCTTTCTATAAGTTTCCCTTTGTTAATCTCCATTCAAATATCTTAAAGAGTAATTTTATTCACACCACATTTTAATTGCATTTAAAGTTGTTAATCACTGTACGCTATAACACTTATATGTTTAATAGCTTTCATGTCATTTTTATCCTCAAATTTTTCATTAGTTAACATATTTTGTGTCTGATAACAATTTTAAGTCCAAAATTTCATTGAAATCGTATAAAAAAAAATTAGTTTCTAGTCATATCTTAAAAATAAATTAATTAAAAAAAAAGTGCGAAATTTTTTTTTTCGTAATGGAAAGCATAAAAACAAATATTTTGATATAAATCATCATCATTGACGAGTCGTACTAATTAATAGATAGTTGAAGATAAAATTTTGACAAAAAAAGTTAAAAAAAAATAATGCTACAATAAGCAAAGATTGAGAAGTTTAACTGCAACTAAAATGTAGTGTATTAAATAAAATTTGAAGTGACATTATGACCACATTATAATTAAATACCTTTATTAATAAATTTATCTTAAAATCCATTTATTAATGAAATTCTTATAAATCCACATTTAGATTTGAATAGATATAACAAAATCCGTTAAATTATCAACTGAGGGCATCTAGGGTTTTAATAGATTTGAATAAAATCTATTGAAATCTAAATTGGGGATTCCTAAATTTATAACGATTTTAAAATCAATTTTAGGACACCACCTAAATGATCTGAGTTGATTGTTTGTTATGTCGAGTAGTTAAATTTAAATATTCAAATGTTTTTATTCGGAAGAAATCTTTTCTTTCTCGTATTTGGTAATTTATTATATTTTATTTGCTGAGATTTTTGTTTTTTTTTTGTAATGATTTTTATAGACTAATAATAAGCACGTGTGTTGCATGTCTTATGTATCTAATGAATGATATGTGTAATATTTTTAAAGTTTAATACTGTTTTTTAAAGTAGTTAAGGGGTGTGCATAGGGCTGTAAGCAAAAACCGCAAAATCGGAAAATCGAATCGAAATCGCATTTTAGAAATCGTCGGTTTGGTGTTATGTGGAACCGGTTAACGAAATGATTTTGAACAAAACCAAAACGGTTTGGTTTAGGTTTGAGAATTTTAATTGCGGTTTAAAATCAAACCGGACATGTAAAAAAATATATAAAAATAAAAAATGAATAAATGAATTTTTTTGAAAATTCATCCAAATATGTATAATTAAATAGTTTTGTCATTTGTTAACATTTTTGTCAATTTCTAATTTTCTAATACAGATATATTATTATTATTCAATATTCCTAATTTATGTCTAATGATCTCAAAACTAATATAATCTATCAAAAACCTTTTTCCTCTTCCTAATTTAGATGAACTCCAACCAACATCCAACACAGTCTTGTGCCATCGGCACCACACATTTCTTTTCAAATTTTTCACGCCTCTTCAAAATTAAATTGAAGTCCATTATACTAAATCGGAGACAAAAAGATTCTAGACCTTCAGTGATAATATTTGCTACAAATAAAGTTTCAAAGCAATAATTTTTTTGGAGCAAATTAAGGTAAGAATATGAAATTAAATGCATTTTGTAACATCATACAAACGTAAACTTGTATAATTGTTATATTTAGATATTATAAATAATTGCTTTATTATTATGGTTGGTTTTTCTCTTTGTCTAATCAGTATTATTTTTTTAGATATGATGATCACGAGGTCTTATTGAACATTATTATGTTTTTGGGGCCTTATATCTAGTTTAGTAGACTTGTATTGTAAAGTTATTGTATCGTCATTAGCCTAAAAAAGGTGAACAAAAATGAAAAAAAAAATTATATTATAGTTTATTGTGATTTCACTTTGATTTAGTTGGTAATTAAATTTATAGTAGATATATTTAACCCTCGTCTAAGCCATATTTTTCATATCATCATAATGAGAAAATTGACCGTTGGAGAGAGGGCTGGGTCCCACACATGAAATAGCTAGTCAACAAAGGTGGTTAGACTTGTGGGATAACGGTCCAAATTTTCCCTTTTTTGTCCAAAAAATTTAGTTCAAAAAGGGATTTAGTTTGTTTTAGATTTATTGCTAGAATATAAATTGAATTCAATGAATTAATAATATAAAAGTAGATGGACAAAAAAATATATGGCGAAATCGACGGTTTAAAATCGGACCAAACCGTTAGTTTATGTTTGAGTTTTTTTCAAACCGTTAAAAATAGTTTGATTTAGGTTTGAGTTTTTCTAAAACCGATTTAAACGGTTTGGTATGAAAATCTGTAAGAAACCGGTAAAACCGAACCACTTACACCCGTGTGCGTGTGTGTGTAATGTTTGATTAAAATAATACTTCTTTATATACGGCATTTATTTTCTACTTCTATCCAGATTTTTGTTGTTTACACAGAAACTCTATGAGAAAGTGCAACATATAGTTGCCTTTGGTAAGTTGATGAAATCATCCTCTTCGTCAGATTCTGCTCTATTACTACTTTGGATTAAGTATTGTGCAAATTGATTGTCAGTTTGAGCATGCATATTTTGATTTAGTTGAAACTTTTTCGTTTTCTCCCAAAGATACAATTTAATCAAATTTTGGTTAATTGTTTATTTTCTTGTTACTCTTAGGACGATACGTAGTCCTTAACAAAAATCTCCTCCGGATACAAAAACTGTTTCACCATTTTGAATTGTCCAAAATAACTCTTAAAGTTTTATCAAAGATTTCTATTCTATTTTTGTTGACCATTGGTGCTTCAATTAAATAAATAAATGTATTTCAAAACTTCACGACTCATAAAACATTCCAAATACAAAATATGGTCCAAGAGTAACCGTTGATGATGGCATAACAAAAAAATTAGCAGGTGAATCTGCTTTATTAATGCCATGGGCTCATATGACTTTTCTTCTAATTTCTCTATCCCTTATTTTGATGTTGTTTGAGCCACATAGATCAAAAGTGAAACATTCAATCCTTTGTTTGCACGTGTTGGGGGGATCGACTTTTAACTTATTCCATCTCAAAGCTGTAGAAAACAAGAAATTATAGTGGAAAAAACTTTTTATTTTTTATTTTTTTAAATGAAATTATAGAAAGGAAAAATTACCTCAACCGTCGATTTGAAATCTCAATTACATTAATCAGATTGTAAATATATTTTCTTCACAAATTAAGTATAATCTCATTTCCTACCCACTGCATTTCACTCCACAACCCTACTTTCTTATCTCTACCACCGCCATTACAATAGCCACCCATTAAGTACTGCCCTACCTAGTTCTTACACACATTTAATTGATACAACAAGAAAATGCTCTTCCTTCTTTCAATGGCATTTCATCTTTTCTGTCAAGTTGTTTAACCTTTTTTTCCTTTCAATTCCTCTTCTACTATTTCTTGAAGTGTAATAGTTTCTAAAAATGAGTGCGATGGCAATGATATGGTAGACCAGTGTTGGTCCAACAACAGAACTAGGGTGTGGCTGGTTGAGATGGTGAGTACTTGAAGGAATGGTGGTTCGACAGTGGGTGCTTGGGACCGTGCATTTGGGGAATGGCTGGTTGAGACGGTGGTTCGGCTATGGTCCAATTGTGCTTGAAGAAACTGCAAGAGAATGCACACCACATGTTCGTCGCTTTTAGATTTCGGATTGTTAATCTTTTTTTTTTTTTTAGTTGGCTTGTTGAAATTTTATGATTATGATTTGTAATCGATGGGGGTCTTTAAGGTTTGGCGGCAGTTGGTCGTGGTTTTGATGATGCTGTGATGTCGGTGGTGTTGGTTGGTGTTTGTTGAAGGTGTTAGTGGAGGATGGTGATAATGATGGTAATCGTTGCTGTGGATTTTAATTTGAAGGTGGCAGCGTTGGTACATTAGAGTGGTAGTGTGGTGAGTGGTCGTGGATTGTGATGATGTTCTTTGGCGTGTGCATATTTTTTGTGGTGATCCTCTATGACTAAGTATATATTTATTGTGACTGAGTGTAACCAATTTTGTATTTATTGTGACTGTCTATGACCATATTAACTGTGAGTCACAAATTAGATTGATTTAATCACAGACAGTTAAGTTGAGTATAAATTTGGTCACAATTAGTCACTATAATACATGTCAATAACTTAGTTACACAAGATCACAAATTAGACTGGTTTGATCACAGGCGATCTGGTCACAGTTAGCCACAAATCATACAGTTATGGTCACAAACAATAAATCTGGTCATATATAACTCAGGTCCTCACAAATCTCATCAACTACAATGCAGCACTACTGCCACCACACAGTTCCCAAAACGTTGCTATCACTTCATCCCTCATCACCACCATTAAACAGATCAACTTTGATACACTTTTATCACCTGCAATGCACCATCACTGTCATCACGCATATCTATTTTCTAAACACAATGCCACCTCACCACCACTTGCACCTGTAAAATTATTTGTGCCTGTGATTGTGTAGAGAGAAAATATTTTTAAATTTTTGAATTTTCTACAATGAAGTAGGGTGGGGTATGTTTGGGTGATTTGAATTTCTGGAAGTCCAATAAATCTAAAATCTTTTAAAGTTTACTTCTCTAATGAAACCACCCAAATGATAAGAAAACAATCATAATTTTGAAATCTGAAATTCTGAAAATTTCGAAAACTTCGTACTCTACACACGAGTTCAATGAGTCACGAGTTCACGGTTAGAAAATCATTCAATCTCCTTTTATTTTCTTTCTTCTGGCTCAAGTTTCCTTAATTTGTTCCAAATGAACTAATTGAGTCGCAAGGATCTCAAGAAAAAATATCAATACTTACCATAAGCATAATGATGAGAAAGGTAAATAAAGAATCTTGTATGACCACATAATATGTTACAAAATATTTAATATGAAAAATAAAGAAGTATGGTAAGATTTTTTTATAATGCAATTAAAGCAATATTTTCTATTATATAAGTCAGTTATATAATATATATGATATATAAAAAATCATGAAGATAGAAATATACCTTACTGATATGGTAAGTTTGTAAGTTAAATGAGTTTGATCTGGTGTATGAACATCTCACTAAGCACGGTCCCCTAACTTAACATGTATTGCACACCATATTCCCCTAGACTTTGTTTAATTTTTGTTTAATTAACAAAACTAAAAAATAATTTAAAATGTTAAAAACATATTTTTCCAACACAAATGTAAAGCAAATTCATCCCTTTGTTTATTGGACCTCTGCAGAACTTTACCCTTTTGACTTTGTTTATATGAGAAAACGATCCATCGGTAGCCAGCAGCAATGATTATAGTACAAGTTTAATTATATTTTAATGCACAAATAAATCGGATTTCTTATCTGTCGTTGGTCCCCAAATATTATGGATTGCTACATGGTTGGCTTTGTCCTTGGCTGACTTTTTACCCTTTCTTTATGTATTTTTTGTTGGCTTTTAGTGCCTACGGTTAATAAGGTTTTATAATTGGGGAGAAAATATTTCATGTCTAATTCATGTGATGGTTTTGGAGACCAACCGCCTACGTTCAAAATGACTCATTTTTTGTTGGTTGATTGGTCATTTTTAACCAATCATGCTACACATACAGATTCAAAAATATGTGAGATATGTGTCGACGCATAATTAGACGTTTGAAAAATTAAAACAAAAAACACAAATATTTGCTGTCAAATCAGTCTGCATTCTTCGCTATTTTTAAGTCCGGCTAAGTGTCTGTTTTTAATCATGGAACAACGGAGAGAAATTGATTAATCATCTTCTTAAAACTTCGATTGCAAAAAACTTAAGAGTAAAATAAATTTTGTTACTCTCTCTCTCTCTCTCTCTCTCAATATTCTCTTTTTTGACACTTCGATTGTTATTTGTTGCTCTCACCATCCCATTTCTATACACTGATTTTGTCTCTCACCTAGATTAAAATTTTTTATTTAATGCGATTGAAAATTCAAGTTTTACAAATAAATTTTCTAGTTTACTTTTATTAAATTATCAGCAACTAGTAATAAAATAATGTTGATTAAATATGTTTTTGTCTATATTTCCAAGAAGTGGGAAATGTGTTTATGTATTTGGATAATTCAAATAAAGTAAATTAAAATTTGTATAAGTTCAAGATTAAGTGAAAGAAATTGATTATAACTAGGTAAATTAAATAATTGTATCTTAATAAATGAACAAAACAAATACTTTCTCCATAAAGTAATAAGACTAAAAAAATTGGACAAGAAAATAAGAAAAATCAACCTACATAAACGGGATGGATGGAGTATTATGAAAATCACATGAAAGAGAAGACTTAATGCCAAGAAAAAAGATATATCTTAAACGAACCACATTTACCCACTATATTTATGCGTGCCTTCGAAGTGAAAGAAATTGATTACAACTAGGTATATTAATAAATGAACAAAACAAATACTTTCTCAATAAAGAAATGAGACTAAAAAAATTGGACAAGAAAATAAGAAAAGTCAACCTACATAAATGGGACGGATGGAGTATTATGAAAATCACATGAAAGAGAAGACTTAATGCCAAAAAAAAGATATATCTTAAACGACCCGCTATATTTATGAGTGCCTTCGAAGTGAAAGAAATTGATTACAACTAGGTAAATTAAATAAGGGTATTAATAAATGAACAAAACAAATACTTTCTCAATAAAGAAATGAGACTAAAAAAATTGCACAAAAAAATAAGAAAAGTCAACCTACATAAACGGGATGGATGGAGTATTATGAAAATCACATGAAAGAGAAGACTTAATGCCAAAAAAAGGATATATCTTAAACGAACCACATTTACGCATTATAGTTATGCGTGCCTTCGTTACACACTATCATATAAGCACATAGTGAAAAAAAAAATATGAAAATGAAGAAATGAGTTTACTTCATGTTTGATATGTAATATTTACAATAAGGATGACAATGTGACGGGGCTGGGCATTTTCCCGCCCATATCCGGCCCATTACCAATTTAAGGCGGGGCGAGGCGGGACGTTTGTTTTTTTTTTTTGAAGTTTTCGATAATTCATTTTATTGTCCACGTTCATTAAAGTGTGACAATGGTATATTTATTAAAAATTTTAATTAATTAAATTATTTTTAAAAGTTAAATTATTCGAACACATTTGGTTTACTAAGGTCTTCATTGTTTATCATATTTTCTTAGATAATCTTAGTTGTCATATTCTATTAGAATTAATGAAATTTCGTGGAGTTTTTCATTTAAAAATTTAATTACCAAGAAAAGAATTAGAAAAGAAGCTCACTCATTTGGATAAAAACATTGGTTACTTAGAGTATCTTCAAGAGAATCTTTAAAGAAGAGATGCTCTCTATTTTAAATAATTAATCCTTAAAATCATGTCCTAAGAAATTTTTTAAATTAACATTTTAATTTGAAGAGAAACTCACTCTCTTTAATTAAATGCATTTAAAGTGTTTCAATTTTCAATGTAGAAAAATAATAAAACAATTTTTTTTTTAAAAGAAGCTAGTTAAAATAAATTATAGAGAAAAATAATAAATATTTTTTGAGAATAGTAAAATTAAGTATTAAATATAAAAAGTTTGTTGAAATACTTTAAAAATTTTACTCTCTAAATTTATAGATACTCTTCCAATAATATAAGATGTTCTTCAAAAAGGAAGACTATTGAAAATACTATTATTGTTTCTTCACGAGACCAAGCACAAGCCTTGCTTAGTGGCTATATATGCCAGACAAGAATTGTAGTTTTGATCTCATTTGGACTTATTTTAGGTGAATGCATTTATATTGCACAAGTCCCAAATGCCTGTGGAAACACAACCCCACCACTAAGGGCAAAAATGAAAAAACAAATAACAAAAAAACAAAATAAAATCTCTTTTTAGAAAGTTATCATATAATTGGGCCCAAACATTTTGAATTCCACTAGACTTGGAGTCCCACGTCATTTCATCTGATTTTTTGTACGTTATAAAAAATAAAGAGGGTGCAATTTTCATTTGCTTTTTGTAAGACCTTTTAACAATTCTGGTTCTTGTTTCTTCCTATATTGCCTATTTAGACCTACTGATTACAATATACTGAATGTCCCATCAGAATGAAAATGAAAATACTTTTGAATTTTTGGTGCTTTTGTCCAATACAATTTCAATACAAAAGTATGAAACAAATCTTAGTGATTCACAATGGCCACTTAGAGTCTAGCCATTTACCACCAGTTTTTTCGTTGTTCAATGTGAAAGTAACGAGAACTTTTGGCCTAGAACGATAAAAGAGGGAGGAGAAGATTGAGCCTTTGAACTCTTGTTACGAATAATTTGTATAACATATTAGCAATTCGACATTTTTAGTTGTGGTTTGGTTATCAAGCAAGTGTTTGCATGATGGAATTTTAAGAAGGCAACTTGTTGAGACGATCTATAATAATTGTACTTATTAAAGCAACTAAAAGAAAATAATTATACCTATAATAGTTTTTAGAAGATTCGCTTTTTGTGTATTCATCCTAATAAGTTTCATGAGTAAGTTTTAGACACGATCACGAGATCAAAGGTCTTTCGATCTTTGCACGAAAATTTTAATGGCTTAAAATGTCAGTTTGTCTAGCAACATGAAAATTTCCATATTAGTAGATATGAAAGCAAAACATAGGGAATTAATTTAAACTTGCAAAATATAGGGTAATTAATTTAAACCTAAATGATATTTTATATATTATCAATTTTTACGGCAAAATAACTAACATGTTAAACAACTAATTGCAATTTGACAAAATTTTCTTATCATATCTGAAATATTTTATGAGAAAATCTTTCATCTTTTTCTTTCTATCTCGACTATATATATATATATATATATATATCATATTTCTTAAGACGCCTACTTTGTATTCATTCCCAATAAATCATCAATTTCATATTGTTATTTTACAAATTAATTCTTATCTTTATGAGGTTGCAAATGGTCATTAATTATTTATTACATTTTCATGAAACATAAAAAATTACAAAACATGCAACAATAACTATTTAACCATGCGAGTTAAGAAAATAGTGCCTGTTCAGATGAAGAAAAAGTTTTTAAAACTACTTCCATGTAAAATATCCTTTAAAGTCCCATTTCACATCAACACCTCCATTTGAATACAAGAATTTCATATCAATTTATTATATAATTTTGACAAAGACTATTGTTCGAGAAGTTGTATCTAGCATCTTCGTAATATTCCTAAGTTTATACTCATTGAAACCTTCAAATTGTATAAGTAGTCTTTCTATATACTATTAAAAAAGAAAAGAAAAGAAAAGACGCGTAAATTTCACAATTTTAAGCCCCTATTTGGCCCTCATTATTTGAATTTATAATGAAGGGAATAATATTTTTTTCAAGATTATGTGGTTGAAAAATTTTCAATTTGAGTGTAATATTATTTTATTGAAAATTGTGTGGTTGAAAGTAGGAGAGAAAAAAAATTAAATTACATTGAAGAATTTTAAGGGGGACCAAACAGGAGCTAAGACTCCAATTTCATGTCAATTGGTCATCCTAATTAGTCAACGTTGATGAGTCCCTATCATAATTTGACTTTATGAAGGAATAGAACCAAATCGTCCCAATTGCATCCTCTTGTCCTAGCAATTTCTACCATAATTTCCGTTCTTTTTTTATTTTAGACTGTCCGTGTAATACTATTCGTAAGCATATAAGCTCACGCACCCACCGACACTCAACTATACACAAATAAGAGAACAAAGTGCAAAAGTCACCATAACCTAGCATATCAACCAATTCGATATGAGGGAAAAACCTTTTTCATTTTCTTTTCAACAATTAATTGTGTGCCATGAAAGAGTAAATAATTAAACTACTTGACCTTAAGGGTTACACATGAACTCTTATCAATTTATAACAAAAAACTAATTAAGTAATTACAAGAAAGGATAAATTACATATGGTATTGTGTTGCTAATTTACTTTAATCATGTACGGAGAAAAATAAAACAGGTTTTAATTCCTACTAAGGATCTAAAGATGACTAAAAAAATCCTTCAAACCTGACACCCGATTAAGGCACTATGATGAACTCAAGTTGAAGGACCAATTTCACTATTAAAAGTTAGAGATTAATTACTGACACTTAAATAGTTATCCATTTGAAATCTCTCCAACGAGTCACAAATGTTTTGTTATGTAACGAAATATTCGTTTGTTCATTTAAGTGTCACTATACTTTAGCATGTGTGATTAGCTATTTATTTCACAATTATGAAATGTCACACTTAATAGTCTATTTGTAATAACAATATTCGTATCCCGTTAGTACTTATGACCATGGATGTTTTAAGATTCGACCATATGTTATTTGTATCTTACAATTACAATCCATTGTCATCAACAAATTACCAAGACTTGAATCTACGGATTCTATTATTTAACTCATTAGAACATTAATTTAATTAAATAATAGATCTATCATAAATGAAATGCATCAATTATTATTATATATTAAAAGTTTTTATATCTAAAGTTGATTAAATCTAGACCATAACTCTTACACATTGAATACAAGAAAACTTTAAGACGAATACAAATTAAGATAAAAATTACATACAAGGAGATCTTTAAATGCCTTGTATCGTTTTCTTTGGATATCTTGATATCTTAATCTACAAAGATCCAAATTTTCATGCGACAACAAAATTTTCAAATAACTAATATAGATCACAAAATAAATTTTCACATCTATATTACCCTGAAAAGTATTCCAATTGTATTGAGATTTTAAGTTTTCAAATAACGTTGCAAAATTAATCTAATCAAGATACATTCAAATTTTTAAAAACATTTTAATGAAATTGAACATTAAGGGGTTGTTTGAGCCCGATTTCCTAAAAAAATTGTGTTTTGGAATAGTGTTATGATAGAGAATGTGTGGTTAAAATATAAGAAAAAGTTATGAATTTGTGTGGAATATTATTCATTAAAAAATGTATGATTAAAATGATGTTAAATCATTATTGAAAAATATATTTTGATGAAAAATGGAGCTCAAACGAGGGTTAATTGTTTTTATCATTTGAACGAAAAATACAACGATGAAAAAGATATGGACCTAAAAGACATTAGTAGAATATCCAACTAACCTCTCAATACATTATTCATAACTGGCAAAAACCCAAGTCTATGTACCCCATAGTCAAACTTAAAAAACTATACTTTTTCTCTTCCTTTCGCCCATGTCACTTTCTCCTCCTCCAATTTCAGCCTTCCATTTTGTGGGCATCCCCAATGCTGAGGCGAGATTTCGATTAATCACCGTAGAATATGCCATGTGGCTACCTTGTCTCACCGTCCGCGAACTTATCAAATTCCATCCCATACTCCAACCTATATATATCCTCTAACCCTTCTACGGACAATTCTCTCCCTTTTCTCTCTCTGGAAAAATATTCGTTCTGTGTTTAGATTATATATCGTAACGGTGGTATAAATTCAGAAAACCCTATTTTCTTGAATCCCATTTCTTGAATTACTCAAATGTTGCTCTTATTGTGCTTCATTTGAATGGTTATGAGAGTTTTATTGATAGGAAGAGAGTGTTTCTTTGTTGAAGAAATTCAAGATTCAATTTTTAATGGAGGAACCAATAGGAAGAAGGTTTCGAATAGGCTACGCTTTGGCTCCCAAGAAACAAGCCAGCTTCGTTCAGGTTTCTCTCATAAATCTTGCTAAAGAGAGAGGCATCGATCTTATCAAGATCGACCTCGAAAAGCCCTTAATCGATCAGGGTCCTTTTGATTGCATTCTTCACAAAATTTACAGTCCCAGTTGGAAACAACAGTTATCTGACTATGCGATAAAGAATCCTAATGTCCCTATAATTGATTCTCCCAATGCCATTGAGAGGCTGCACAATAGAATTTCCATGCTTGAGGTGGTTACCGAGATTAATGTTGAGTACAAGACACTGTTATTTGGGATTCCAAAGCAGATTGTAATTTATGATGCGAAAGCTGTCGAGGAATTGAATCTTGAGGCTGAGGGCTTGAAGTTTCCAGTGATAGCGAAGCCGTTGGTGGCAGATGGGAGTGCAAAGTCGCACAAGATGTCCTTGGTTTTTAACAAGGATGGGTTGAGTAAGCTGAAGCCGCCGGTTGTCTTGCAGGAGTTTGTGAACCATGGGGGTGTGATCTTTAAGGTGTATGTAGTGGGAGACTATGTCAAGTGTGTGAAGAGAAAGTCTCTACCAGATGTGAACGAGGAGAATTTGGGAAATTCTGAGGCGTCACTGTCCTTTTCACAAGTCTCGAATTTGAATAGTGTGGAGAGGGCTGATGACAAGTATTATAGAATGATGGACTTGGAAGATGAAAAGACAGAGTTTCCTGCAATGAGCTTCTTGGTTAATATAGCTAGTGGGTTGAGGGGTGCAATGGGTTTGCGTTTGTTTAACTTTGACTTGATTAGGGATGTGCGGATTGGGAATAGGTACCTTGTGATCGACATTAACTATTTTCCTGGATATGCAAAGATGCCCTGCTATGAGCGTGTTCTGACAGATTTTTTCTGGGATATTTTGAACAATAATTATGATAATAAGATGGTCCTGAATCTGGAAAGTTTAAATATGGGTACTTGCCAGATGGAAGTTAGAAAGTTGGTTAGTAATAGTGAACGTGACAAGGATGATGGAGTAACAAATCTTCCCGTTTCTCCAATAAAGCGGGAAGAAAAGGAGAGTTCCATTCAAGTATGAGAGAATGCTTATTAAAGTAATAGTGTCATGTGGTTAGTGGAGGGCTTGTCGGCAAACATGGGTCAATGGAATTTGCTTTCTGCTGGTTGATGGCCTTGAAGCAAGCCATGTTGCACTTCCTTTAGATGGTAGAATTAGTACAGTGGTTAATTATTAGGTTTCTTCACTTTGATTCTGATGCAATCGGCATTAATGGAGTGCTCTGTGTTAATCATGTACATTCGAGTTGTTGGGTTGAGGATAGTATCAATGGGGACAATAGGTATTTCTCAAATACTATTAAGTCTTTAGGAATGTTAAGTTTTACTTCAAGGCAAATGTATTTCCTGGCTTAGAAAACCTTTCTGATGTTAGCTTCAGCAACGTCAATCAATGAATCGTGCGATTTTGTCCATGATTGTCCACTTTAATTCTGCCTTTCATAATGTGTGATTGATGGGTTCTTATCATACGCCCTGTTTTAAGAGTGCAACTCCATGCTTAAACTGAGATTTATTGTCTATTGTCCTTATGAAAATTGTATTTGTGTAAGCATATATAAAACACTGAATTATTTGAGAGACACTTAATAAATTGTCTTATAATAATTCTCCCTGAATATTCCCTTTCAGCTAAGCGAGTTGTTCCTCATTCGAAGAAAACTTTCTTTCTCAAACAATAGTTACTATATATGTCAATCTGGTTATATATCCTATTAAATATTTACTGTGTTTCTTTGTTCCCTGATGGAAGCTTTGATGATAGTGGGCCAGCCCACCGGTAAGCCAACCTGTGGGGAGTGAAGAACCATTTTATTTTTACTTTTTCATGTTTTATATAAGGATTGTTTGCGTGATTCAGAATTAGGGTCATGCAGTTCTAATAGCCGGGAGGCTGATACTGTTGATTCTGCCTTTGACTACATGGTGTATATGTGTGTGTGTGTTTTAAGAGCAAAACATGAAACTGACCAATGAAATCAGTTTACTTTCAGATATTAATTTTGTTTCGTTCAAATAATTGCATACCAATCTTAACTTTTTAAATTTAATTCTTTTGAAGAACTATGGATTATTGATGCTGTATAATTTTTCTCCATCAGGTTTTGGTCTTTCTGTGTTAGAAGTGGCATGCAAGTGATCTACTCTGATTTTGATACGATATGCTGTTTTTGCTTCCTTCCAAATGGGAATTTGTATCCTAGGTCTATGGAGAATTCAGGACTCTTGTACATTAAAATACACCATAGTTTTCTTCCTTAAGAAGTTAATTTTGTAAAAGACAATTTATGTTAAGGCACATCTATTTCTTTGGAACAATTGTGAAGTTTCACCCCCTTCCCTCATCTAACTACCTTTACTTCTTCCACATTAAAACCCGAAGCTTTAGTCATATATGGCGTTCACTTGGAAATATGTCAATGAATATGTTACGACAAATCAGTAAAATAATTTGATAGTGCATATTCAACAAAAAACGTGGGACATAGCTGAAAAAATGTGACAGATTCTTGAATCTATTGTGTTGATTGAAGGCTGTCAAAAGGTTGGTAGTGCTTGTATCACAACTATTTCTACTTTTTATTTTTATATTTTTGCAGTTTTAGATGCGTCTTATATTGCATGATATCTAACCAAGTGCTATTGGTGAATCCAATGGCAGATTATCACAATTAAAATTAAACTGTTAAACTTCTGAGCTCGATTTATATTACACGGTTTTACAGCATATGCAGTGACTTTTCTTATTTAACATTCCTAGCCCCTCTAAATGAGCTTCTTTATGGAGTGTGATTCTTGGTTCATTGGTTTAGATGAACTAAATGGGAGGTTCTACATTCTGTTGGATGTAATTATAAGAGACTTATAAAATAACTAAAAAGATGTGTGCATAGTTGTAGGTATGCAAAAAAATATGATTCAACTGCTAGTGTCATAATTCCATCATCCGTATTGCATGTCCACATTTCATTTATTGTGCCTGAGCTCATTTCTTTCCTTTATTGGTTATCTATGGTTCTTCTTTGCCGAGATTTGCAGAAAATGTCCTAGAATTAAGTTGTTTGTATACAGACAGGCTTGAAAGCATTTTTAAACATCGTTTTCCTGGAACTGGTTGCCCTGAACATAATGGGTTTAAATCTAAGACCTGTCTGTTTATTGTTGCGTTAAAACTTTTTGGCAGACACATATGTAAATTATATCACAGTGGGGTCAATAATGCATTTGATTACTGATTGGCTTGTTTGATAAGCAGTGAGATTTCTTAGACAGAGTACACCATTTTATCCTATTATTGTTTTGCGCCTTGAGTTCTGAAATTTCTATATATGATTAGTTGCAAGATAAATATATTTTAAAAATATTAATACTTGTTGTAGAAGAACATATTTTGTGTTTAAAATTGTGCATCCAGTATTCATGAAAATGATGATTCTTGTTGTGCACTTGTGCTTCTTCGTGCCAGTTGTTTGTTCTGCCATTCTTGAGTATCATTTTCTAAAGTTCATGATTCTAGGAAGCTGAGCTTGTAAGTTCTTTAATAGATATCGCATGCCTTTACTTCAACTTATTGATTCCATCATTACCCTCATTTTCATTTTTTGGTGCAAGTCGACAGGAGTTACTATATGTATGTATGTGCGTATGTGTAAGAATTGTAATTATCTGCCGCTGCTCTTTTGAAAAAAACCAGAGTTGTGTGACATCCATTTAACACAAGTCAATTTTGACGAGATCAACGTGTCTTCCTTTAGCGAAGTTCACGAGAGTAAGCTGAACGAAGCTTGTTTCGTGGGAGCCAAATTGATTCAATGGAGATAGTGATGTAGGACAATCCTATTCCAAATATAATTTCTTGTTTTAATAAGGTTTCTCTCTTTTTCTTCTTCTTTCTTGTTTACAAAAGGATTTTTTAATTCTTGTTTAGAATATGATTTCTTTTTCTTTCTTGATTTAGAATGTGATTTCCTCTTTCTTGTTAGATTATTATTTTATTTTTACTCCTTTTAAGATTTTAATTACTTTTTAATTACTTTAGTCATTAGGGTTATGAAACTAATTTGCCTATATGAATATAGGCTGGCATACCTTATCGATTACCACTTTTCAATACAATCAAATTATTCTTAAAAACTCTTTGAGATGCTGGAATATATGACACGGTCTGACCATCTGAAATCGGATGCATGACCACAGGTGCTTGACAACTTCTTATACGCACGCCTGGTTCATTATTCTTCCTGCTTTTATATATAGAGTTAATTATTGTTGGTTGGTTGTAAAACCCTTGGAAGGGACTCACTGCCATTATATCTTTGGATTCCATGGTGATTCATAGGAAGTTTTAGATTGGATATGTGCAATGCATGAAGTATGAAGTATTGAATTTCAAATATGTTTAAGACTTAAAAAATGTCGATTGTTGGCACTTGGTTACACAGAGTAGGGTAACAAAGAGAATTGAGGATTGCTGCATTGAATGTTCAAATATAACTAATTAATATGGTCGGTTTTGCTTATTTTCAATGGAAGAACTCTCCCTATCAAAGGATCAAATAGACACACATGCACATACAAAATGAATGTAAAAAATGAGAATCAGATGGTATGTGCTGTTTTGTCTTTATGCTTTACCATACTTGTCTGAAGCTTAATCCAAGAAATTAGTTGAAACTTTTGATCTTTTTCACCAATGGAGCTATAATTGTATTTCTAGTATTGGTTATTCACGATTTTTTGCATGCCACAGGCATAGCTGGCTAGTTTAGCATATTAGTCCTGATATCTTTTGCTTTTACATTGTTGCTTAGCCTGCTTGACTTTATGTTCTGTGGGATGTTTAAAAGCATTAGCGTGATAGTAGACTTCAAATCTTATGTTTGTTTCAGGATTTGGTTTTATGTTTCTTGTTTTCTGCATCTCCCTACACGTTGCATTTTCTTTTCCTAACACACTGTGCATCAATGCACGTGGGGGACGTTGTATAAAATCTTAATCTTTAAACCCCCAAGTTCATGATTAGAGTTTGTTAGTGTTTCTTATTTGGTGATAAATAATATTTAAGACCTTGGCCCAAGGTTTGTTTCTCTCTCACCTTGAGCTAGAACAAGTTACTGTGAATTTTCAGTTAGATGATCATAGACGATTTGCTATCCATGCTTCTATGAGCATGCCAACTAAAATTTGATTCACTGGTCTATTATTACTTGCGTAACAAATGCTCAAGTCAACAAAGTTCTACTTGGCTGCTCTTACCTTTTAGTGTCGACTGAATTTACTTTATTTACTAACAAGCATGTCATGGATGCTGAACTTATCATGCAGCATTTATGGCTTGCTCTTGCTTTGGTAATGGTCATTGATTCTACCACACATTTCACACAATTCACTTTCACTGGATACTACCCTGGACATATTAGATGTTGATAAGTATCAATACTAAAGTGTCAGTGTCGAATTTATCTTGATTCTGACCTTAAAGCCTGAATTGGAAGTACTTATCAATTCCTCTATATAGAACTCTGGTTCAGAGTCTGATGGCAGTATGTTAAAATTGTTGGTTAAAATCGTGATATATGCACAGTTTCAGTAAACTGTATTGATGCATTCTTGTAGTCGTAGTAAGAGCATATTGGAGCACTAGTTTTTTGTTACAAATAAGGTATGGTTTTTGTCCTCCATAGTTTTTATTTATCTTCGCTTCTAAATTTAGGATTGTGTCCTGAAGAAGCTTAAAATAAGAAGAAATTTCCATAGCACATCTTCTCTCTCAACTTGATCCATTACTAGTGCTTGTCTGGTGTCTGCATCATTAGAAATTCTGTCGCTTAATAGAAAAATTCACATTAGGTTTAGGCATAATGAGGCTCGAGATAAGTTGGGAAATTTTTTAGTGTGCTGAGGATGGAACAGGGCAGTTAGGTCGTATGGGGACAATTTATATGGTGCAGTGGGCCGACGTTGGCTGTTGTCTACTCTATCGCCTTTGCAGCCTGTTAAAATTGGTGTGCATATTCTGATATTGATAGCTGGACGAACAATGCAGATTCTGTAGATTAGGGATGGCACAGCTTCCCTATTTCATGCCATGTTTTTCTATTTATTTATTAAATATGATTTAAATTTAAAAAAGCCAAATAAAATAAATTAAAATTAAAAGTAAGGGTTGAGCAAGAATGGGGGTGTGGATCAGAGTGAATTACCCAAATGGTCACTGACCTTTGCAAAAGGTTTTCTATCTGCCGCCTGCATTGTATATGTATATTCTATTGTGCAAATAAAAATATCTTGTACAGTATTTAAGTTGAAAGGGACAGTAAAATTTTGATAGGTTTAGAAGTGTGCAAGGTAACGTGTTCATCCAAGAGTTTCAACCCAAATACCTCATAAAAGTAAAAAAATGTTTCAACCCTATCCACCTACATATGGCAACCTAATCCTATCAAATCTCAAAAGCAAAAACTAACAAATCAAAACCACACTTTTTCATTTAATCACACGTGGCCACCCCCAATTTATATACAATATTTTATTTAAATCAAAACGAAAAATAACAACTTCTAAAATCTATGATATTTTGGGTCTAACTCGTCCGATTAAACTTTTTCTCGAGCCTAATATATATAATTAATTACGAGTTATCCAATAAATACAATATTGATATATTTATCATTATTCTATCATTATTTAATATTTGACCCAATTAAAATTAAATTTAATATGTTTATCATTTTAGTCTCCAAACTTTCCAAATTTAAGATATAGTATATAAAATAAATAAATTCTAGTATGTGAAAATTTTTGGGACCTTACAATCTCCACTCCTTAAAATATTTTCATCCTCGAAAATTTACCTTAGTTAATTGAAAAGTTCTGGGTACTTTGTTTTAAGCTTCTCTTCTTTTTCCCAAGTTGACTCATCTCATCCATGATTTTGCCATTGTACATTGACTAGAGGAACTTCTCTGTTTCTGAGTTGATTTACTTTTCTATCCAAAATCATCGTCGGGATTTCTTCATATGACAAGTCTTTTTATACCTCCAAAATTTGGTAACTTACCACGTGATTGAGATCATAAATATATTTTTTAAGAATCGAAACATGGAACAAATTATGCACTGCTGCTAGTTCAGGTGGTAAGGCAAGTCTATAAGTCACACTACCAATCCTTTCAAGAATTTCGAAAGGTCCAATGAACCACGATCTCAACTTCCCTTTATTTTCAAATCCCAATATACCCTTCATTGGTGCTATCTTTAGAAGAACTTTGTCACCCATTTGAAATTCTAAATCATTTCTTCTACCGTTAGCATAACTTTTCTGTCTGTCTTGCGCTGCTTTTATTTTTGTCCTAATCTTATCAATTGTCTCAACTGTTCGTTGAATGATTTCAGGACCCAAAATTCGATTTTCCTAAACCTCATTTCAATAGATAGGGGATTTGCACTTCCTACCATAACAAGCTTCAAATGGGCCATGCCTATAATGACCTGAAAACTATTATTATAGGCAAACTCCACCAATGGCAGATGTGTCCCCAACTACCACCAATATTCAAAACATATGCCTTCAACATATTTTCAAGAGTTTGAATGGCTCTTTCTGATTGTCAATCCATTTTGTGGATGGTAAGTAGTACTAAATTTCAATTTTGTCCCCATAACTACCTGCAAACTATTCCAAAATTTCGATATGAACCCTGGATCTCTATCTGAAACAATGGTGATAGGAACTCCATGCAATCTGACTATCTCCCTAATGTATAGTTGTGCGAGTTGTTCCATATTGAAATTTACTTTGATTGATAGAAAATGGGCTAACTTTGTCAAACGATCAACTACTACCCAAGTAGCATTGTGACCTCTTGCTGACCTTGGAAGACCTACTATGAAGTCCATCACTATGTGTTTAGAGATGATAATTTGAACCGTCAAAATCGAAAATCGGGGTAAACCGAACCGAATGGGACGAAAAAAAATCGAACCGATGGTGCAATGGGGCGGATATGATTTTGATTTTAATGAACCGGCTCGTAATGGTACGGGTATGGTATTTACGTCGTCGAACCGAAACTGAATCGATTACCTGCTAAAAAAAAACACAATTGAATTGATTATGGGCTTTACACTACTTTTCTATCCAGACCAAAACAAAATCCCTCCTCCCCTCATTACATCTACCTGACTCATTTGGCCAGCCCACTTACCATTAGCCCATAATAGTATTAGTATGATAGTATATAAATGCAAACCCTACTCTCCACAAACCACAAACTTACGCACGGTTCCACTGCCTCTACGGTCCAAGTCGTCGTCGCCTCCGAAAATTTGTTACTTTTGTTAGCCATTCTATTACTGCTGATCATGTAAAAATAAAGTTCGATATTTTTCTAGACATGCCAGTATTGCCAAGGATGAATATGAATCAACTTTGAATGCTGATCTATGCTAGTAAGACTTGTAGGAAAGAATGAATCAAGTACCTTCGAAACACAATAATTAAGAATGAAGGAAAAACTTAGTATTATTATATTTATAATATTGTTTGTTAAATTTGTATTTTACAATTGAAAATTAGGATAATGTTTGCATTTACGTTTGGAATATTGTTTGATAATGTTTGCATTTTCGTTTGGAATATTATGTTTTTGTTTTCATCGTAAATTATTTTATATCAATTTGACGGATGAACCTATAAAAAATAATTTATTTTCGTGGTTATCAATCGAATCGAACCGTGCCGAACCGAGATACGAACCGAACCGATTTATGTGGTTATGGTGCGGTTATGGTATGGTTAAAAAATTGGTGGTACGGTTATGGATTTGGCCGAACCGACCCATAACCGAACCGTTGCCAACCCTATGTGTTCCCATTTCCATTCTGGAATATCCAATGGTTTAAACAATCCTAATGGGCGTTGATGTTCTGCCTTAACCTGCAGACAGACCATACGTTTCTACACAAATAGACCAATTCCTATTTTCATGTTTCTCCACATTTTTATACAGCCTAGATGTGCAGCGTACGAGGTGGAGTGAGCCTCTTCCAATATTTCGTTTTTTATACCCTCATCCTTAGGTGCACACAATCTTTCTTTAAAACTCAGTACTTTATCTGCAAATACTTCAAATCTTATACGTTTGTTCATACCAATTTTTGCATTGATCTTCTGCAGAAATGGATCCTTATCCTGTGCTTCTTTAATTTGATCCCCAAGAGTAGGTTGAATCATAAATGCTTTTATTCTTACTGCAGTCTGGGTCAGCGACACGATGACCTCTAATCTCAGTTTCACAAAGTCCTTTATCAAGTGTCCTTGCACCGTAAGTAAAACTGCTAACTGTGATTTTGTCTTCCTTCTTAAAGCATTTAGGACTACATTAGCCATATCTGGATGGTAATGAGTTGTGTAGTAATAATCTTTCACTAACTCCAACCATCTCCTCCGTCTCATATTCAGTTCCTTTTGTGTGAAGAATTATTTGAGACTCTTGTGGTTTGTATAAATTTCACATTAAGTCGGTAGAATTTTATATGTCGCTTAAGGTAAACTGTACTGGCTAGTGTTGCTATTTTTCAACTTATGTCTTGACTTCAAAAATTCATAACTCGATCGTTACTTGGAATTTCTGGATAAAACCAATTGGATTTGATAGTCTCGTGGATTAGCTACTGAATAAATTTGAAACCATGTGGTTTGATGTCTGTGGAATTTTATATGTCATTTTAAGTGAACTACATCGGTTTACTTTTCAACCGAACCGTTGCAGGATTTTGAAAAATATTTTAACGCCTCATATGTCATCGATGGAAGCAAAATTTTGGATATATCATATTATAAGATGTTCCCTACTTTTCCTAAAAATTTTATGAAATGTTGACATTGATATCTATGCAAAACTTACCTTGTGAAAATGGAAAATCAAAATAGATTACTCTCTTTCTTACTTTCTAAAGTAGTTCACACATGGAAAATTATCATACCTTTTATTTATTTGGTAGATATGTACTTGCAACAATTCACTAATAAAATAGGCATATGCATAGATTTGCTTGACTCTTTTCTTCTTTAATAAATGCTTTTGAAATTATGTTAATATTATGTTACTATTTAAAAGTAGATTTTAATGGAAAATTAATTAGTAGTTATTTTAAAAAATTATGTTATATATATAGCTCTTAAGAAAAAATTTTTTAAGCTTAAATTCTTAAATTAAATTGTTATTTTAAATAATTCCTGAGTCTTAAGAGGCAAGATTTTTGAACCAGACTATTCCATTCCTAATCTTATTAAGCTGCCTCCCCCTTGATTTCATTTTACCTTCAAGTCAGGAGAAGAATTAGCAAAGTTAGAAGTACAAAAAGATAGAAAATGGGATGGGATGGTTGTTTTCTAAGCCTAGGATTAACGTGATGACTTTTTTTTTTCCAAGTCAAAAATAAAGATGCTTAATTCTAATGCAACCTACCAATTATATGCAATGCAGATATTTAAAGTATAATAAATAAAATGGTAAGAAATTGGATTACATTCTAATAAGCGCTTAATTTGTAGTCTTTAACTTGACTTTATAGCATAATTACTCCAGATTGGCAAGACTGGTGATAGATTTTTCTTTTCCAAATTCTCCATTCCAGTATGATTTCCAACACTATCCATTAACCTTAAAAGTGCCCTTGTTCTCATGAGTCACCTCAATTGCTTCATGTGGAAAGACTTGAACAACTGTGAATGGTTCAGACGAGCTAGAGCAGAGTTTTTCAAGGAAAGGCTTCATTTTGGAGTTAAACAATAGCACATTTTGTCTTGGTACAAACTCTTGCCTCAAAATGTGTTGATCATACTATCTTTTTGCTCATTCTTTGATACTTTTGCATTCTCATAGGCATCCATCTGGAACTTGTCTAGTTCATTCAGCTGTTGCGATCTCTTCTCTTCTGCAACTTGCATTTCGAGATTTAGCCTTTTCACTGCCCAATAAGCTCAATGTTCTGACTTTACTAGAAAATAACATACTTTTCCAAGCATGAGGAGATATGTGGCATACCTAATAGTGCATCATCTGATTTTGTAGACCAATCAATCCACGAAACATTTACTGTCAACTCCCTATATGTCACCTCAATTTGGCCATTTGTTTGAGAAAAATAATTTTAGCAACACGATGTTTGAATTAATGAGATATGCTCTAACTTTGTCGAAGGCAAACTCTACAGTAACTTTTTCTCAGTGGTGCCATAGTTCTACTATGCATTTGTCAAAGTTTGACTACCATAGTAAATGACATGAAATATCTTATCTCATCTTAGACTTAATACTGCTCACACGGAATAATCACTACAATCACACATTAACTCAAATGGTATGTCCAATCTTATTCAGCTATCACAGGCGTTGAAATCAATTTTTCTTTAAAAGCATCAAAATATATCAAACACTTCTCAAAAAAAATTAAATGGCACGTTATAAACACTTAAATGATGTTGGTGAGGGATAACTTCTCTATTACCTGAATATTTGCCTCATCTATTTCAATCCCATCAGTTGAAATTCTTTGATCAAGCACAATTTTCTCTTGCACCATAACATAACGTTTCTTCCAATTGAGTACCAAATTTGTTTCCTTAGAACACTATAGGACTATGCCTAATTTCATCTAGCAGTTGTCAAATAAAGACCCAAAAGTTAAGAAGACATCCATAAACACCTAAATAATTTTTTCTGCCATGTCTGAAAAGATGGGCATGATGCATCACTGAAATGCGGCAGGAGAATTACATAACCTGAATCGCATCCTTCTATAAACAAAGGTGCCACAGGGACTTGGAAAAGTAGTGTTTTCGTAATCCTTTGGAGCCACTACGATCTAATTATATATCGAGTACCCAAAATGTGAATGTCCTACTAATCTCTCTAGATTCTGATCAGTAAATGGAAAAAGAAAATGATCCTTCCAATTAGCATTATTCAATTTTCGATAGTCGATGCATACTCACCATCTTATGACTAGTAGGTTAGTACAAGCACGTTTCTATCTTTCACCATTATTAACCCTCTTTTCCTTGGCACTACTTGAACTGGGCTTACCTACTTACTATTGAAAATAGGACAAATAATCTCAGCATCAAGAAGTTTTTGGATTGTTGCTCGAACCACATCATTCATGTTTGGATTTAACTAGCAATGATTCTCTCTTGATGGCTTATACCCATCCTTTATTAGTATCTTATTCATGTATACTAAAGGGCTGATACCTCTAATATCAGCTATCGTCCATCCAATGATTATTCAATAATCCCATAGAATTCTCAATAGTTGCTGCTTCTCTAACTCATTTATTTCATTTTTAATAATAATCGATAAGGTTGAGGACTCTTCCTAAGTAGGCGTATTGTACACGTGATTGTAACTGTTTACACTCAAGGGCTAGAGGTTTTTCTCGTAAGGTTGCATTTTTGTAGGTCTCATACCGAGATCTTCAAACCGTGGTCTTTTCTATAGGGCAATAGAGCCTTTGTATAGTGTGCAAACTGTCTATCTCAGCAATGCCTAATTTTTCATCTTGCGAGTGCTTAAGACATGTCTCTAAACTGTCTTAGGGTACACAAGAGTAGAAGTATCTCTTGCATCTCTATCATCCACGTCGATTTGGAAAAAAAAAATTGTTTGATTTCGTAGAATACTGGTAGCACTGAAGACACTAAATTTCATATGTTTAAATCTTTTAACCTTAGAATCAATTATCCCTCTAGAACATCGATTGGGGCATGGGAAGTTACAAAGAATGATATTCCCATTATCAATGGTAATTTCACAATATCATCAATCATATCAAGAATAATAAAATCAGTAGGAAAGATAAACTTATCTACTTCCACCAGTAATTCTTCGATAATTCCCTTTGGATATTTTATGGAGAGATCAGCCAGCTACAAAGCAACAGAAGCTGTTTTGGCCTTTATCAAACTTAGTTTCCTGAAAATAGATAAAGACATGGTTAATGTTTGCTCCTAAATCATACAAAACTCTATCAAAAATGAATTTACCAACCGTACAAGGGATTGTAAAACTTCCTGGATCTTTTAGTTTAGCCACAGCTTACTTTGTAGAACTACCCTGTATTCTTCGATCAACACTAAAGCATCTGTAAATTGTATATTAATCTGTATTCTTTAAAATTTCCAAGAATTTGGCAAACTGCTTGTCTAACCTGTGCTCTTGTAATACCTATGAAAATGGCATCGGAGGCACGTATACTTGCCCATTTTACCTACTATTTCATCCCATGAAGGTTTCTTTTCTGGCTGCTGCGGCACATCCTGTGTTTTGCTCTAATAGAAATTTAGGTAATTTTTCCAAGCTGGATTATATGTGTTGGATGGGATTATTCTGCTGGTCTAGTAGTTCTTTATATAATTCACACTCTCAACTGACTTAACAAATGAATATTCCATGTTACAATCTATACCTTCATGATCACCTCTACAATGATACATCTCTGACCAGCTACTTGAACTGCATTCATTATTTGATTAATTGTCATATCATCAAATTTTTACCCAGTATTGGTAGCTGTGCTGAAATTGCTATTAATATGTCAATCATGTGCATCCCCGAAATTCTCTTTCCACCTAATCTTTCAATCTTCCATAATTTACTATGGTATGCCTGATCATCCACTATTTTATATTCTCGATCTTCTGTCCTTTCCGTAATTGATCCATCACAAGCAGAGTCAACGTTTGCTGTACTTGTTGGATTCAACCCAATGTAAGAGTACTGGACGTTGAGCTAATTTCTGAAAGTCATGTTGTGGACATTTTCGGAGTAGCCATTTGTATTGTTTTCGTGCTGCATAATAATATTCTGAATCAAGTTAAGAAAATATCATTTTATCCCTCAACTTGGCAATTCATTTTGGTGGAAAAAATCTGTTCAAAAATTTCTGACTTAAACTGTTTTAAGTAGTAATGTTATAAGATGAAATGTATCTAACCATTCTCGAACTGAATCTCTCAAAGTATATAGGAACAGCCTCAACCTATCTGCATCACTAGAAACTCTCCAGATCACCTTGAGATGTAACCATTTAGATTATCTTTGGATCTCCCAAAGATTTGTAGTGCATTTTTCTCAAATGGAAATTTGAATGATAAGTTATGCCAATTTGAATGGAAATTTCTCAAACTAATTTAGGATTGGCCAACTCTACAAGCAGATAAGTCAGTTTATTTGAATTAGTGTTAGATAACAATTGATAAATTATAGAGTACTACATATCCTTGATGGCCGAAAATTCTAATGAGAGGAAGGATAAAATTTACTTGCTATTACGTTTATAGCTTAATCTTTTTATTGATTCTATCATAGTTTGAACTTATCCAAATAAATTTTTTTCGAGTCGAAAACTTCTAATAAATCACGACCTACAAAAAGAGTCCAACATTGATATATTTAATCTTGTTCCATCAATATCCAATTATTTAGCCTAAATAAAATAGGAGTTTAAAACCTATTTCATTTTAGTCCCCAACTTAAAAAAAAAAAAA